>NC_134177.1:19107905-19411655 GCF_964188355.1 Buteo buteo
AATTAGCTCTGTCTTCCAGAAGATGCTTTTTTATTCTGAGTCACTGTCAGGCTATTTCAAACACCTCATATAAGACATATTCCAATTCAAAATCCTCTTTAACCATTTAAATATAACGGATCAAATTCTACCATGTGTGGAGGAGAGAGCTACATCTCTTATACCATTCCCAGTCTCCTATCTAGCAAAAAGTTGAGCTATATATATTAGTTATAACTGTTAATGACTCCAAAAAGAAGTTACGAGAGCCAATGGCAGGGAAAATAAGTCACTAAGATTTAGTCAGTGGGGCAAAGGAAACTGTAATCTAAAACTAAATAATTGCAACATAAAAGCAACAACTGGTAATTTTCAGTTTCCTTATTTCTTATGAAATATCTCGAATCTCCACAAAAAAAGTGATGTCAATCCTTATAACACATCCTTCTTCAGTAGGCATTTATCTCTATGCTCAGGGGAGGGAAATACTTGGAAATTACCCGATTACATTCTTCCATCCCATGACAGCACACCAATTCAATAGTAAGGCAGGAACCAAAATCCTGCCTGCTTCCCAAAGTTACTCGGAGGCTATTAGGAGCTAATAGCCTCCAAAGTTATTAGGAGGCTAAATAATAGTAATGGCAAAAAAAAAAGGGGGGAGGGGGCGGTGGTGTGGGTGGAGAACACTGTAGAATATTACCTGACACTCAACAAATTTCAGCTAGCAGTTAGTGAACAGTTGGGATCTCTCTCTCCCTCAAAAATCGTAGGAAAGTGTCTTTTCCCTTACATGCTTTATAACGTAGGTGTCACAAGCCTCACTGCTCTGCACGAAGGCATTTTAAAGAAGCACGGTATAAAACCAGAAGGAAGCTGAATGAAGATCACACGTTAGGCATAATGAAACTGTACACACAAGAAAGCCACACACGCACACTCCTACTTCAGATGATCCTAATTTCCTCTTCATTAGGGTGTGTGTGACTGCATAGTTATATCTTTAAATAGCTGAGAAATTTGTGAGTGGGCCTGAGTGAGTGCAGAGACCGTCTGCCCCCCAGGCAGCTTGTCTAATTGCCTCTGTTCCAGTTCAGTCTGCTGCTGGCTGCAGCAGTAGAGCTGTTAAGTAAAATGAGCAGTTGCTTATTACACAGATAAACACACATGCCCAGTGACACTGTGAGAACTTTAAGAAAGTACTAAGCTTGGAAATTCTTCTGTGTAGCTTTGTGCTCTTAGCATTCAGAGCATGAAATCTAACTTCCACCGTAAGTTGCACCTAACTGCAGTCGAATGTTTTGCCATAGGTGTTTTCTTCTCCAGAACTCAGGACCTTGTATAGACGAAGTGTAAGTTCATGTGCCCTCTGAACTGAAAGATCCTCTACAGCTGTCCATACAACATCCATTTTACCATCATAGTGTTAGCATACAGCTTTTTTTTTCCTAGCTACACTAAGAAAAAGTTACCAGGGGTAAGCAAAAGCAAGGATAGGAGTTTCTGTTTTCTAGAGATATTTACCTTCTCAAAGTATCAGCATAAGTAAGAAAACAATCAGGAACCACTCTACATAGTGTTACTGAAATTACCTAAAACACCACTCCTGATAATATTGCAGGAAACTGGCTCAGGCTGAGGTTTCTAGCTCCTTTTCCAAAAAGATCCAATCCAATCCTCAATTGGATGCCAGAAATTTCTCATCTCTTTGCTTGTCTGCAAAGAAACTGGGAGCTACAAAAGCTGTGACTTTAATCATCACTGTAGGAGCTTCCAGGCCCCTTTCTGTAATATGAGCCCAATGTAGGGATGATGCCGCATAAAGCATGTCAGGGAGCCTCACAGTCCCATTTGCACCACTGCTTTGGACCTACAGGTTTAAGAAGGCCATGAAGAAAGCAGATGTTGCCTTGGTAGAAACTTGTCTAGGGGAAGAAGATAGTTCAGACCAGAAAATCTTTTTAATTTCCCGCTTCGTCATTTCAGATATGAGAAGTTGAAAGCTAGGAGATTCTTGCTTTAAGGGGTTTGTTCTAAACCCATTAAAAGTGTTGTTCAGATATTTTTTCTCCAACCACATATACAAATAAATATGTGGAATGAACAACTCTTTTTTTTAAGCTGCAGAGCTTAAAAATGGTAATGATAAAGCTAATAATCCAACTGACTCATGGACAGAAAAGATCTTTATTTCTGTCTGCTGCTGTTTAACTTGGTAGAAAAACATCCATGATTTCAGCAGCTGTGTGGTCTGGCTCTGGGAACACAGAGCTTGCAAGAATGGGTGAGTGTGCGGAAGTACAGGTACTTCTGCCTAATCTCTGCATGGGATTAGGGATGGTTTCGATAATTCTGATGCAGTAGCCACCTCCTCCAGATTCCAGCAGAAGTTTAACTGAGATATTCCATGCTCTTTTTAACTGATGGTGTGCAAATGTGGGTAGCATCATATTTTTCTAAGTAATTTTTCTAAGCATTTGGGAAGAATCAGTATCAAATCCATCAAAATGAGGTTTCCCAGTTAAAATCACTTTATGTATTATGAACAGTTTAAAGAATTTCCCAGCTTGCTTCTTAAACAGTGTATTTGGGTAAGATAAGTCCTTCCAGATATGCACCTCTCCACCCACCCCCCTAAAGGTGCTTAAAGAACTCTGTGAGAGGAAATTATTTACCTTCACTCTCTCATGCTGGATTCTGGAAATAGATCAGTATTTAATAGATAAATCAATAGATCAGACTTCAACTGGGGCAAGACCTAAATCTGTCAAAACCTACATGTATTAGGCAAAACATTGTCCCAAAGCAGCTGTGGATTTGTGTGCATAAAAATAGTTTGACAAAGTACTTGAATTAGATTCAAATTAGTTTGATTAAATATTTTTTAAGAACCAAGAGAATACCTAGGATTACAGCCTCAGTAAAGAAGCATAATTATGGTTTCTGGTTGCCTGTTTACCAACAGAAATAATTTCAGGCTCAACTGAGAGCAATGAAAGAGCAAATTCAAGTTGAGGGGAGAGCAAATAAAGGAGAATTGGGGAAAAGGGAAATTTCAAAGTTCAGTTAAGGCTTTCTTTCTAATTATGCAGTGGCATTTAGGGGTTTGAGAGCATATATTTAAGATGTCAAATTAACTGACTTGAAGAATCTTTTTAATGGGACTGAACAACAGATTCTGCAAGCATGGTAGGCATGGTGATTCATGATTTCATTTTCAAAAAATTTGTGAGATCCGAGATGGTGGTATCATAGAAGACACTTTTTTTTTTTTAATGGATGCTAACACAAAGCAGTTCTCTAAAAATAGGCAGAGAAAAAAGGGAGGGCAGCACCAAAGTAAACCCCTACTTATGCAAAAGCAGGCAGACCTACAGGCCCACTCCTTTTAGGGACACATTTGGCAACGGAGCGTCCCCTGATGGCTCCGAGAGGCTTAAATAGAAAGACAGAGGAGTCCGGTGTCTTGACAGAGCCATGTCAAATAACCTCCCACAGCAACAGGCTCCATCAGCAGAAGTTGAGCATTGGGCTTCAGCTTTTTTCAAGCCAAATTTTAAGCCCTTATGGTCTGTGGGAGGCAGGTGAGAAGAACAAAGAAGGCTGGAGGGTGGGTAGCTTTGATAAGGAGACAGACTGTGTCTCCACCAGTGCTGACAGTGGGAGAAGGAGGAACTGGTGCTTCTGCCCCACCAGTGTTCCTCTTGTGACTCCTCTGCAGTTTGCAGGATCTGGTGTCTGATGTGCTTGACATGCTACACAAAGCTACCATTCTGCATGCTAGAGATTAGATCTTCATTTCCAATCAAGACATACCTTACGAGTACATGTGGCTCAAGGCCTCCATGTGACAATCTGTAGTCACCTCCAAACTTGCTGGATCATATCTATCTAATTTGACAATAGGCCAGAGGTCCCGGAGGTAAAACTTCCTACAGGTTTCACGAACAGATTAAACTGGGAGATTGTATAGTGCACCAGCTAAGCATGAACTCAAACCTTGCTTATACAACAGCGAAATGAGACAAAGCCACACCTTCAGAAACACTCTACTGACGGGAAAGTGGCAATCAGATCTTACACCTCGAGGTGCTGAAAAGTTAACGTAGAAATGTTAATACATAGGTAAGCAGGCTTTTCTAATCCCAACGCTCACGTAGCCAATCAGAAAATTAACTGTTTTCCAGACCACTTCGTAAGCACAAGAACATGTAATATTTCTTCTTTTTCAAGTAGTCTTGCTGCTTCAGAGCTCTACCTGTTTATAACCTAACAGCTGGAGCGGAGCTGCCCTGGAATTTGTAAAGCACGCGTGAGCAGAGAGATGCTATGCAAGTCTCCTTCAGCAGAAACAGAGGTCAGTCCCTAAAGGTTTAGTTTAAAATGACTGAAGCTGTTGGCAACCATATGTTATCTTTCTTATAGAACTTTAGTCAAAAATGATGAAAAGAGAGATTGGTGAGCCACAGCAGGAGCAAAGCCCACAGTGAAAGACTGAGCCGGTGAAGTTGGGCAACTAGCCTTTTGTTTGAAGCATACTGCTAAGAGGGAACACAAAGCAGAGGGCATCGCTGCTGTTCTGGGCTGCTCCTCGACTCTGACAAGCCTGGCAGTGACATTTTTGTTTTTTCTTCTTTCATATTCCTGTTTTGCTGGCAGTTAGTGTCTTATCTTTATTGGCCTTTGTGTAACCGAACTAATGTAGGTTAGTAGATTTGAGGCTGTATTTAGAGTCTACGAGTTGCTGAATTTAGAGGCTATGCCTTATGTTGTGAACTCAATGTTTAGAACAGGGTATGTTTTCTTCTGAATTGCAGTGGAAACCACTAGCTAGTTGCTAAGAGGTTTTTTTGTGTGGAAAAGGTCTCTAAAGAACAAACTGGTTCAGTCACAGAATAAGTGGATTTTTTTTGTTTGTACTTTAACTTAATCTAGACATTTCTACAGGGTGACTCTGTTAGACATTGACAATAAAGTGCATGGAGCTAAGACGACTGTCATCAAACCATATCCATTATAAAGCTGTAACTTCTGTTGTTTGTAACATTGGTCAGCTGTAGCTGGATCTTTTGTGTGCTGAATGCAAATGCTGTTAAGGGAAGGATGAAACATTCCTTTTCAGAAGGGAAAAAACATGGTGGTATTGGTTTAAAAATTTAATCTTCTGATCCAGGAAGCAAGAAGAGGCACTGAGACCAGGATGGGTTTGGTGGGGGGAAGGAAGAGTTTAGGGCATTATCCTGATCAGTTAGATTTTACAAACCTGATTTTTAGTCTTAATGTGTATATTGATACATATTTATCATACAGCTGAGCTCAGTCAAAACCCATCATCAGACCTGCATGTGTCCTTCCTTAGTTCCCACCTCACTTTCTCAAAAGCAGAGAGAACTTACAGAATGGTGTGCTTTTACTGCAGAAGGATCTCACTAACCAGTGGAGCAAAGGGGCCTGTTTTTAATCTAGAGACAATAGTTTCTGATCCACTGGATCCAGTCCTGAAACCCTTTCCATAGAAGACTTTGAGTAGAGATTTATCAGGAGACATGTTTCAGGAGGTGTGACAACCATGAAGCTGCTGATTTTGTCTGCTGCCCTGCAAAGTACCACCTCCCCATTTCTTCTTCCCCCACTGTAATCCAGAAAGAAAGCACCTAAGCCCAGGAGACAGCAATACATCGCAGACCTGCCCCCCTGCATGAAAGACAGTGTGAAAATGAGAAATATGGTCTAAACTATTATGCATACTAACACTATACTACAAAAGGGGGAAAAACACCTATATTGGGTATCACAATAAAGTGATAAGCATTACTGAGTAGTTGAGGCAAGTAAGAAAAAACTAGCTCAATTTAAAAAAAAAAAACACAAATACACTTTTCCAGACATTGCTGCTCTACCTTCTGAGCTAACAGCTTATATCTAATTGTATAAAGCGCATTTTGCTCTTTCTATCCAGCTGATAGATATACTTAAGCTTTGGTAATACCTGCTCATTCATACACCCCAGAAACCTGGAGCAGGCGGAACTTGAGTCTGATCATTTTCTCTCATAGTCACTGCTATGGAATATTTTCAATTGACGTCTTTCTTCAGCAAAATAATTTTCATTTTTAAATTAGGCTTAGCAGCATTTACTTCCTCATCTTTCTCAAGTACTGAAAATGCCTGTAGAGCACCATAGAACTGTATGACATGCACAGATGAGCAGAATGGATTTAAGTACTTATAACTTTTTAATCTTCTTTTTTTACTTCTACATGACATACAGATGTCTTCAGGAAAAATATTTTATAGCAGTTTAGAGCAACATTGTACCAAATGAGACTATCTAGGTTTGTTAAAAAAATAGTAGGCAAATACTCAACTGCCCCAGAAATCTGAACATTCAATTTAGTAATGCACCATCAATGTTTTCTTCACCATATATCCAACATCATAATAATTCCCTGCTTCAGTTGCTTCTAAGATTTAAGAATGCATCTGTTTGGCTTTGTAGGCTACAGGCAGTTACATTTCTTGGCTTACCAAGACTGGCCTGGGCAGAGACTGCCAAGACAATCGGAATTTAGGGCTGCAGGGAGTCAGTCTTTCACCTCGGTTTCATTGTTAAATACCTCATTTTTCCAAGCCATTAAGTATTTTCTATTTTTTGGTGCAGTTATTTAGCAGAGTCTGGCCTATAGTTAACCACAACAGTTAAAACTTCCTAGCATTTTGACAACTGAAAGTTTCAACAATTTCTATGAAATCTTTTCCCTGGAAGTGTCTAAAATTTGGAAGTACTGTTTTATAAAGTTCTATCTTTGTCTTTCTGGAGCTACCTTGTCACTGACATATTGTTCCAGACTCTGCTGATATTTGGGGAGCAGGCATCGGCCTGCCCTGCTAAGCAGGAGATCAAAGGATGCAGGAAAACGGGAAGGAGCAGGACTGGCTTCTGTGCAACCCACAAAATGGTCTCAGGTTCATGCTTATTATTTTGCTTAGGAACAAATCCTCCTTGAAAATAACATCCCCTGCAATAGTTTGATGGAACCATAATTTTTCCATACCAACAATCTTCAACTACAGGAAATGGAAAAGGAAAAGATTAACTTGAACAAAGCTAAAAGATGGTATCAATTACAGTTTATTGCTTTATATTTATCATTGTTTTATTTGGACTGGCCTTGAAATCAGATTTCTCAGCTTTGTTAACTGTCACAATTATAGTATCTAATCCTCTGAGATTCTACTTGACATTTAAATGGTACAGAAAGAAAGAAAATAAATAAGTGTAAGACCTAGCAAAAAAGTAATTTAAGATGACTAATGCAGGCACATAAAGTTTTACAGAAATTTATTTTAATTTTGTAGTCCTGCATGAGCAGTAATACTTTCTATTCATTCTGCAGCAAGAACTACTGTTGAACCCAGTCTGTAAACTGAAATGGTGAGAGAGAAACATAAACCTTTTAATGGTAATGAGAGACATGCAAAGGGTAGAAATATTAGGCTGGATATTGCTTTTGGCCTTCATGGGTGCAGAGTCATTTCTGTGAAGTTTTACATCCAACATGTGCATATTCATTGGGGCAGTCACTGAGTCATTGATAACAAGATTCCCATCAAACACAATGAATTTGCCCAAGACCTCAAATTTCTGAAGCTGCTGTGTAGGGAGACTTCTAGTCTCCAAAGCCTGAGTCACAGTGAAAACCTGATAGCAGCTCTTCAGCACATGAATGAGAATTATATTGTACAAATTGTACTCAGAGGTGCAGATATTGGCCTCAGATGTCAATTATGAAAGTTTTCTTTTAGTAAATAATTGTGGTGAAATGATCAAAGCCACAAGCTTCCCCAAAAAATCACACAAGCAGCCTCCTTTTACACAAGTCCTACCAAACCTAGGTGCTAAAAAAATTCCTAGGATCTCCAAAATTAGGAGGTAGTTTGTTTAATTATTAAAGGGTAATCTCATGTGACATTTTAGAACATTTATTTTCAAATCATCATTTTACAGCTATTTTGTCTTTCTTAAAAAAAAAAGTACTTGAAACTATTGGGATTACAAGACTCAAGAAGCTGCAAGTTTAAAGAACAGAGAGATCAATAATTAGGGGTCCTTATAGACAGGCTATATATATATATACACACACATATATATATCACAAGAAGTGGAAGAGTTTTTATTTAGCCTTCACATTAGCATAAATAATTCAAGTGAAAATAAATGCAGGGTTCTTTTGGGGAGCTTTGCAGATCAGCATTTTGATAACCATCAAAACAAATGATCTTGTCATACAGACAGCAAAAACAGATGGCTGCATTACTAGAATCTGCTGGAAAAGGCATTTTATGCCATCTTAATATAAGTCAAAAATATGTGAATGTTACTGGTCATTTTCAAAGAGACAAAGCTTACAGAAAATTTCTGGACAGAATATGGCACATAGACACTCCTTTGATATTTTCTGTGGGTTACAGTTTGCTTTGTCTCAGATGCATGGAATAAACCAATATTTTTCCCTAGGGCTTTTGCTCACTTCAGCTCCTAAGGAAACACAACACACAGCTATATGTTCTATGAAATAGACACTTACCATTCCAGTGAGGGATGCCTTGGAGTAGCTGTATTCGGGTATTGTGCTGTGGGGAAATTATGGTGATCTAAACTATCTTTCTAAAGCCAGGAGACTTTGACTTTGGTCTAATAAAAGTTTAAAGCTACTGTATTGTTTTTCTACTTTTGCACAGAGTAAATTAGGATGAGAATATGGCTCAGAATCCAAAACTGCCATCCCATCACAGAGTTACTGCTGAGAGAAGAAATGAATGAGGTCAGACACTCCATTAAATCCTTAAAGACAACTGTCATAGCAATCGTGGTTGCTGTAAAATTTCACAACCCTCTTCACATACTATCTTCACAGTTCTACATTTTAAAAAAGGGATAATGTGTTCAGTGGCATAATAGCATATAAGAAACAATACACATGCTGAGAACAAACAATACCTGCCTAAAATATAGAGGGGAAACAACGTGGGAAAAACCACCAAGCCTTTAATTTCTCAAAGGATAATGTTAAATAATCAGTATATGACTGCATTAATGTAAGATGCATGTTACTCACACCGAGCACAAGGAGCAAGGGAAGATACAAACAAGCACAGTCAGATACGTATTAATTTAAAAGTCACGTTGTGAGAGTTTCATACCTGCATCACCCAAACCAGGACAGAGAGGAGACAGCCGACTGCCCTGACATACAGCTACCTTCCTGCTCCCACCACTGGACTCCTGTCAGCAACAGATGCTAACATCTAAAGTGAACAAAATAACTACTGAGTGTCATTGGGGAAAGCTTAAAGTGCAAGGAACGGCACAGTTTGAACTTGCCTTTCCTGCTGTGGAGATACAGTCACTGCTTCAGTTCTTTGCCCTTGAGGACTGCATTCTCATCAGTGCTTCAGCTGGTTTTATATATAAAACAACTATCAGGCTTGGGCTCAGCAGTCACTCAGCCTTCCTAGGCCACACCACTGTATCCTGCACATCCACTGGCTTAGGCATTTAAACTGTGTTTTTCCTTTGCACCCAGGAACTGCCTGCTCAGAATTATCATCTCCTGCTATCTCTCCTGGGGCTAATTATCTTTTTCACTTCTGTTCGTAGGAAATTAAACATGAGTTTTATGGACAGATTGCAGTGCAGTCCCAAACCAGTTATTTCCTCTAACTCTCTCCTGGGCTGTCTGAATTGGCACCTTGCATATCTAAGTAGACTTGGTGTTGTGACAGAAGACAGGAGAGAGGATGGAGAAAGCAGAGCAGCACAGACCTAGGACGTAAAGACCCTATAAGTTCAGCTTCCAGACAGGATTTACATGCTGATATACCAACCAGGAGGGCACAGAACACGGTGAGTTCTGCACAATTACCCTGCAAATCCAAATACATACAGAGATGTTTAGCCTATGCTGAGGTACATGACACCTAGGCCAAAGCTGATGAGGATCAACTGTATGGATACAGTGGCAGAGTGACAGGCATGAAGTGGTTTGTGCCACCTGAATGTTGTCCTGCCACCATTTTGGCATTTTGATACTGTCTTTAACTGCATAGTCGTAATCAACCACATGACGTAGATTAGGATGAAGAAACCATGTTTAAGAGTGTCCTTTAGGTTACAAAGTCATAAACTCAAGTGTTAGAAAATGGCAGATACACAGTTCTCTGCTTCTTCATAATTCTGCACCTTTTTGCAGTCTTCCTGTTCATTGAATCAGGCGGAGATCCTGCGTTGCATAAAGGTGGGCATACGAGGTAGAATTAAGGTTGCACAAGCTGTCTGTATATAGTTTTAATTTTCAAGTCCTGTCTCTTGTTTTGTCCTGGTTTCAGCTGTGATAGAATTCATTTCCTTCTTAGTAGATGGTACAGTGTGTTTTGGATTTAATGTGAGAATCACGCTGATAACACACTGATGTTCTAGTTGTTGCTAAGTAGCACTTATCCTAAATTAAGGATTTTTCAGTTTCCCATGCTCTGCCAGCGAGCAGGTATACCAGAAGCTGGGAGGGATCATGGGCAGGACAGCTGACCTGAACCAGCCGAAGGGATATTCCATACCATAGAACGTCATGCTCAGTATATAAACCGGGGGGAGTTGGCTGGGAGGCACAGATGGCTGCTCAGGCATCTGTCAGTGGATGGTGAGCAATTGCATTGTGCATCACTTGTCTTGGTATTTTGTTCTGAGTTTTTGGGGGTTTGTTGTTTTAATTATATTCCTTTTCATTACAATTATTATTACTATTATATTCTAATATTGTTGTTAGTATTACATTTTATTTTACTTTAGTTATTAAATCGTTCTTATCTCAATCCACAAGTTTTACCTTTTTTTCCGATTCTCCTGCCATTCCCACTGGGGCGGGGGGGAGTGAGCAAGCGGCTGTGTGGTTGTTGGCTGGG
Organism: Buteo buteo; assembly: GCF_964188355.1. NCBI lineage: Eukaryota > Metazoa > Chordata > Aves > Accipitriformes > Accipitridae > Buteo > Buteo buteo. Next base: position 19,118,847 of record NC_134177.1, read on the forward strand.
CTTAAACCAAGACAGGTTTAAATTCCTTTCTTTTAAAATAGATATTGAAATTTATTTGGGAGAATGATATAGAATGTATATGTATTTGGATTGGGGGGACACACACCACCTCTTGCAGCCCTTTAAACAAGTGTTAATCACAGTTCTTTACAGCGCAGAACACAAGACTATGGCTCTCACTTCACTTACCAGAGTAACTGTATCAGTTAGGTGCAAGGGACAGCTATTATCCCAGTGAGAGGGAAGAATATAGTGGATTTTCAGTTCAACCTCTTCCCTAAGAAGAAGGTGGAAGAACTCACGCTTCATGGGGGAAAAGGGACCAAGCACCTCAAAGCTGTTTCTCTTCTCAAAAGCTGCTAGCAGCTCTTAGCAGCACTGTGCAAGAAGCTACTATTATCGCGGCAGGATAAGCTCAGCCTTCAAACATCTCTGCCGAGTTAGTATTGTGACAGAGAAGAAGATTGGAAGACAAACAGATTTTCTTCTTAATTAAAAAAAAGATATTAGTTTAATAAAAGCCCACAAGCTAGGGCTTGTTTTAGTCTCACCAAAAGCTGTAAGATATTTCATAGGACAAAGAAAAAGCCTTTCCTCACTGTCAGGTATTGATACAGACAATAGAAGGAGGCATTAGCACTTCCTAAAACAAACAGAAAAAAAGTAGTTTGGCAGTCTTTTATCTGGGGAAAAAAGTACAGAACTGAAATAGACTTCACCGTAGAACAGACACTTAAGAAAAATACACAGTTTTTTTAAAAAAATTACTGTTGTTAGTATTATACCTCTGAGACATTGTTTCTTTTTACCATCAGTGTGCTTTTTTTTTATCTAGGGAATATTAAAATGGTAGTAGTACCAACCTTGGTTAATACAAGCTGAAATGAAAGCAATAAGGAAAATACAGACGATAATATATTTCTTTGCCTGTCATTCAGCTGTTTGCCAGCATCACTACTCTGGAAAAAAAGTGAAATTGCTTTACCCTTCCAAAGTGAGAGAACAGTGTTACACTTTTAATGATTCCCTGAGGCTGTCTGTCAATAAGTAAATATATTGTGTGTATAGTACCTTATATCCTTAAGTGCTTTATAAACAAATTTTTTTTCTTAACATGTAGTTCTTTTAAGAAGTAATAGTCTTAATTTGCAGACAGTGGACACTGAGGCATCTGCATAGTTTCTACACCAACACAAGAGTAGATTTCAGGACTTGAAATTGTTGATATAGAGAATTTACTACATACACCTCTTACCAGTCAGAGATTATAATGCAAAATAGGGAAGGGGGAAAAAAAAAAAGTTTCTCTATTTGCTGTTTATATGGTCCTGGAAAGTAAAGGCTTCTTCAGGATCAAAGCTCAGAAATTTAGTGATGATAATCTCCCTGGTACTGTCCTAGTAGAAAAGCTTAGAGACTTTTATGAAGAGGAGGCCTGGGAGTCAGACCCCAATTTGTGTTATTCATGTACAAGGATCTGCATAGGGGTTGCTATTTACAATGTGATTGTGTATCAAATGGTCTCTGGATATGTAGCATACTGCTTTCTGCCAGTATTGAGACTCTAGATTTGAGTGCAGTGGTACATGTTCACCAAAAGAAAAGCGTTGTTCTCACTTCAGCAAACAGGATTTCTACACTGGAACCAAAAGTAGGTATTAGCATCTAACAGGGAAGTTGTGGGTGACTATCTCACTATGTAAAGCCAGAATTTGGGTGGTGGGGTTTTTTTCCTTTTTGTATTATGTAACACCATTTAATTTTTGTTCGTTTCTCCCCTCAAAATAGATATTTCCTTAGCCAGAATAAAAAGCACTATCTTGATGTTTCTGCATGATTTCCAGACAGTAGCTCAGTATGAGTGGAGAGCAGACACATTTTGGAAGTGAAAAGATGTTTGTGGGAAGACAAGGATGTGAGGTGTAAAGGAGAAGCGTATGGGAAAAGATAGACATTCAAAGATACTATTATTAGGACAAGGTTAAGTTCTAGTTAAACTAAGCTAAAATACATTAACTTGCATCTGATCCAAAGGAAAAAAAGTCAGAATTAAATTGAGGTTGACAAATGCTGACTTAATCTTGGCTCTTTCTTCATAATCTATGCAATATTTTCTTCCTACAGATTATGAATTATTCTGTAGTGTTGTTTTGCCTTGTTTTGATGGAGGAGTCTCTGGTAGTTACTAGAAGTTCATCAAGCAACACAAGCTAGTGAGAGCTTAAATTTTGTATTACGTAAGCAGAAAACAGTGAGAGATTTTTCAGATGGATCTTTTTCTCTTTGAGCACCTCTAGTGAAGTATCTCCAAGAAAAATATCCTCACAGTGAACTTCCTAGAAGGTAGCAGTAGTGCAGAGCCTGCCAGGATGGAGCTGTAGAGTTAATTTATGATTACAGCAGTCACGTAGTCCCACCTCCTGCTCAAAGCAGGGCTAATCTCAAAGCACAGAGCAGAACAGAAAAAGTAAATGAGTTCTTCAGTGTCTTTCACCAGTGCAAAACTATTTTTGTTTAAAAATTGCCTATAATTAAAACTGCAAAATCCACAGAACAGGAAGATGCTAAGAGACCGCATCGTGTCAACGGAATTTGACAAGTGTATTTAGAAACTGGATTCAGTACTGCCGTAGGTTTTATAATATAAGTTCATTTTAAGTTCTGAAGAAAAAAAAAAAGATGAAAGATAATATCACTTTAAATAATAGATATTCCTGCTTACACTGTTATTTCTTCTACTGAGGCATTAGCAAGTTGTATACCATCCACACCACATGAAACAGAGGTGATCATTTTTTTTGGCTGCTTGAAAAGGACATACCTTTAGGATGGTAGTTGGTGTCTCTGGTAGGAGTGCTAGTGTAGAATACAGCAGACATGTACCATTGTGCCAGCATGTAGGTAGCAAATGACAAAACAAGGTTTACCAGAGTGTCGAGTGTTTGGCTGGAATGTATGTGCAGACACGACTGCTCCTACGCAGCTTTTTCAGAAAGCTTTCACACTGAATGGCAGTACAGAACTAGACCTTACCACTCTGGCATGGGGGCTTGGAAACAAAGCTCCTAAGTAATAGCCCTACCTTCAGGATGGTAGCGAACATGCTTGAGAGGACTAGAAACTGGACCCATACCTTCCAGCACTCCTACCGTGGTTGCCAAATTAACGGTCGTCTAAGAAAACGCACCTCCATGCACCTGCGGACTCATAACCGCATATCACGGCGGGCATTGGACAGGTGCACATGCGAATCAAGAGTGTAATTTTCTAATGCTCTGTAATAGCTACCCATTTCTGATATGTAAAATGCCTACATATAAAATCCCAGTGGAAAGGAAGACAATTTTTTTCCTGTATAATTAACTGTAACATGTTTAGGACATTACATAACTACCACATTATGTTGCTAGAGGGTATTTTAAATACTTTATAGCTTAGAAATTTTTATAACTATTTCTTAAAAGTTAGCCAGCCATAAAATGCAGATGACAGTGGCATAGTCTGATTGTTGACATTTTCAGAGAAATATTATTCCTAAAACTGTAAAAATGTTGGAAAATACATTTTTAAGTTCATCTAGAGACGCCATTAAACTATTTAAAAAGGCAAAAAGCTTTCTTTTTCAGTGAGGTTTTTTTGGTTTACAATGGGAGGTCTGGCTGGATCTTTCCATCTGCTGTGCTGGCTGTTACTGCAGATGGTCCTGATCTGTACATATGGTATGTACATATATAAACTGAAATCGGTGTTATCTTGGGGTAAAAGCAGGCACACAACAGGAGCTTGGAAGCCTAACACAAGAATATTGCTGAAGGGGATAATTTAGAAATTTTATTTTTCTAGGGGAAATTTACATAGAATTAGGGAAAGAAGTACTTAGTGTTTGCTGGAAAAGAAAAAGAAAAGAAAAAAAAAAAGAAATCACTCACCTTTTAGAAGGTAAATTCTGGATCTGCAATTTGTTTGGCATCAGATGTTGGCTTCAGCTCAGCCCTGAATCTGTGCCAGGTTTTGGTTTAAATCATGACAACACCAAACTCTCAAACTTCTAAAAGGTTACCTCCAGTGCTCAGAAGTAGGACAGTCAGCCTAGCTTTGGAGTCCCAACTTCTAACTCAGAAATAAAGCTGGAGAAGAGATTTTCTGTTTTCTGAAAATTAGAAAATGGCCTTCCAGTCATGTAAAAAAATGAAAGTGTCAGAAATGAAATGGTCCTCAGACCTGAAGTTTCTGTTTAAGTCAATCTCACTACCATTAAATGGTTTCTGAAACTCATGATGATCAAAGAAGGAGCAAAAGACCTCGTTAAAAGTAGTACTTGCCAGTGAATCACATGTAAACTTGCTAAATAGTAAGCTGTTCTGCCACCTATTGCAATGCCAGTTAGCACTGCTGAAAACCTCTCCTTGCATATCGGCTCATGAATCAGTTAAAAAAAAATTATTTCCATAAAGTCTTAAACTTCTACTTAGGAAGTTTGGACAGTTAGGAAAAACACTACCATATTTATGTGATGTGGAGAAAACTCTAAAAGCAACTCGCAATTGCACTTATGAAACATTTAGCAACAAGTGCCTGAAAAGAAGAAATCATTGGAAAAGCAAGACTTGAAGAGTTTATCTGATATATAATCAAATGCATTTTTAACATTTCCTCTGTCTTTTCTAATATCCTCGGTATTACAGTTTATTGGCAACATTAGCTCATTCACCAGACAAGCTAATTGTCAGAGCAGATAAAGTCATGACTTTTGATCCTTTTTTTCTTCTTTCTTAATATCTACTCTGGTATTCTCTTCACTAACTTTTCAACCTTTCTTGTACTAGGGAAAGGCTTCACATATTCAGCTGCAAGGCTAGAAAAGGAACATATATTGACTTTAAAAGGATTGCTGCCATTCTAACATGACTTTATAAGCTACTGTTTCTTTTTCTCTCTTATTACAGGTTTGTTTTGTGAATTTAGATGCAAACAGAGATGACTGCAGCGATGAGCAAGTGAAACAGGTAACAGTCTGGGTCTTAATAACATGCACCGGGAATCTGAAATTATCTCAACATCAGGCCATATTTTATAGCTTTTCTTATTCTCAGCCCAGAAATATCTAACGGATTGTTGCAGCCTGTGAATTCACAGCAGTTATCATGTGATTGAACCTCTTGTTCAGCTTTGGTTTTATCAGAGAAGTGAACATGGGTATGTCATACATTCAATTTTTTAATTTGACATAATACTACAAAAAAACAATTTCTGATATCTCTCTCTTCTACTGCCAAAACCCCTTTGAGAATCTTCTACTCATTTTGGTCTTGTTCAGCTGACCGGTCTTAGTCAGACTCCAGATACTTTGATTATGTGGTCTTCGGGAAGGTTCTAGATAAAACAGAACTAAAAGGTATGTTTTACCATTTAACTGAGAGTTTGGAGGGTAGAAAAATGGGATTTAAAAAAAAAAAAAGAGAGAAAAAAGCTTGGTTATTTTACAAACACTAAGACAACCTACATCATGATATACTATTTAGAATGCATACCATTTGAAAAAAAACCTCAAATCTGAGAAAGTCAGATTTTGAAGATATGGCCTGGTGTCAGTTTTGAGTTTACATCTTCCTTTATCAGTTCATTTTCATCATCCTGGCTTGGTGCCCACGATCGACACGCAATACAGCAGCAATATGTGGTAAGGGAACCACATCTAGGATCTCCTGACAGTATGCAGGGAGTTCCTCAGTAAAGCAGTACAGTTAGTTTGCTGAAACCACTTTTAGCTCATGGGAGGGAAAGCAATGCTGGGACCTTGTTGCCTCCTACAAGTCATTCATTAGCAGGCACTGCTTTTCTATGCTGTTTTCTGCATCCTGGATCTGTGAAAATTCATATCTCAAAAATAAATACGGTTTCTTGCAGCAAAACGATTTTTCTGTTGGATCAGCAGGTTAACTGTGCAGAACAGCTCGAGAGGTTTAACTTTACTGAACCCACAGAATGACTGGTTGTTTTCTAATAAGCAATGGTTTTATTGTTGTTTACAATGTTTATTTAGGAACAAAAGGTGCAGCAAGTCATAAGGAAACACCAAAAGCTTCTCTCTCGATCTTAGAACTAGGTATCTGTAAAAGCCAACTTAAACTGGCTTCATGCAGCTATCCTTTACAGTGCCTGGAGATGAGATTACTCCCTCACAAGCACAAATCACCTTTCAAAGCAGCTGCATGATTTTTACCTATCAGCCCTACCGCAGCGGTGCGTTCACCGCCTGTGCGCTTCGCAGAGCCCTAAGCTCTTCCTTCGCAGCAGAGCCCGGTCGGCTCCCCAAAGTGCTGCACCCCGACATGCCCACAGCTGGCACTCCCCACCCGGCGCGTGGGGGCGACTGGTAACAGAGAGACCGCAATACCTGGCTGCATTTTAGAAAGGTAGTTTCTGGTGCAGAGTCAACACATTTATTAGCCGTGACTGGAAAATGATTCTTTTCTTTTAGTTTTCAGTGTACATGCTAAAAATTCACTCCTAGCACAGGTACTGTGTATTCTTCTCTAAGAGGAAACACCCTCATCACAATTTTTGTGTACAATATGCAGTTTGTGTTATATAATATGCAGTTTGTGTAAATTAGCTTTGAGCAGGGTGGATTTTTTATATAACACTGATGTGGTGGAAGCATTTCATAGAAGAATTTTAAAGACGCTAGCATAGCTGTTATTTATATGAAATATATAACTATTTACTAATAGGTACTGTTAAGGATTTTGCATTACCCATTTAACCTTGGAATGGGTTAAATTGGGTTTTTTTGGTGTAAAATAATCATCTTTCCAGACTTTTCCTTTTTTATTCTGAACAAAAGGTAAGGAACCAAAGTAAAAGATATACAAAAAGCCATGGTTTCCTAGCCAAGAGATCTGATAAAATGCGGCAATTTAGGCAGTAGAAGAATAGAGATACAGAGAAATGTGTGTGATAACAGAAAGGCTATAATTTGAAAAAAGAAAGGGATGAGAATTTTTTTTGTACTATACTGAAATGTCAAACCGAATTGAAGCACTGAATTTAGTTATGTCAAATACAAATACTTAGCCTCATCTGAAGATCAATCTACTGAAAAGTGAATTGTTCCCCAAAACTGAATTAGATTTGCTAAGCCAGAAAGTTTTATTTTACCTAATTTACTCTGAGGAAAAATAACAGTACTGTGAGCTTATGATGAAAAGGAAAAAGTGAAGTATCATTGAATTGCATAATAACTGAAGCATACAGCTGGGTGCCCGAGATCTGCATTCCCTTAATGGCTTTGCTGTTTGATAGGCTGCGTTAGTGCATAAAATGGAGGTGGTATTTACTTCCTCTGCAAGGAGTCATCCTTGATTCCCTGTTCATAAAGGAAGCACACTGAGATCCCTGGCAGAAAAGAACTGCAAGCGCTCTTAGAGTAGGTGTTGGCCTTTTGGTCTGGCCTTTGTACACAAAGGAGCACAGATGTCTCCTGCACACACTGGGGACTCCTAGCAGTGTTGTGATACAAATCTGTGTTATGTAGCATCATTCATGTTGTGACTATTACCACTTTTGGCTCTAGCAAATACGTAACAGGTAGAAAAAGACTGTATCATTTCAAATGTGTGATGGGTTGACTCTGGCTGGACGCCAGGTGCCCACCAAAGCCGTTCTATCACTCCCCCATCCTCAGCTGGACAGGGGAGAGAAAAATATAACAAAAACTTGCGGGTCGAGATAAGGACAGGAGAGATCATTCACTAATTACCGTCACGGGCAAAACAGACTCAGCTTAGGGAAAATTAACTCAATTTATTACAAATCAGCCAGAGTAAGGTAATGAGAAACAAAACGAAATCTCAGAACACCTTCCCACCACCCCTCCCTTCTTCCCTGGCACAACTTCACTCCCAGATTTCTCCACCAAACCCCCCCAGCGGCACAAGGGGGACAGGGATGGGGTTTACGGTCATCACACGTTATTTTCTGCCACTTCACCTCCTCAGGGTGAGGGCTGATCACGCTCTTCCCCCGCTCCAGCGTGGGGTCCCACCCACGGGAGACAGTCCTCCACGAACTTCTCCAACGTGGGCCATTCCCACGGGCTGCAGCTCTTCACGAACTGCTCCAGCATGGGTCCTTTCCACGGTGTGCAGTCCTTCAGGAGCAGACTGCTCCAGCGCGGGTCCCCCACGGGGTCACAAGTCCTGCCAGAAAACCTGCTCCACGGGCTCCTCTCTCCGCAGATCCGCAGGTCCTGCCAGGAACCTGCTCCAGCGCAGGGTTCCCACGGGGTCACGGCCTCCTTCGGGAACCCACCGGCTCCGGCGTGGGGTCCTCCACGGGCTGCAGGTGGATATCTGCTCCACCGTGGACCTCCCTGGGCTGCAGGGGGACAGCCTGCCTCACCAGGGTCTTCACCACGGGCTGCAGGGGAATCTCTGCTCCAGCGCCTGGAGCATCTCCTCCCCCTCCTTCTTCACTGACCTTGGTGTCCGCAGGCTTGTTTCTCTTACATGTTCTCACTCCTCTCTCCAGCGGCTGTTTCTCACTCTCCCAACTTTTTTCCTTCTTAAAAATGTTATCACAGAGGCATTACCACTATCACTGATTGGCTCGGCCTTGGCCGGCGGCGGGTCCGTCTCAGAGCCGACTGGTATGGGCTCGCTCTCTCTCGAACACAGGGGAAGCTTCCAGCAGCTTCTTACAGAAGCCACCCCTGTAACCCCCCTCGCTACCAAAACCTTGCCACATAAAACCAATACAAAATGAAAGCTCTTGAAGGTCTCCAGTGGAACAGCAAAGAAATGCATATTTCATCTGTGTATTAAATGCTCCTGTTATTCCAGGTTTAGCATTGCATCAATTTGATCAGCAATTTCCAGCTAACTTTCCCTTTGGTTTCTTGCTTGTCATATGCCTGGAGGAAAACTGGAAGATTTGCCCTGTTCTCATTACCATACTCACAGAATCTTTTCTGTTTTAGACAATAACAGACACAGTGTTCTCAGTCTCTCAGGAACTCACTCGTGATAGGAAGGACAAGCATTTAGATGCACAAATACAATCAAGCCGTTTAGCACATGACAAAGTAAGGGATGACAGATTGTCCTGCTGGACAGTTGTCCAGAATTTCATGCTGTCACCGTTGTCTTGCCTGATAGCTCAAAAGAAAGAGTGTGCATTTTAACGCTGCCAGTTTTATTTTTAATCCACTCAAAGTAGTAAGTTCAAGTAAGCTTTCTAAAGGGACACCTATAAGTGGTATTTCATTTTGATATTTATGAATATAACTGTGCAACTCAGACTTCATTTCGTGAGAGCAAAAATCTATCTTTCATACTACAGAGGTTGATCAGCGTCTCTCCAAATCTCCCCAAACTCATCAGTTCGATGAACGTACAGCCACCAAAGGAAAATGAAATAGTCCTGCTGAGTGGATTAGCATCAGGAAACCTTCAGGCTGATTATGAAGTTCCCCAGGTAGGAATCAAACTCATCTTTAAGATCACATCACACCTGTGAAGGATAGAATTTGGAAAATGGAAGAAAGGAAGCTGAAAGCAAAGACCTTGCACCAGTTTAAGAGATGGGTGGGAGTTTGCCAACATAAAAAAATAAATCTAACAAAAGCCTGTTAAGTGTGCTTGGCGGTGGGGGAGTGACACAGATAGGAGAGAGATTCTGCTATTCCCTCTAGATCCTGTGGATGTCTGGGTTGCAGCTGATAATGCTTTAAGCCATATTAGCGGCTGATCCTTCAGGGAAGGCAGGCATTGGTGGCAGAGATGATTCATAAGCCCAGATTTCAAGAGTAGCAGGAGTCAGAAGGGTGGCACAGAGGGGGGAAAGGAACGATGTAACACTTTTTCTGTGCACATAGCTAGATTGGGCCACAGATCCTACAGACTCCCTTTCAAGTGAAGTCTTGCTACCTCCCACTTTTGTTCCCAGTCCATCTTCTCCCATGCATGCACCTCAGAAAAGAGCTGACGATAGGACTTGAAGATCCTAGAGGCTACTGTAAACCTGAATGTGACGATGGAAAATACCAAGCTACATTAACCATATCAGAGCTGATACCTCATTTAGCTTCTGTCAACTTAAAAAGTAATTAATGCATTAATTAAAACTTAACATTTGAAGAAGCCAAAAGCAAAGTTCTCATGCTAACTCCTTTACTCCCATTATTGCCAATGAAATGTTCCCCATCTGTGATCTGGAGGCCAAGAATTCCTCTTAATGACACCACATAGAGAAAGGAAGCAAACAGTAACATTTGCTTAAAGGCATTTTAATACACAAGTTCCAGAAGCTTAACTCCTTATCGTAATAAAAGTCTTTTTCCTCCTTTCCATTTTTATCATTCATTATGCCTGTTCATGTCTGTGTAAAGAAAAAGAATGAAAAATACTGAAGTATTTTTCGGCCTGATTCTGATCTCATTTGGCCAAGCATGAACTGGGAACAGCTTCATTAAAACTGCAGAGTTATCTTGGACTACAAAACTATCTCAGCAAACTTAAAACATGAGCAGGTATCTTGTTTTATCTGCTGCAGAAAAAGAAAACAGAAAACTTTTTTTCACTGAAATTAACTTGTGTACAAAAGTCTTCATGTAGCAGGCCCTGGAACAGCTGTATTGCAAAGATCATTGAATTTTGTGTTATACCAATACACTGATCTTTAAAGAGAGAAATTGCCTGGTTATTGATCTTTCTTGCCACTTGTGACTAATGGCTGAATTTAGAAAGATTTAAAAAAAAAAATAAGAGCACAAGCCCACGGTGAGAGCAGTGGAGCTCCAAACCCCACCTCCCTGGGGGGAAGCTGCTGCAATAGATACAAGGTTGTTCTGATGCCTGAATAAGATGACTCAAGTACCCAAGTCATCCCCATCTCTGAAAGAGTGCAGCCATTGAGAATGGCAGCCTTCTCGGTGAGAGTGCAGGCAAGAGACAAATGAGAACTAACCTAAATTTCCACCCCGTAAGATGAGTAAAGCTTTGCATTGAGGCTGGGTGACATTTATTGGCCAGATAAGCACATGCTATGTTCATCCTTACATTTGTTTGGCTTTCCAGAGAATTTAATTTGTAAGGAGACTCGCATAGTTTTCATACAAGGATTTTTATTCTGCCCCCTCAGCCCTTTTCACAAGTACAACCCTGCAAACTGTGGACTGGAGAAACAGCAGGGGAATGTTCAATCTAAGGCTGCATCTGTTTTTAATAACATTTTTCACAATATAGTATATGCTCAAGTCTGATTCAGCAACAATTTCTTAGCAGCTAGTTAAAAAAAAAAATCTGTATTTTCTTTTTTACTTTTAAACACATTAATTTATCTGGTTTTCTCTTCAAATACATTTTTTAGGTGGAAAGGAAGAGCAGGCTAATAAAACATGCTATTCCAACATAATAGTCATCCCACTCCCTTTATTACTAGATATTTGCTTTGAATTCACACTCAAAGACAAAAGATCTAGGATGGTGTTACATTATGCTAGATACTGTGCAAATGCACAGAGGGTCCAGGGCATCTTTTGCACAGCTTAAAATCTACCTCCTCGATCCAGAGCTGGTTCCACTCAAGCTGGCTCCTTCCTGGGGTCTGAAGTTAAAGCACAAGATCACAAGCTGCAAAAGCTTGGCTTTGCTTCAGAGTACATCCACACCGCAAACTTAGTCCCGTGCAGAGATATCAACTTAGCTTTGTGGTTGTATAAATATCCAACAGTTTTAATATCAATAAAATGAGGATAACAAGGGTTCCTTCCTCTCAGTTTCTGTCCAACTTTCAACTTAATTGTACAGCTTCTTTGGGTGAGACAGTTTTATATAAAGGCTCAGCACAGTACACAGTGGAGCCTGGTCTGAAATAATGGGGCTTTGGGCAAATAAGGAATGAGAGGAAGAAGAGCAAAGAAACAAAATAAAACACTGTTTTAAAACAGTCTGTAGGAACATCTGAAGGTGACATGCTCTTAATTTCACCAGCCACTATTTACAGGACTGCCTTTGAACAAGTGTTGCAACAGAAATTATCCCGAAAAGGAATTCATGCCCACAAACGATTCCCTCGAGAGGCAGGTAATACTGGCTGGTATGAGACCATTAATAACATTATGTCAGATGGCTAACTCTGACATGGCTAAAAGCAAGTAAGTCTCTGTCATTAAAACAAGAAGTTGATTGAAAACAAACCACTTGGTAATTTCAGCACAATAAAGATGCCCCTGTGGTACAGCTGGGTTCTCTACTAAAACTCCTGTATAACGAAAGTTGTCAGTCCAAGCAGTCTTATTTTGGCATATATGTAACTGCACGCTGCATTACAAACATCTAAATGACAAATTGTATTGCCTTTTTGCAACAACATGCCCAAGATATTTATAGAGAGGGAAGATTAAAATAAGTTTTCTTTTTTAATTAAGTAACTGAGATTCTTTTCCCCTCTAGTGTCCTTGGCTGGCAGATGTCTGCTTGGTTCAATGTGCAAGGGGGGACAGGAAAAACAGCGCAAGCTGCATCATTTTTGAAATAAACAAGTTTCTGATTGGACTTGAGCTCGTTCAGGAAAGGCAGCTGCAGATAGAAGCGCATGTCTTAAAGCCTGAGGATGACACAAACTGCTCAGTGTCTTCAATAGAAGAAGATTTCCTCACAGCATCTGAGCACCTTGAGGATGACAACGAGGGTGATGAATATAAATCTGGTAAAAGCAATGGGACTGAGCATAATACTGCTGTTGTTCATACTGCAAAACAGCCATGGCAATGCTCACAGAAATTGCACTTGATGTTAATTCATGCATATATTTATCTGTAATTTAGAAAATGGACAGCCATTCATATTTTTAAATTGTTGTTCAAAGACATGGATACATGGCTGTGCTGTAGTTTCACAGAGCAGTAATGCATTACACAGTTGTGCAGCTGTTTTCTTTTTAAAGTTACAGGGTATTCTGCAAAAACTAATTTCTTATTTTTCTTTTAATAGGTCATGAAAAAGTAAGTGTTTCAGAAGCATCTTCAGATGTCAAAAAAAATAAAGGAAAGGGATTTGAAAATCTCCACTATAGAAAAGCCAGGTTGCCATTCATTCTTGAAGGGAACTGCATTAATAAAGATAATGCAGCTACTAGAGTCTCTGAAGCTGTGAATGTTGTGGCTGAAGATGCCATCTTACAACCTGAAGATAAGTCAGACCAGGAAATACTCTGGCAGAAGGAATTAGCTCGAAGAGCTACTTCATCCTTTAGTACTACTAATTTGACTGGCGAGGTTGAAATTTCCTGCTCAGCACACACGTTAGAAGATGGACCTTTAACCAAAATGGCTAAAGAGGAGCTGGGGCCTCTGTATGACCCAACAGCAAAACACAGCAGTAAGACAGATGGAGAGGATTGTGCAAGTATCAGGAAAACTGATCCTCCCTCGCAAAATGAGCAGGCAACTACAGGTCAGTATGCCACCAATTTAGCAGAATCTGTTCTGCAAGATGCGTTCATTAGACTATCACAGTCTCAACCCACTTTTAGTGAGGAGGCTGCAGTCAGCATCTCCGTAGGAAGCTCCTGTAAGTCAGAAGACGTATCTGCTTACCAATCGTGGAATGAACTTCCAAAGATCGTCATAGTGCAAAGTCCAGACAGTTCTGAGAATATATCTGACTGGCCAGGGTCTGCGTTCCCCAACCTGTGCCACTGGACTGAATCAGGAAGTTCTGCTGAAGTTTCGGATTACTTTGAGGAAGAACATTCAAACGGACACGGCCAGAGCGCACTGGAAGTGGCCCTGGCTTGTGCAGCCACTGTTATTGGAACCATTTCCAGTCCCCAGGCTGCAGAAAAATTCAGAGCGGATCAAGAAGCCACAGACTCTAAAAGCGGAGTGGTTGATAGTGAGGACCTACACACAGCATCTTCACAGCTACTTGATGACTGTGCTAGCACAGAGTATTCATTTCCATCTGCACTGTGTGGCATGACTCAAGTAGCGAGTGCTGTAGCTGTCTGTGGTCTGGGGGAAACAAAGGAAGAGAAGTACCCTGCAACTTCGAGCGGACTTCTGTCTGCTGCTCAGACTTCTGCAGCCATTACTCTTCATTGTAGCATAGCTATAGGAAGCAGCATGGAGAAGCTAAACGATACCATCGCAGAAGCACTTCTCAAAGAGGCATCAATAATTTTGACAAAACCCAACACATACAAAAACGTAGGACATTTTATGGAAACAATAAATGGAAAAATTATTGAAACAGCAGCAAGGCCACGGATTCCACACACTGATGAAGTAATCAGGGATGAACTTGCACAAAACTTATCCAATATTATTCTACGACATTCTATTGAAGAGGTTAGGAAGAAGAGACAGCTACACCCCTGTTCAGAAAACAGCTCAAGTACACAAGACATTTTCATGGACACTGCAAACAAGTTGCTTTTTAACATAATGTATTTCACTTTCAAGAAGATGAATGACATAAGACAAGTTGAAGAGTGTTCTCCCCTCTTTTCTGAGGGCACAAAAGTAGAGAAAGTAACAAGAGCAGAAGGATGGTCAACACAAGCAACTGCATGTGAAACTTCACACAGCCCCGTTGATCACTCTGCTGTTCAGCCATTTAGTACATCCTACAGCACTAGGGCTAGCAAAGATCTTGGAAATGTCACAAACACTAGGAAAAGTAATGTGAAAGATGTAAATAGCAAGGAAAGTGCCACACTGAATTCAGAACCAACAAGTAGAGCTACAGGGCATAACACACTTGTTGCAAAAACATCTCCCAAGAAAAGATACCTGAAAAGAACCACACGAGACTGTTACAAATCCCCAAATCAGAGTAACAATCATCATCAGAAGAAAGACTACAGATCATTTTCAGACAGAGAAAATACCTTTGCAAACAATGAATGCAGGCATGGTGTTCAAGAACAGCTGTCTTCCAGTGCCACCATAAACGCAGAAAACCAGGCCAAGCATAAGTGTGATGCTGTGCTAAATAATGATGTTCAGGTTAGCTTGTCTTTATTAGGAAATCATGTCTTGCTTCCTTCTCAGCCTGTGCTACAGGTGAAACATTCAAGGGACAAATATTGTATAACAGATTTTGCAGAAGAATTGGCAGAAACAGTTGTCTCCATGGCAACAGAAATAGCTGCCATTTGTCTTGAAAATTCAAATGGAAAGCAACCCTGGTTCTGTGCATGGAAGAGAGGCAATGAATATCTGGTGACCCAGAGCTTATCATGCAGAACCATGAAAAGGAAAAAGGAAACCCATGCTAATGGTTCAGTTGTTCGGAAGCACAGGGCGCCTAGACTTAGTGAGATAAAAAGAAAAACAGATGAGCACCCTGAGCTAAAGGAAAGGTTGATGAATCGAGTAGTAGATGAATCCATAAACCTTGAGGACACACCAGATTCAGTCAGTATCTTTGCAAATGAAGTGGCTGCCAAGATCATGAACCTCACCGAACTCTCCATGGTTGATAGCATCTGGCAAGGTCCAAACCACCCCAGGAATAGGCTGCACTGTGAAAGATGGAGCCGAGCCAAGGCCTCAAGCTGTGAGAGCATACCAGAGGAGGACTCGGATTCGAAAGCCTCTTTCAACACCCTAGGCCTAATGAACACCTTTGGTCAGCCTGTGAGCCAGACAAGTTCTGTCTCAAAGCAGTCTAGTTGTGAAAGTATTACAGATGAATTTTCAAGATTTATGGTGAACCAGATGGAAAATGAAGGAAGAGGTTTTGATTTATTACTGGATTACTATGCAGGAAAAAATGCAAACAACATCTTAACTTCTGCTTTGGAACAGGTAGCCAAGAAAAATGGTCACCTTAATGTAAGACCAAGTTGCCCATCCAAACAGTCCAGCACAGAAAGTATAACAGAAGAATTTTATAGGTATATGCTAAGAGAAATAGAAAAGGAAAATAAAGATAACATATCTTCACCTCAGAATTCAAAGGACTGGTGTGGCAATTTGCTGCCACCCTCTCTACGATCACCTTTTTGCTTTAGGCAATCGTCAGTGCCTGACAGCAGATCATCAGGCTCTAGGCTAACAGTTAATGTCCCAGTTAAGGCAAATTCATTAGATGGATTTGCCCACCATCACCAAGATTCCTTAAGTGTACAGCCAGTCAGTACTGTGGCTTCTTCAGGTCTTTGCAAGTCTGACTCATGCCTGTACCAAAGATGCAAGACTGACCAGATAACAGATATGTTGATTCATGAGACGTGGGCAAGTTCTATTGAATCTCTAATGCGCAAGAACAAAATCATAGCAGATGAGGCAGAGGCTGCAGAGGCAGACCAATTTCACAGTGATTCCCCACCACATGTGGAACAATATGCAAACAGACTGGCTGCAAATATTGTCGAAAGTGGTAAAAATTTAACTGTTGTCCAGCAGGATTCCTTTGATTATACAAGCCAAGCTCATGTGCTGGAAAGCAAACACCCCCAAAGGGCAACTCGGATTCAATCAAAACCCAAAAGGGATGGAGTAAATTTGGATGAGAAAAAAGAGCATACAAAGAGCCCTGGATGCCTCCCTGCAGGTCAGCACAGGGAAGTGCCTTTAATTCAGATAGAAACTGATCAACGAGATGAGACAGGTAAAGACCTGGAGTCCTTAACTTCATGTGGCCCTTCTGAAAAGGAGCATCAAAACAAAGAGAAGCCTCCAGAAGCTTTTGGTGGGAAACACATGGTTTCCAGTTCCCTGCAAAATAGGTAAGTGATGAAACAGCAAATCAGCACATTGCTTTGGTGTTTGTTGTAATTTCCCAGTAAAAATTATTTTGATAAAGATGATAAGAAGAGAAGCACTTTTAAAGAAATAAACAGGCTAAGTTCTGACTACAGGTTTCTAATAGCATAAAATCACCCAATCATGTATCACAGTGCCAATTTCTGGAGCAAACTTACATTGAATATGACCATGCTGTTTCTGAGATTCAAATCTAATACTACACAGACAAGTAAGTTTTCTCTCTACAGATATTTAAGTCTTCCATAGTTAAGACAGGAAAGACGGACAAAGTTTGAAATTTCATTTAGCGCTGGCTGATATCTCAATTAAAAAAAAAAAAAAAAAAAATCAGTGTTAGTGTAAAACAGAAGATAGCAGAATTTGACCTGTAGTTCCCTACTATGCTTGTTCATATAACTAATGCTTTGTGTACCTGGAAACAAGACCAGACTTCCAAGAGCTTGAAGTTCAGCTCTGTGTTTACAGTCTGGAGCAACAAGTAATAAAAACTCTTTAGTGAAGGAAATAAAATAGTAATTAAAAGCACACCTTGCCTCCTTTGGTTCAAGACATCTCTGGTAGAATTTAGATAGAGAAAATAATAACAATTCATTTTATTTTAATTTAATTTCACAGAGTTTATACCACAGCTTACGACCCTCTCCTTACAGTTGTACTCCTTTTGTTGAGGAATCTGCAACTTTGGTTAAGGCAAAGTGTAAGCCCAGTATGAGAGTGCAGTACAAATGCAGAGGATTGTTGTGGATGCTGCGAGGTTAAGATCAAGGCTCTTTCTCAAGGCATTACCTTTTTTTAACTACATTTCTTCATCGTATCTGTTACTTTAATGGTATCTAAACTGCCAATCACTTGGAGCACTGCAGCACCCCATTATCTCAGAGTGCTAGAAAGAGCGCAGGTGCTAGTGTTAGAAACCATTTTGTAGCTCATTTTATTCTAGGCAGTGCTCTGTTTTGACTTTTGACAAAGCTCTGCTTGAAGTGAGAAAGCATGTACTTTACTGTGTATGGTAGCAGTTAGGTGGATAATTATCATAATGTCACTATTCTTTCATACTGACTCTCCCCCACTAACCTTCCTCTTCTTTCAAAGGCGACCTACTTTTAATAAGATACATTTAGAAATCTACCTGTTTGGAATCTTGACTCTTTGAAAATGAAGTTGTTTTTGCACAGTTTGAGAGTCCTTTAATAACAACTTTTCCTCTGCCTTTGATGCAGAGTTCCCAAAGTGGCTATGGGAAGCTTAAAGCAATAGGATTGGCAGGGCAGTTTTAGTAACCAGAGGCTACACCTACATGAGCATTTTGGTTCAGCAATGCAGTGCAGTTCTGAATCATCTTGTCTCCATGTCCATGCTTCGGGTCTGTTTGCAGCGTGCAACACAGATTTCTTTTAAAGGAATCTCAACTAGAAGCTGCACAAGTGTGTACCAGATGTGCTCGTACCCCTACTGGGAAGGCAAAGCTTCCAGTGGTTCTTCACATGGATTTAAATCACTTGTGGCATGGCTGTCTGGACCAAGCCTAGACTGAAGTAAAAACCTAAAAAAAATACATATATGTAAATATAAAAGCATCAGCACCAATTGCTTTGATCCTCTCCTACTGCATGAAATTATTTGCTAGTGTAGGTACAGGCACATAGGACTTCAGGCAAAATATCAAGCAGATGTAGAATCAATTAGAAGAAAAAAAAAAAATTAAAAAAAGCCATGCAGGCCTGGGGAAAAGGTCTTCAGCAAGGAAAAAGAGTTGTTTCTTGTACGTAGGCAGTGCAACAGACCCAGTCCTATCACGGTTACACAGAAACCGTTCCAACTGACTGTTCAGAAGCAGGGAACTGTCAGTTCAAAGCATTGCTAGTCTGAGATGTAATTGCATAATGAATCAAATAAAACCCCAAAAGCCAAGTAACAATGCCCACAAAAAATCTCTCATGTTTTGGACCAAGTATTAGGTGCTACCTGCCCTGTATTAAAAATCTGAATAACACCACTACCCTGTGACCTGGCTGCTCAGTGCCTTCATGTTACTGCAGATGACAAGTTTTGTACCTGAGGGGTCAGGGATGACAGGCGTAGGTATTTGACAGATGTTGACTGCCTGATAGAGCAGGGGCCCTCAGGCAAACAAGTCCCTTTCTCCCTGTACAGGAGGCTGCCTCTCTCTAGCATCCAGCATTCATGCAGCAACTTCTCAGTTGTCCTGAGAATGAGAGCATGGCAAAAGGAGATATCCACAATATTAATGTCGTGGTATATTCTTAATCATGTTAATTACTTGGGAGCAATAGAATTTTCGGGGTGATCTCTTGCTCTAACTGAAGACAGGGCACCTCAGCCATAACTATAGATAAAAGTCTGGAGGCGAGAACTTCTCTAGAGGGATCTTGCAAATGCAGACCACCCAGTACATATAACAAAACTAGTTTTGTTTTAATTGTTATTCTGGTGCTGCAGCAATACAATTAATTCTTTCTTATTATCCAAAAAGAGGGGGGTGGGGTGGGGTTGGATTATTACATACTTTTCGGCCTGCATATCAGAAGTTCCATGTTAAGTCTCACAAAGTTCACTTTTGCTCTGAAAAGTTACCGTAAGTATAGGTGGGGTTTTTTTGTTTGTGTTTGCATTTGTGGGAGAGTGTGTAAATATATAAAAACGTGTCATATAAATA
Source organism: Buteo buteo (assembly GCF_964188355.1). Classification (NCBI taxonomy): domain Eukaryota; kingdom Metazoa; phylum Chordata; class Aves; order Accipitriformes; family Accipitridae; genus Buteo; species Buteo buteo. The sequence goes on from NC_134177.1 coordinate 19,138,304, forward strand.
TGTGTGTGTGTGACATATGTCAAGTGTGCAGAATTATAAAGCATTTTTCCCTTAACCCTGTATTTTCTAAACTCAGTCTGGGCTCCATATTCAGTCTGGTTTCTGACTACCTGCTGCACACCTACCTAGAAAAAGAATACTTTGTCCTTCCCCAACCTAAGCAGCAAAGATCTTAAAAAGCAAAGGTGGCTAAGATTCATTAGTGATTCACAACCCACAATACTTTCCTACTTTTACTTCTAGACCTCTTTTGCATCTACAATGCTAACAGAGTAGAAAACCCTGGCAAGAAACTTATTCACCCATTAGTAGGACCGGGATTTAGTGCCAACATATATTTCCAAGAAATGCTGGCATTCTGCACTAACATATACCATATATTTCAACCACTGATTGACTGAAGTGCATTAAGCAATAGGCCTATGCAGTGAGCAGTTCTTTTTGTACATGTAAAATCTTTTTGTACATGTAAAGTCTTTTCTATGCATAGTTCAGTATAAGGCTTACTTTGGTTTGTGTTTCTTTATAGCAGCCATAAGAAGATCCTTTTTAAAAAGCATCTCAGACCATATGTCCAGCTGGACTTTGTGTATAAATTATAAACTTGTCCAAACTCTTGCATCTGTATAATTTTGCAGCTTGGTTGACTTTAATGAGCAGCATTGCTTGAAGATTGGTGACATCAGTTTGTTTGCCTATATTACAATATCAATGTGCCTTCCTTATCACCCTACCAGCAACAGTCCTCAGAGCAGACCAGATGCTGAAATCATAGGAGAGACAAAAACAGCTGAAGAATTTCCAAACCATCTCAGCAGCAGTGAAGAAAGCACTGGCAGCTGGTCCCAGCTAGCTAACGATGAGGACAATCCTGATGACACGAGTAGCTACTTACAACTCAGCGAGCGATCCCTGAGGTACCCATATTGCCTGTTCTCAGTATACAATATGGTCTAATTAACCAAGCCAATGATTCGACTACCATGCATCAAGAATGAGGGTTAACAGCTCGAGATTTATTCAGAATACTGTAAAAAAAAAAAAAAAAAAAAAAACCAAAACCAAAACAAACACAAACACCTAACAACAGTTCATCTCTCTACTTTTAAAAAGGGGAAAAAAAAAGCCACATTCTGGTTCTTAGCCAGGTCTTTTTATTGTTGGTGAGCAGCTAGATTCAGACAAAGAAAAAGCTTCCCGGCGCCACTCAAATGCCTCAGTCCTACAGTGAAAGGGCCATTGGACAAGCTAATTGCGACGGTCTTTCCTTTGATTTATTTGCTACTATTTGCATAATGTTTATTTTGGCATCTCCTTAGCTGAGATTGATGAGACTGCTATTCCCAGCAGGTATCTGTGCACTGAGAGCAGAGGCAGAGCCCTGATCTGCTTAGACTGGCACAGGGGAGCAGATCAACAGAGGATGATGGAGTTCCCCCTGAGCAGGCATAAGTTCCAGAGCTCCCATTGCAATGTGCTGCTCTTTCTTCCTATTCAAGTCAGGACATGTGTTTAGAAATGTTACCTAGTCCTTACAGTTTAAATAAAGTGATGTTAGTTTGACTTCAGCCCTTTCACGACTTCAAATTGAGCAAGATTTTTTCTTCACATGCTCTTAGATTAGGTTTTAAAATATTGTCAAGTAATTACATCTTTCTCTTGGGTTTAAGATGGCAGGGAGGGAAGACAGTATGGTAATGAAGCGGGGAAGAGAAAGAGTCTCTGTCAGAGAGCACTGTTGGCTAGCTGAAAAAATACTGAACAAACCTTGCCTGTCAGTGTGGGTGAACATTCGTCCCGTTAATGTAGTATCAACATTTAACAAAGTCCTTGGTCTGAGAGAGATAATGTATTATGCCTTTTGGCTCTGCATTGAAACAGAAATTGCTACAGCAAGTCTGAATGCATGGCGTGCTGACACTGACTCAGAAAAACCTGATGGGGAAAGGAACTGTCTAATCAATCCTTCTAATGTAAGGAAAAATACTATTAGTTGCTTTTCCAGTAAAAATTATGTGGTTCAAGTTGACTCGCCATCAACTTGTTTGTGCTAATTGACTTGCAGCTAGCAAATTAACAACCTGTTCATGAGACTATTACAATATCTGCATAAACATTCATTGTCAAATTTATAATGATGTTATAAAGTGAACTGGTACTATTTTTTCCAAATATTCTCAGATGTTTGGCTTCTTCACAAGAATGAAGTATAAGAGAGTATTTCTATGTATTACTGGTCCCAATGAGCACTGGCTTTAATGAAAATCTCAGTCTTTCAAGGTAGTCAGAAACATAAGCGGCCATCACTGTACCTGTGGGTTTCACCAAATCCCTGGTAGTATTTGGGGTATGATGTAATACACTGAAACTGCTGCTGGTTACGGGCATGGAGTCACCCAACAGGTAAGTAGTATGATGGGCAACTAAACGCCTTCCTGTAACTCACCACGTTCAGAGGTATCTGAATCTCTGTACCTGATAATCCTTCTTTTCAAGGACTCATTCAAACTGGTTTTTTTGTTTGAGGCCAAATGTTCATTGCATAAGCCATTCACAAGATAGTCCACTTTTTCTCCAGTTTATAGCACTACTTGATACATGCTCTATCTAGACCTATTTTAATAAAAACCTCATTATTTTGAGCAGATTAGTGTGCTTCATTCTGCGAACCACTTGCTGAGCCAATTGATTTTGTGGAACTCTACATAACAGGGGGCAGCCTCCTCACTTTGCTTTGTACAGAAATAAATTAAAAAAAGATGTATGGAGACATGTTCAGTGCAGCTTGGCACTAATATTTAAACTTTTGCTTTGTCAGCAATGGCAACAGCAGTACAACTAGCAGTCTTGGCATTATGGACCTGGAAATTTATCAGGAGAACGTGCCATCTTCTCCTATCATTAAGTAAGTAGTCACTGAAGTGAGACTTGATGTTTAGTCTAATTTTAACTGCAAATCGTTTACGCCATCTAAAATGTGCCAAGCCCTGCTTTGCACCTGCTGCTGAGCCTGCTGTTAGTTTCAGAAAAAAAGCACATGCAGGTATCTGTGCAGAGTGGTAGCACTAGGCAGTGAAAGATTACAGGAGACCCACCCAGGTGACTCTCTCAAGAGAATATGGATCCACCAATCACTCTGCCTAAAAGACAGTTTTCTGCTGTATTGGTTTCCCATTGTGCGAACTTTCTTCTCTGATTAACTTCAAATATTATCAAAACTCTGCTGTAATAGCAAGTAAGGTCAAGAAAATAAGGATCAATTAAAGTCAAAGGAAAAAAATACGATAGTATTCTTTCCAAGAATAATAATAATTTGGCCCAAAGTACATCTTACCTGTTGTTTCTGGGCATGTTTCTACTGAGCATGCAATTAAATTATCACGAGGTGTGCAAGTACCTGCCTAAAGATTCTGGTACCCTGAAACCATGTATAACTTGCCAGCTGGTGAATGTCATGATGCAGTCAGGGCATGGCCACTGCAGAAGTGTATAAACTGAACATCACTCGTTGAACGTGGGAACTTTGTGAAGTCAGTGACATCAGAAAATCTTCACAGCTCATTACCAGACTATACTACAACTGTCCTGCTTTGAAGAGACTCTTTTTTTGTAAGAAATCTGGGCATTCATGTTTCTATAGAGTTACATGCATTCTCTCTCAGCTGCTGATTTGGAAACTTGTTAAAAAATTCCCATCTTTGTAGTAGGCAGTGATACCTCCTACACACCTTCCTAAAGATAACCCCTCTCCCTTATATTTCTGAGGACCAAAGGGATAAATTTTTTACTCTCCTTGTTAGGTTTCAGGGGCTATTCTCAGGTGTTAGGCAATAGGCACGAGAAGTTTGTATTTCCACAAATCAAAGTCAAGGCACAGAATACATCTGCTGTTCAAACAGAGAACCAGAAAAAAATCTGACGGGAAGGAAGTTATTCAGCACCTATGATTCTATGTCATGACAAACCATACATTGGATGCTGCTATTTTATTCTTTCCTCTCACATCTTACAGTAACCAGTACACAAGCATATATAATCTTGATTCTTTGAAGTCTTGGGGGAGATTCTGAAATCCTGTGAATGAGGGTGGTAAAGAGTAGCGTCCTCCCTTCCATACTAGAAACAAAATCTTACACTTGCAGCATTCCCCCTGATTGAAGGCAGAATGGGACAGTGGAAACGTGTATTGTAAGTGCTATCCCTCCAGGAGCGATGAAATGAATGCAATAGCCATGACATCAATAATGAATTTGCAGTCTCCTGCCACATGTACATGAGCATGGATATTGTGTTCAGAAATGGAAGCTGAAGCAGTGACCACATGCCTGGAGTTTGTTTCCTGTAGTTTAAGAAAGCAATAGTACATAAGAAATTAAGATCTTTGGACATTTTTGCAAGGTGTAAACAGAATTTGTTTATCCAAACAGTTAATATATTTAAAACCAGCAGTAGTTTAAGTCATTAATAGTTATGATCATATTTAACTATGAAAGATAGAACTAGAAAGCAAGACTGGAAAAGGTTCAGCCAAGGAGTATAGCACTGCATAACTCAGGCACTGGAAGTTCAGTATTTCTGCCCAGGGTATGAGACTTGCTCTGTCTTACCATAATGTCATTTGCTTGTCATTATGTAAACTGTAAAGATACACAGATCCTGGTGAAATGTAATATATAGTGCAACCAGTACAAGCGCTTCATCCTATTACGGGAATAATGCTGCAATTCCCATAGCTTTTCCTGATTTACAGATTAAATAAATGAAATATATTCAGCATTTTATTATTTCATCCTCCGTAACTTTTTTCTTGCAGTTTTCTAGGTCTTACATTGAGGGAGAAGTTTATCCATCATGAAGCAATGTTGTAGACTGTTCCTAAATATCACTAATAAGTTTTGTTGTTGTTTGTTTCTAAGTGAATTAGTAGAAGAAAAGGTTTTCCTTAAAGAACAGACAGAAAATACAGAGGGTAAGTTGAACCATATCAATTAAAGCATACAATTTGAAGTTAAGACAAGTAATTGCACAGTAACTGTTGGGATTATTTTTCCAGAAAGTACTTCTGGGCTTTCAGTGGGAACAGCTAATTGTCAAAAAGACCTGCTGGTGATAAACTTTGATCTGGAACCAGAGTGCCCCGATGCGGAGCTGCGAGCCACCCTGCAGTGGATAGCCGCTTCTGAACTTGGAATTCCAACCATCTATTTTAAGAAATCTCAGGAAAACAGAATTGAAAAGGTAGTATTTACAGAATTGGGCATCCTATGTTATGTTTTATTGAAGTTACTGAGCTTAAAAGCAGATGCAAAAACATCATCATTACAGCAAGATAGCAAAACCTACTGTTTATTACAGAAAGGGAGGAGAGGATTAAATGTGTCAGAATTTAAGGTACATGAAATATTTAGTAGATTGTCCATGGCACAAGAAACAGTATCACCATGAGACCTTCTCCAAAGCCTCTATAACATGCTTTGATGAATCTGTTCACTTTTTCATATCAGTGCTGCGTTAAGTATCAATGCTCAAGGCAGAATTAACAGAGAGTCCGTATATGGCTGCATTTGAAGGGCTGCAGATGGCTTACATGGAGTTTAAACACATAGCTTAAAAAATAAAAATCCCTTGCATGTGGGCATCGCACATACAAAGTTCTGCTCCTCAGTGACAGTAAGAGCTGACTACGATGCGAGACAGAAGTTGGACTTAAGATTTCCAGCTTTGAAATTCCTTAGTCCTTATGCAGGTTCTGCCTTGCCAACAACACTGATCAGGGCAGCTGCAGGCAGGTCTGAACTTGTGCCTGGCTGTTCAGAAATTGCTACAGCTGGGAATACAGCAGGGTACTGCAGGGGCCTGACAGTTCCTCCTACATTTACATGAGATCTACCAGGGCCAAACACGTTGGCTTTATAGTCACTCCTGTGCTGGCAGAAAAGGATTGCTGCTCACCAAGGAATGGGCCCCACTGCTGAAACGTACAGAAGATACTAATGGCAAAATAAAGATAATCCATATTAGCTCAGGTTCACTGACATAACAAGACTACAAGGCTTCTGCACCAGAGCTGATGGAAAGCTCAGAAGATAGGCAGGATGGACCTATCTGTGTAGGCATATCCTTATGTTATATTACTACCCTAAGAGACAGTTTTAGCCCAGGCAGTGACCAACCAGCGTTTCCAGTAGAACCATATTTGCAACCAGGTATCTGTTACTTGGTAAATTAGACTGATTGAAATATTTTGCACCTCCCCTGGCCTAGCAATAGAAAAGTGCTATGCGTGCCAGTACTCTTTTGCTCCTGCTCAGGTGTAGCTTAGCCTCTGCCAACCACCATTTTGAAAGCAGAAGTCTATTTCCAGAGGGAGAGGGGCAGACAGACACAGACTACCAGAACTGAGAAACCTTCTGAGGGATTAGTCCAAGCCAGAGCACCAAGAGCAACACTGAAGTCCAAAATGGCCACAAGAAGTGCAGACTGTGTCTATTCCCAAATGATTAGTTAGTGCTCCATTGTAGATCGCCCTAACTGCCACTCAGCGTTTCAGGAATGACCAAAACAGTCCCATTTCTAAGGTCAGCAGGAACAGCTCAAGACTTAAGGCTTACAAAAAGTGTCACAGTATTCAAATCAATTAATGAAAACAGTATTACAAATCAGTATTTTGGTCTTTTATGGGAAGATCATTTTGAGGAGCACAGATATTGTTTGATTTTCTTGAGTACATGCATTTGGGAATCATAAACATAATTTAAAATGCATTCAGCAGCAACAGTCCAAATTGCATCTAATTAAAGAAACAGCTGTCAGCTTTACCCATGTGCTTTGGCAAACAGTTAATTCAATTGCAAAAATACACTAGAGAATAATGAAGCACATCCTGCCTACAACAGTGCTCTTGGAAATCGCGTGCCTATTAAATATCATTAAAATACATATTAAAAGTTTAGGCTTCAGTATGTAAATAGCAAACAGCTATGCTAACTAGAGACACAATATTTTCTTGCACAGTTTAAAACTGGAAATGTAGAAGGAGCAAGCTAATTGGATATTGATTGTGAAATTCAAAGAAATGAAAAGCTTTGATTTTCATTTATGTGCTTCAGAAAAAAACAGGACCAGATGTATGACACTGTGAAGCCCATTATTAAATACAAAGTGGACAAAATTAAGGATTTTTTACAGCTGCTTAAGAACATATACTTAACCTCTGGTTTATCTGGAAGTTAAAAAAAAAAAATCAAATATAGATACTCTCTGTGATTCAACCACAATTGTGGCAAATATCTTCATGTGACAGAAGTTTACCCAGGATTCCCTCTCACCAGTACTACGTGAATATTTAAAATACTATGGGATGTCTATGTAGAAATACAGAAAGTTAAATATAAATTAAAATATAGCTAATGGTAATGAAGAGGGATTTTTTTTTTCTTTAGAGTGGATAGTCACACTTCTATTATTTTGACAGCAAGTTGTGGATAACAAGGAAAGTTGTGATCGTTTATCAAGCTCACTTTCACTGTTCTTACTTTCATTGCAATAAATAAGAATTGATGAGAGCAGCTAACTTAGAAAATGTCATAAGATTGGACCAGTCTCTGGGAATCTATGGAACTTCATTTCTGAAGTTTTATGAATAGAAAGAACCTTTATGCTGCTGTGCAGTGAATCATGTCCACTCCCTCATGCAGCAGTGCATTTACAAAGGATGGTCTTACAGCAGTTTGTGTGTATTCATTTAAAAAAACCTTAACCAAATCCTAAGCGTGTTTTGTTGGTTTTTTTATTTAGTTTTTAGATGTTGTGCAATTAGTTCAACGGAAGTCCTGGAAGGTGGGGGATATCTTTCATGCCGTGGTGCAGTACTGCAAGCTCAGTGAGGAAGGCAGAGAGATGACACCAAGTCTGTTTGATTGGCTTCTTGAATTGGGTTAAGAAAGTTCACCTGTTCAGCATTTTTGTTTTATTCCAGTTTAAATAAGCAGTGGTTTGTGTAATGCTCCGATTTCTGAACATCACTGAATAAAATGAGCAACGATATACAAACTCTACAGAAACAGCACACATCCGTTCCACAACTGAACAAGGAGCAAAGTGAAACCAAGGTGTATTGTATCTTTCTGTATCATGAGGGACTCTTGATGTATTGTGCTATAGGATGTACTGTACTAGGAGGGGATGGATTTTTAGCCTTCTGAATGAGGGGACTACACAGTAAAAGCTTAAATTATCTAATATGTTCCATTTTATTCAGTTTGATTAAATCAATCAGCTAAAATGGGATAGTACACTAACATTCAGTTTTAAAACACCAATATTTGTACAGTTTAACTATTAGAACCAGAGTTTGTTCCAGGGTGGCTGGAGACACTCACGTCCCTAGAGAAAGAATTGATTTATTTTTTTTAAATCCCCATAGTCTGTTAAGGGGTAAAAAAAACCAAACACCACCACACCCAAACTTTTGAACACTTAACACCTTTGCAGCTAGACAATACAATAAAAAGCTGCTGAAAACACATTTTAGTTTCTTTCCATGTGATTATTTCTCTTCCATAGCTGTTCCCGATTCCTGTCTTCTTCTCAAGGAAATAAAATCTAAACTCTCAGTTACTACCCTTAAAAACTTCATTCCTTTTCACTTGGAGGCAATGCAGTTCAGTCTAGCTACACCTGGCATATCCCTGAACACAGCTCTGCAAGTCAGGGCAGCAGGTTTCTAACCCTGTCCCACCACACACCTGCCACGTGACTTTGGGCGAGTCATTTCACCTCTGTGCCTCAGTATGCCTACCTGGTAAGAGGGAGTAATGATAATACAATCGTTACGTAAAGTGCTTCTGTTTAAAGCACTATGTAACATGCTACATATCAGTTAAAAGCAGTGAAAAAAATACTATTTTAATTTTAATCAAATAAATTGTTAATAAAGTGAAGAAATGCATATCTGAAAAGAGTACTATCTCATCATAAAAATCTTAATTTTTTTAACTGACAAGAAAGCAAAATGATTGTTGAAATTTCAGTAGACATACTTGTTCATTTTGAATATTAGTGTTTGGACTATATGTGATAGTTCACATTACTATAACATTTATATAATGGTTTGATAAGATATACTATGGTATCGTCTTGTTGAGATGATCTGTTAGTATCACGCACTTAACGATACATTCTCTTGACTCTGCCAAAGAGATTGGTTTTGAATTTAAAGGTAAGTATAAATTAGCACTTCACAGCTCTTCTGCGATTTGTTTCTTTGAAAATATTTATCTTTCATCTCTCCCTACCCAAATAGTGTAGTAGAAAACCTGCCTGCTTTTCCCAATAAAATATTGAAGAGATTGTTTATTTTCCATATAACAGTATATGCTTCTGTAATATTTCTTGAAAAAAAAACCCAACCTATCCTTTTGCACTAAATATTTTTGAAAATTTTGAAGTAGTTTTAAATAATTTATGAAAAAGAGCCATATTATCAATTTTATCTTTAAAACAATTCCTAAACTTGCATGATTGCCTCACTCATTTGTTCTGAAATACAAACTGTTAGTGAATCAAAATCTAACATGGAACATTAAACAACATGAGTAATTCTATATCTACTCCACAGTATATACAAAACAGTGAAGGTCACTTTACTGTCAAGATAAAGGTTGATTTACTGCATACTCTGAATGTAACTGTGCAGTCACTGGGCCTGCTCCTAGGAATTGCTGAACATCCGTAACTCCCACTAACGTGAGTGGCAACTCTAAATGCTCAGCATTTCTGAGGCTGAAAGTCAATAAAAAGCACCAAGTATTATAGACTTAAAGTGCTTTGTTTGAGTTAATAAATGGGAGTGTATTTATTTTTAAACCAAATACAGTTAGTTGTCAGTATACAAGTTTTTGCTGTGATAGAATAAATGTTTACTTATTCTACAAAGCACAAATATCATGACAGAGTTGTAACAGTGTGATGCAGTTTCTCTGTACAGTAGTTCTTAATGTTGCAATTTATTCAGAAATAAATTTATGTTATAATGTGCGTCCTCCTTGCCTTCCTAAAAAGTTCATGGATGTGCTATGGTTTTTTTTACCTATTAAATAATATTTGCCTGCCACCCGTGTAGCTTCTCAAAGCTCTGCTTCTGAATGAAAACCATGACCCATGGCCCAGACTAAAACAAGTCAGAGCAAGCTCCAGGTTCTTACCTCAGTACCAAAGCTACAGCTTTACTCAGGTTCCACAACTCATTCGAGAGATACAAGGCTAATTATAACATTCTTAGTATCGCAGTAAGATAAAGAGAAATTACATGTTCATTGCTGAGAATTAACCCCAGAATGACTCCCAACATACCAAATCTCTATTAGTGCTCACTCTAGCTGCTTTCAGCACCTGCAAAAGTGGGCAGGGGGTTGCAGAGACAGAAGTTCAGGATTTTCTTCTGCTTGTTTAAGTTTGCACAGATATTTACTGCCCTACTGCCTAGGTGGTATTTCTATGACTAAACAGAAAAGGAAACCAACACTTATCCAAGTAAATTGGAACAGGACATGTCCACCATTTAAAAAGGCTGAAAAATATTAAAAGTCAACTTTAAATACACATAAATGAGAACTTAATACTACATACAATTTTAGGTAAAAATCTCAGAGTAAATTATATGCAGTTCAGCCTCTCAGTATACATGAGCATGATGCAGGTTGCTAATATCACAAGGGCATGGAGGGGGTGGCTGCTCACTTTCCCAGTACAAACTAAGACCCAACAAATGAAACTCACGTGAGCCAGATTGAAAGCAAACAAAAAGAGGTGACACATTATGAAATGAGAGGATGCAAAACTTGTGCATAGATGCAAGTTCCCACTTGGGGAACTGTATAAGTTCTTGAAAGAGATACACCACAATTTACTAAGGAAGACAAACCCTACGAGCCTCAGGAGATGCCCTGGCCATCAGAGGCCACCCATGGCAACAGCAGACATGTTTGCCTCAGCACCTGCTGCAGCGCTGGTCCCAGCCAGGGCTGTCCCACTCACCTTCCTACACTGCAAGGCAGCTTCAGGGGAAGGCACCTTCCACCCTGGTGTTGACTCTACCACCCACCTAATGAAGAGCAGAATTTGGCCTGTAGATACATGAATTCAAATACAGGAGAATTACCTACTGAAAAATATGTATTTAAAAACTTCATTTTTCATTTGGTTTTGTTTAGGGTGCTTTTAATTCTGGGATCATTAGAAGTTGAAAAACTATAATCTACCTCAATTTTGTCCTAACACCAAAGATTTTCATAGTGTCTTCAAGTAAATTAACCATTTTATTGTGGTCTATGATAGAAATGGTTACCTGTTTACAGTTATCCTATTAAATTCAGCAGGTAACCTTTCTGGAGAGGCTGATCTTACTGTCTCTCTTGTCTGTCATGTAGCTCTGCATGAAACTAGACGAGCATAGGAATGTCACCATGAATCCTGCACTCTGATTTTCAAAATGTCAGGGGAAAGAAACCCACCACTCCATTGAAATAAAAAGCCCACATGAGCTACATAAATAATAAAATAAATAATAAAGAATAAAACAAATTCCATCTGAGAAGGAAAGCACATCCATACCAGCCAATTTAAGAATTTTAATTCAAGGCAGAGCCATTCGTAAGTATGAGCAAACTCATAATGCCACTTTTTCAAACCCACTCTAAAGCCAGTCATCACAAGGAACAGGCCTTCAGAAAGCAACTTGCAGCTGTACAGCATTTAGCAGGACAGACAGTTAAATTAGATAGCTGGACTATCAAACTAATTAAAATAATTTGCAATGAAGACAGGTCTGGCTGATGGGTACTGTGCCCTCCTCCCAGCTTCAGCTGAAAGTTAGACAGCGAAGCGCAGCAAACTGGAAAATATAACCAAGCAGGATATATTTCATATCCTTTCACTAACTACCCAGGAAATGCAAGCGATCACACAGAAGAAGCTAAAAAAGAAAGTCTCACAAAGTGCCACTTTTAAAACATGAGTTGGTATGAGTATTATTATCCTCACCTATTCAGAAAATAATTTGAAACTCAAGAGATACAAAAAGCATATGTCAAGAGTCCAAGTACACATCGTGTGCTTACATGGTAATTCTTGTCCTTGTCTTGTAAAATGCACGTTCAGCCCTGGGGGAAGTTACATGACACAAGCTAAGGGCTTTTTTCCCAGAAAAACAAACTTGTATATTCACAGAGATATATAGTGGAAGGATTCAGCGGTCTAAAGGACAGAAAAAATACAGCAAATATGACTTCCACTATAACAGTCCTTACTAAAGCACACTTCAGGAGTCACCTGAGGTAATCCTTTTCAATAACGTCACAGTGAATCAAGTTTGCCAGCATTGCAGGATAATGTTGAAAGCCACATCCCACTCCAACCACGCAGTGATTAAAGTAACAGCTTGGCGAGTGTAAGGCATGTAGAATCCAAATGTTTTTATAAGATTAAAAAGGCACCAGACAATAGAGTTAGAGCACACACATACATGCTATTTTGGTTGCAGGGACTGAAGTAGAATTAGAGAAAGGGATCAGGCTGCTACCAGAGACACAGAATGGTTTCAGGATGATACATCTATACAACGCACTCCTAACGTATATCTCTAAAATTTATTAAATCTACATATGCGTAAACCAAGGTGCAGTGAGCCTAACATCAAAGCATTCATATGATGGTACCTAGAGTACTTTTGAAGTTCTTAGGAGGCACCAAGTCAGCACACTTTCCAGCAGTGCTGTGAATCACACCAGATGTGTGTTTCACATTTGAGCAGGAAACCTGGATAACTTAGCCCGAAGAGCAATTCTACTCACTCAGTGAATCTAGGGAGAGTCAGAAATAGACCCCAGATGGCCTCCCAGTCCAATGCTTAGCCTATGAAACCTCAACCCACTCACAATTTTGCATAAAAATAGGACAAGAGCGCAAAGCCAAAAGCTACTACAGATGTTTGATTCACTGAATCACTAGCATAGTATAAGAGAAAAATCATAAAAGAAAAAGCAACAGAAAATAACCCAACCTGAAGGGTTAAGCAAAAAAAAAAATTTACTTCCTAATTGCAGTCCCAAAGAATCTTTTTTACTTTGTGATTGTTACACAGCAAGTCAGATTTCAGTTTTTAACTATGTAGCAGTATTTGTACACACTTCATTACACTAATTTTCCTCCATTTTTGTCAGCCAGAAATCCCCCATGTCACATCTATAAGTACAGGTGAAAACTGATCTAGGGACACTGAGCAATTCTAAAGTAACACAGAACTGCATTGCCCTTCCTGCCCCTTTCAATTCTGGATTACTGAGATGCACTTTTGATATCATAAATCTTTGCACAAGACAACAGGAAACACCACAAGCATTACAGTAACATTAATATCAGCCACTTCGCCTACTCGTAAAGGTTTAATTTTAAACGATCTGCAGCACAGTGCTTAGTTCTCCCACAACACAACACTACTTGAGACAACCAGGATATTCGCCAACTGATGACAGGCAATTTTGTTTCTTCATTTACATACAAGGATGCTGGCAAGCACTCAGAGACAGTCAAAACACATCAGCATTAGTAACTTCCTACTAAATTTCACAACATTTAGAAGTCAAGTCCATAACCACCCAGAGACATACAATATAAACAAAATACCTTCAAGTTCATTTTCTGCTGCATGCTTCCTTTTTTCCCCTCAGTCAACACGCATACTTTGTTTAATCCTACCCTCTTTGCCTCTTCATCCTTCTTCCAAGGCTACTGGAAGAGACCAGTTGGCTCTGCTCCTTCTCTACTTCCCTGCAAAAAGCAACTGCAGTTTCAGGTGCTCAGCTAGGAAGTGGGGCGAGCTCTGCACAGGTGAAACCTGTTGGCAATTGCTGGTGAGAGGTAAGCCTGGGCTAGAGCTCACTGTAGGATGGTAAATAATTTGTAGTAGTTCCTCATCCACTTCTCAGTTTATGTCACAGTCCTTGGCTCCGACTCTTTGGTGTGTAGAGTTTCTTCATGCTAGCCATAATCTTTGGGTGAAGAGTCAGAGTTGGAGTCACCACCCATATTATTTTTTTTTTACCTCAGGTGAGAATGGGAGAATGAGGACTGAGCAGAAATGAATGGAATGAATGGAAAGATGTGGGCAAGTATGAAAGGGGGGTGAGTGGGAGTTTAACTACAGCATATATGCAATAGTTAATAGGAATGCAATTCACAAATGGTTGCTGGGTTTCTCCAGAAATACCAAGTGGGACATTGTATTACAAGTAGTGAAACTGGCATTTTAACTTAATACTTTATTACACAACAAAAAAATTAATACAAAAGTACTCAGAACAAGTGCATAACAACATCCCTTTCACACCTGAGAGCATTATAATGCTGTATTTTTTTAAATAAAAGTTAGAAGTTAAGAGTGACACAGAAAGAAATGGGGCCATCCTACTGGATTCATTCACACTAATCATGATTTCTCTCAGGTGACTGAAATAACAGAGCCAGACTCTTCTCAGTGATAACTAGTGAAGAGGTAACATGCACAAACTGAAATATGAGAAAACATTCCATTTAAATATAAGGGGAAAAAAACCCAACTTTTTTTACTGTGAGACTGATCAAATGCTATGCAAACACTATTGCTCAGAGAAACTGTGGAGTCTCCATCCTTGGAGATATTCAAAACCACGTCAGTCCTGGGCAGCCTGCTTGGTTGATAGTGCTTTGAGCAGAGGTGTTGTACTAAATCTCCAGAGGTCCCTTCCAACTTCTACTATTCTGTGATTCCATATCTACCAGACATCAGCAAAGTCAAACCTATCAAAATCTAGGTAACTTTTCTACTTCAGCAAAGCTAAAGGCGAACAAAGAAGGTAAAAGAAAACAGATCTGAAAGACTGAGTTTATTGACTATGAAACTCACAAAGTAGGCATATACCAAACTGGATCTTTCCTTCTCTTCTTTCAGTGCCATATTCTACAGGTGTTATCCTTGCTTCCTAGTAATAAACACACATTGTGAAGGAATCATTTAGCTGTATCACACAATTTATCCATTTTTGTTAACACCTACATCAACAATTACCCAGAATACCGAGGAGCCAGAGAAATATTTTTCTGTCCATGACTGAGACAGCAGGACCTACAGCAATATTTTTAGCTGAGATCATCCTGCATCCCATATTTTGGTAGTTCAGTCAAAAGACCAAAGCAATCACAAATACTCTGTTCATGTCTTTCCCCACTCCCACAACTTTTTGTCTGAAATGAAAGAAACCTCAACAGAGTTCAGTGCCAAATACACAAAAGGTGTGCTCCCATTTAAAAAGCTTTGCTTTTTTGCTCATCCAGACCTCCCTCACTGCAATGCATTGTGAGAAAATGGCTTAGTCACTGGTCTGATGCTAGCGTATGCTCATAGGAGAGATGGTAGGTTGTGCCCATGCCTTTATACAAATTTGTACATGGACATATTCACTTAAGGCTCAGTTCAAAAGTGAGTTTTTAGCTTTTCTTGACTATATTTTAAGTTACTGCTGGTGCCTGCATTTGGGATATAGCCCCAGGAAACTTTTCAGACTCTTTTTTTTTACCATAACAAGATTTCAAATGTCTTTCAAAAAAAGAAAAAAAAAAAGGAATATATTAGTTACCTGTAATGATAATATCGCCTTTGTAATTGAAAGCACAAGAGAATATCTCATCAGTATGACCCTCTAATATCTGAAGGCAGTGTCCAGTAGCAGCATCCCAGAGTCGAGCTGTTTTATCAGAGCTGGCTGTTAGTATACGATTGCCTTTAGGGTTGAAACATACCTTTAAAAAAACATAGAAAAGAGTTATATTACTTAGCAAGTCAGTATGCCTAGAACAGGAAGCATATCTAGTGATTAAAGGATGAAAACAGAAACCAGCAGCTCTTGCATGCAGCTTTTCATCTGAAATTAAGGATAGTATTCCACTAGATTCACCCTGGCAAACTTCTGTGGCTGAAAACTTTGTGTATGTAAAAAGGTGTAGATACAATGACCTCACTATAGGATCAAGACTTCAGAACCTTATCCCCCAAACTCACAATTGCTCTACAACTGTACCAACTACATTTAAATGTTATCATTATTCCATTGTAAAATTTATACATATTTTATTGAGTTCTATATTAAATAACATACATGTCTCTAATATCAAAATTTCCACTGAAGGCAGCTCATTTTGTAGTATGTCTTCATATTTGTTAATCATTCATTGCCAAAATTGCATGCATTCCCAGATAATCAGATATATTCTTATAGCACTAACTGGACAATACCAGGTTTATTATATAATGCAAAATTGCTTAATTACTGAGGGCAAAATGCCTGTTCCCCAGAAATCCAATTTCCAAGTAATAACCTTCCCAAGTGATCACAGCTACACAGAACATCTGCAGAAATAGATTGACTTTTCAACATGCTCCCAGATGAGCAGATTCTCACTTCTAGCAAAGAAACCATGCCAGCACTTAGGACCCTGGTGGAAGCTGTCCCTAACCCATGCACATGTCAGCATGTATTCAGACTGCATTCCTCACTGCATCTGCACTGAGTGTAAAATATTGCAGTGAGTATATCAAGTAAGGAAAGATTCACTCTTCTGAACTTAATATTCTCTCAGCGGAGTCATTATAATAGCCAAATCAATACAATGAAAGCACATGAGTTTTTTCACTACGAACCACCCTAGTTTCAAAGTATTAATATTTCAATTACAAAATACATCAAACAAAAGCAGCACAGACTTAGCAGACTAGCCTGGAAGGTAGTGAAAACTATCCATTTGAAAGAATAATGAAAAGTTGCAAGCATCCAATAACAAACTTTGAAAAATGCGTACAATTTTAGAAGTAACTAAATGTATTTGGAACTGAACTTTGGCATTCAAAATTGAGCCAGACAAGACTTCCAGCAAAGTACATGAGCACACTCCTCGTGACTAAGTGATTTTTGAAACAGGCTTTATACTTCCAAGTCCCTTATGCACTTTTGAAAGTAAGACTCTCCATGTATTTTGCCACAGAAATATGTTTTTTTCTGTTCCTCTCCATAAATTAGGTGTGCAGAGAAATGAAAAAGAGTAAAGAGGAGCAGATCTGGTAGAAGCAAGGAATAAGGGTGACGGGAAAAGCCTCAGAGGCAATAGCCTTAAGATGTCATCAAGAGACTAAAACACTTGTGCTTATTCTTTCAGAGAATCTGGGGACTCCAAGGGCGTAATAACACAAGTACAATTAATGACAGGTCAAACAGAAGCTCCATTAACTATGATCATAGTGAGAGAACATTCAGACAGCATCTCCTTCTCTGCTCCCCTGTTCTCTGCTCAGTGATGCAGAGACCCAACCTATATACTGTTTCAAAAAAAGGAAAGAGGTAAGGAAAAACAATCGTTTCAATGTTAACAAAGCCAGGTATCCATGACTGGGAGGGACGGACTTCTTAAGTAGCTTGCTAACTGCCACAGTTCTAAGGAATCAAATAGTAAATAACATGACAATATGGAGAGATGGCTCTTGGTGGAGCCTGTAGGAGTAGCACACCCTTAGTGTGTTATCTTAGGTAAGAATTGGGGAGTTGGAAACAATCATTGACTGATAGCTCTTAGTCAAAAGGAATGTTCTTTTAGTAAAGACAACTTCTTAGCCAGACCTCTCAGTCTTAAATATTAATGATTTTACCACCACATTCTTTAACAGTATTCCTGGTCATGGAATAATTGGCGGATTGGATGTCACACGTAACCAAATAAGAAAAGGTGCAAACCACAAACAACTTACCTTTGAAATTTCACCTCCATGCCCTTCTAGCTTTGCAATGCACTTTTTTGTTTCTGCATTATAGACTCTTGCTGATCCTGTTGTAGTAGATTAGGAGCCATTTGTGATTGTTACACTTCAGCATGCATTTCAATAACCTTTTAATAAGGCTGGAAAGACCTCATCCTCAGGTTTGATTTCAAAAGAAACAGAAGACAGTCTTAACACAGTTTCCCCAAAGGATAAAGTATGTCAAAAAGGATCTGTAATCTGGTTGGAAAAGGTTGACTTCTTAATGGTTTCTGCTGGAAAACTTCTAAAATGTGAATATAAATGTCCACATAGACCATGGACTACTGAAGTCTGTAGTTTCAGAATGCATGTACTATATATTCAGAAAGCTTTCATTGTATTTCAGATATTCATTCTATTTAATGAGCTATTAATTATATTTAACAAGCTACTGATTACATTTCAGGAAACTTTTTACATTGTCTTATGTCTTAATTTAGCAACTACAGCAAATCAGATCCAAATACTGCCCCCAATCCAGTCTGGTATCCTGTTTCTGGAAGTGCAAATCAAACCACTTAAGTATGTAAAAATAATACAGTATTGTCATTATGCACTATAATGTAACACTGTGCAGGTGAATACAAAAAGCTATTGCAATTCCTAAAAAATAATAGGTATGCAAAACTGCTGCATACCAATAATAAAACAAAATGCTTCTTTCACTACCTCTGTATTTTGTATTCTCTTGCTATGCATTTGGAAAGCCTAGTAGCAAATCCACCATTAAAATTCCAACTACCTTTTTTCATTTAAGCCTAAATTTGAGCCACCCAAATCAAACTTCACTCAAAAGCTACTTACCTAAACATTTAAAATGCATTTCCAGACACAAGTGAAATATTTCCCTGCAAGTTTGAAGTTAAATGGGAAAGACATGTTGAGTTGATTAAAGTGTGAAAAATAAGAAAATTTTCACTGGGGAAAACTTCTTTAATTTAATGCTGAACTTTCTATAATGCAACAAACATTGCTTGATCTGTAGTTTCGAGTCGTGACACTCCTCTTTCATCAAGCTACATTCAAAGCAAAACCAAAGGAAAAGGACAAAGGTGGTTTATGCTACTATTGCAATTCTTACAGCAGTCCCAGTCGCTTCACTTACCATCAGCAGAGGCAGTTGCAATACGCTGGCCAGCATAATCAAAGCAGACATCCAGTATTTCATCACTGTGACCTGTTAAAGTTGCTATATGTGTCCCAGTCATAGCATTCCACAGCTGCATAGATAAATAAGGGTTGGGTTTTTTTCTTTCATTGACTAATTTACTTGATAGATATCTAGTTGATTCATAAAGCAACATGTACAGGCTGAGACAGGGAGCCAAGGGAACCTTAGTAGATATAGTAGATATATGGATGTAGATAGGAACTGTTTAATAATTATCTAGCTTATAATGAAGTTAAAGAAATTTCAATAGAGGTAGTCAAGGCCCAAGGGGATGAGAAGTGATGCTTAACGTTTGCATTGTTGAGGCTGGCTGGGGCAGGAGATAGTCCCTGATAACAAGCAGCAGTCGACCCCAAGAACCAGCCAAGACTGGCCTTGTGACTTCTTGGAACTAATTTTAATATGAAGCGGGGATAGATCATGCCTACGTATAGGCGTATTGCGTGCGAAACTCTATGTATATGTAACACTTGACTGTATAAATTTGAAGCGAACTGCCGAGTCAGGCGCGCACGACTTTGGTGGGACTACCCCCCGTGCTGCTCAGCGCTGAATGAACATACCTACTTTACAATCTCACCGATTGTGGAGTCTGTTTTCCGCACGTCATAGGCCCTTTCTGATATATTGTTATTTAACTGGACTTCACTAAAATGAATAAGCTTATAGGTTTTGCATTTAGTTGTAAATTCTTTAATGAATTACATATTAGTTTAAAATAATGCTCTTCCATTTACAAAAGATATATTTTATGTCAAGTAGCTGTATTCAATACAAACTCAACTTTCTTACCATGCATGTTTTGTCCATTGATCCAGTGACAATGAGAGAACAGTCCCAGTTGAACTGTGCACTGCTAATCTCTCCTCGGTGACCTATTAAAGTATGTAACATCCTACCAAAAAGAGAATTTACATTTTTAGTGTGTATTTTGATATATGCATATAAATTATAAGTAAAGTTTATAAAATAGTATAGTTAAGGTGTCAAGTCTTCACCATTTTATCTATTAAAGCAATTAAATGGAGTGGTACAGCTCATTTAGGATTCTAGTACTACATCAATTCTATTTTTTATCTTTGAGACAGAGAGGCAGTAAGGAATAAAATGCTAAAGTTCTTCCTTCTCTTTCAGAAATATTGCAGTGAATGTATTTCCAGTGAAATGTGATGACTTTCCAGTGCCAGAGACAGACTTCTTGTATTCATCTACATACAAAGCACATACAGCAAGTTTTTCCACACTACTCTCCCATTATCCTACTTCAGTGAACTGTAAACAGTACATCTTTAAAACTCCATATAATCTAAACCTTTTATAAAATCCACTGAAGATCAATGGAACTTAATCAGGTAATTAATGTGAGCATATTCCCAAGTAACAGGCAAATGAAAGCCAAACTGAAATATGATTTCTAATCCTCATTAATTCTAAACTTCTTGCTGCAAAAGACTGGCAATACTAGTTCCATTAAATTCTTCAGCTTTAGCTGAATAGAGAGGATACAATTAGCCACTATTGCTTCCTATGAATTACTGGCCTATAAGGCAACGAACCCTAAAAAAGATTAGTTGATATACATACATTGAAGGATTAGTAAATTAGGTTATTATCACAATGCTAATATCACTGTATCATTAATGGAAAACTGTTTTAACTAATGGATAAACTAATGACTAGAAAAACAACTAAATGAGTTTAAAAGTGACTGAAATGTTTTTATTCATTGCATAAGATATATAAGGGTAGCTAATTGAGTATATATGTTAAATGAACAGCAAAGCAAATCTCCTCAGCCATTGAATTTTCTACTTGTTTATGATAACAAAAACTTGATTATACTCATGTCATTTTATAGAATTACTCCTTCTACTTTCTAATAATGTGAGGCCTGCACTGTTATAATTGTGTAGACCTTTATACAGTAAAAACAAAAATCAACAAGCAGAAAACAACAGTAGAAAACTTCTTTTGTGAACGTACTATTTGGCCGTCAAGACTGCTGTTATTGTAATACTCAATACCCCAAATACCTAATAATAAAAAAAGTTTTAATTTAAAAATTAAAAGCTTTAATTTCCAAATTTCAAAAAAGGCAGTCCAGGCTTCACACTTCAATGTAAATACCTGATCAATAAGCAGAATAAATAGCAACATGTGGAACATCTCACAGAAACCACTGTCTATCAGATACACAATTAGATAGAAGCCAGAAAACAGGCTTGTGAAATGCCATAAAAATTTTGCATTTAAATTATTTAAAAAAAAAAAAATCAGCTTCAGTCATAATACTTCTTTAGCCTTCAGTTCCAGTGAAATTTAATATGTGGATGTTCTAATATTTGCACCATAATTGCAAAATTGCAAATAAGAAGGAACTGTCTCTCAGCATCCTGGTATCCAGCACTCCTGACCCCAGTTACAGGCTATTGATTTGTCAAATGAAGCTCTGAAGACACCTTCAACTGAACTGTAGCTGACTGTATCTACCATGGAGAAATTATTGAAATATAGACCTATATTAAAAAGGCATGTTTTTCCCTTGGCCCCCTTTTTTTTTAAATTTTAACATTTTATGAAGAAAATCTTGAACCGTCTTGAAATTTCTTGTCCCTACATCAACTTCCCTCAGGACAATTCTAGATACCTACCCAGAATAAAACTGAGGAACCCAGACACTCATCAGTCAGCCAGCAAGATTAACAGAAACTTCAAGTTCAAACTCAAATTTGGAAAGCAGTGTTTCTCATGTATTTCATATGGTGAATGATGGGCACACAAAATCTCACCTACAAGTTTTTTGCGAATCTACATGAAACTGTATACAGCAAAGTATGATTTGCTCGCAGTCTTTCTGCCTGCAACTTTTCATTATTACTAAATCTATATATGCCCAGCTGCCATCTAAAAGGCTGAATGCTGGCCCTGGCACAATTATATTACCTACTAGGTAATTACCAGAGCTGCCAGTGTTTAAAAAAGAATTTTTTCCTTCATATTCCATTTCCTGGTATTGACCATGATGTAAAGTCCACATTCATTTCTTAGAAAAAAAAAGAATGCAACAGGAAAATCTCAAGACTTTGACTTCACTGCAGGCTTAGATGAGAAGCTGGAAGAAGAAGCTGTTTTTAAACAAAAATATTTGCAAGAACACTAGGCTGAATGAAGTTGAATCCAAAGGCCCGATTTGCTCAAGGAGTGCCTCCTAAGTATTTGCATGCCAAACATTAAACTGCTGGTGTTGAATAAGCTCAAAGCTTATAGGATCAAGCCTTACATGATTTACTATGTGTACATTATTTTTTAAATCACATGATTACTCTCATTTTGAAGCAATACACATTCTTTATTGCCCCAAGATAGCACTATATACATATTTTCTTTTTATATATAAATTTCAAAGATATTCCCCTTGCTCTCACAGAAAAAAAAAGGCATGACTTCTGAAAATGTAATAGAACTGTTATCTTCATAAATTACTTTGTCAGTAATCAGGGCAATCATTTTACTATTCTATTTATGCTGAGTTTCCAGTTGAAAAAGCAAGTGGATTTGTCAGGATAATACAACAAGTTCGTATTTAGCTACTACATTATTATTTGTTGGCATCATAATCAAGACATTTTGTTCTCTGGAGTCAGAAGGGCCCAATTTTCTCCTCTTTATAAATTTATACTGACATAAAGGATTGTGAGAAGGAAAACTGACCCTCTATAGTTTTTAAAGAAAATGTGACCAGAATAATTTTCTATGACATAAAATATACTTTCTTTCTACTTAAACAGTCTATTCCACCTAGAAATTCTAGACACCTTCCAGACCATGGGTTTCCATGTTGATAAAATATTTTCCTGTTTGGAGAATTTATCAGCAACAAACACAGGATCTGTCCATTTTGTCTGCTTCCTCAGTGCTCATAAGATGGAAATTTAGAACAAAAAACATATACAAAAGCATTTCATGAGCAGCATTCCTCTTCAGAAGAACAAAGGGAACAGGAGCAACAAATGATAAGATGAAGGAACGCATACTCTAAATGAAGCAAAAATACAAGGTCTGTAATTCGTAGCTCAACATTGTCTCTTTAAGTTGTCATTAAGCCATGCAATGTAAAATTATATTTATTAGTACTTTAGTACCTGCCAGTGCCAACATCCCACACTGCTACTGTATGGTCAAAGGAGCCAGTGATAATCCTATCTCCAGTGGTGTTGAAAGACAATGCAATAATTTCTGCTGAATGTCCCTGAGAGAATTTTAAAAAAGGAGCATGAGAAAGCAAATTATGACTTTTCCATTAATGCAGTTTAATATGTAGCTTTTTTCAGCAGCATAATCCTTCTATAACCCTTCAATATGTTATTTACTGTCTTGACCAGGAGCGGGGGGGGGGGGGGGGAGAGAGAGAGCACCCTCAGTAAGTTTGTGGATGACACCACGTTGGGAGGGAGGGTTGATCTGCTTGAGGGTAGGAAGGCTCTACAGAGGGATCTGGATAGGCTGGATCAATGGGCCAAGGCCAACTGTATGAAGTTTAACAAGGCCAAGTGCTGGGTCCTGCACTTGGGTCACAGCAACCCCATGCAGCGCTACAGGCTTGGGGAAGAGTGGCTGGAAAGCTGCCCAGCAGAAAAAGACCTGGGGGTGCTGGTTGACAGCCAGCTGAATATGAGCCAGCAGTGTGCCCAGGTGGCCAAGAAGGCCAACAGCATCCTGGCCTGTGTCAGAAATAGTGTGGCCAGCAGCAGCAGGGAGGTGATTGTTCTCCTGTACTCGGCACTGGTGAGGCCGCACCTCGAGTCCTGTGTTCAGTTTTGGGCCCCTCACTACAGGAAAGACATGGAGGTGCTGGAGCGTGTGCAGAGAAGGGCAACCAAGTTGGTGAGGGGCCTGGAGCACAAGTCTTATGAGGAGCAGCTGAGGGAAGCAGGGCTGTTTAGTCTGGAGAAGAGGAGGCTGAGGGGAGACCTTATTGCTCTCTACAACTACCTGAAGGGAGGTTGTAGGGAGGTGGGTGCTTGTCTCTTCTATTAAGAAACCAGTGATAGGACGAGAGGAAATGGCCTCAAGTTGTGTCAGGGGAGGTTTAGATTGGATATTAGGAAAAATTTCTTTGCTGAAAGGGTTGTCAGGCGTTGGAACAGCCTGCCCAGGGAAGTGGTGGTGTCACCATCCTGGAGGAATTCAAAAAGTGCATAGACAACGCACTTCAGGACATGGTTTAGTGGGCATGGTTGACAGTTGGACTTGATGATCTTAAAGGTCTTTTACAACCAAAAAGATTCTATTATTCTATGATCACAATTTTGACAGAAAGATCTACTGGACTGTGGAATATTCAATATCATAACAACTGCAAAAAATCAGGCACATCACTTAAGCAGTGAGCAATTGTCCAGTGATGTCATCAGTGCATATTTTCCATATTTGATTTAAACAGAATCACATTTGTTCACCAATACACACTGAAATCAGATGATTCATTTACAGTAAACTACAGTACAGTTTGTCATTGGTGTTGGTGGAGAGGGTTGGAAAAATGAATGTAAGCATACTTATAAGCTAAAGTTTCACACATTCCACTGCTCTTTGCTCTGCTCAGGGCTCTGAGAAAGTCAAGTAGGAGAAAATGCCTTCCTCACTCTGTAGGCCACATACACCAAAGGAAGCTTATGCACTACCTGTTATTTAGTATTTACATGAGAGAAATACATTGAAACGGCACAGGCCAATCTGAACCTGTGGAATCCCAGCAAGTCATGTAGAGCAGAGACATCACAATCTAGAGGTAATTGGATGGTTGTCCTCTGCTGATGTTTACAGGAAGAAGATCCATACAGATATTGTGTCTGACATTAATGTTCTCAGAGTTAATGCAGAGGAGGTCATAATTTACAGTATAGCAACATGTTTTAATGAGCAATGGAAGGCATTCTAGTCTATAGCAGTACTGTCACTGAAATGAGAAAATTTGTCTTTTGATAAATAGAACTTCTTATAAAATACCATAGCTTTAACATTGCCTTCAAGTTTTCTTAATCTGTTTCATAACTGCAGTCACTCCGGGACCACCTAGTAAAAGAAACTCTGCAAGTTTTGAAACTGTTGTAATGGTTATACTATTATTTATCTCAGCTAGAAAACTAAGAAAGCAAGGAACACCTTTAGAAACATAAGGAAGGCAAACATACACTTAAAGTGACTATTTCTTCTCCTTTCTCTATATTCCATAATTTGGCAGTGGTATCCATGCTTCCAGTTGCCACCAATGTACTCTGAAGATTAAATGATAAACATACCTGTAGCAAGAAATATTGGATGGAAAAAGTGGGAAAGGAGACTATTTATATACATTTTCTCCAAAAAAATGGGTCAGGATTAATATTTTTAAACAAGACAAAAGTCTGATTTAAGATTTTATGGTATACAGAAACACTGCAGAGTTCTTCCAACAGCTCACTAGAAGAGCAACAAATCCTTATCACATAGCTCTGGATGACTACTCAAATCAAATGGACTAATTGGCCGCTTTGCAACAGCAATGCATTAAAAAGACTTACTGAAAGATTTCCTGTATTGTTTTCTGAGCCTGGATTAAAATTCACTATTCAGGTTCTTCATTTTGTGTCACAGGGAGAAATTATTTAGTTCACAAAGTTTTAATGAAAATCAAGACTGAAGCAGTTTGTTAATTTGTTAACAGTGCATAGTTAACTGGCAGAGAACTATGTATTCAGTATTAGTATCTGTAACACAATAAACTTGTGCAATCTTAATAAACAGCTACAAATTTCTAAACATCCTCCTCTAACTCCAAGAAGTTTTAATCACACACACACTTTCACACTCTTGCGTGTACACTTATCCTCTCACACAGGATGACTGGGTTACAAGTGCACCCCCCTTCTCTAGGAGTATGTGTTCCCCTACTTGCACATACCTTTCCTAGGAGACGTGAGTGCTCTAGCTTTAGCTGAACCCATGCCACTTCCTACAATCTGCTGATCCACATGCCAGAGAGAAGGCATCCAAATTCACATATGCACATCTTATAGGAGGGACAAGGGTGCCTTTATGTTGAACCCCATACTACCAATCCACTAGCCGGATGCCAGCTCCTCATGGTGTCTCCAAAAGGATGGCTATGCTCTCTGGTCTAGGCAGAGACTGTGATGCCCAGGGTGACTTCTGGAAGCACCAGAGCAGGTTTTGACAACTGCTGCCTCCAGACTAATGTATCCTCCACCCTGTTATAAATGGCCTTCTTTTATCATCTTCTACTTCTTTCTTTTTCTTTATTTCAAAATTCTACTTCTTTATTTCAAAATTCTCTTTGAGGTTCTCCAGTTACTGTTCAATCCAACTGACAGTCCTTCCTAACACTATCATTTGGTAGGCTTCCTCTTTAACTTGATCAGTTTGGGGCAAAGACCCTCCAGACAGTTTTGTGTACCCACAAACACACTCTATACACTCACACTCTTATCTTAACAGGTGTCATTATCTAGACCATTTGCCAAGAAATTGAGAGGCCTTTAAATATTTAGCTAACTGATTTGTGGAAGCAAAATCACTGCAGCCTGTCTCAATAAGCAAACACGTTCTCCATTGTAAGGGATAACTGTTTCAAAGTATCCAGAGATTTAAAACCCAGCGAAACCAACCTCACCTTCCACCAAGGTAAACCATCATTTTCTCACACTAGTTACAGGCCTCACAATCGACAAATTAAATTCCAATTGTTTCCAGAAACAATTGCAGGAAATGCTTTATTGAATAATGATTGTATAGCTATTTTTGTTAAAAAATATATTCTGCATTGAAATTAAGAGCTTCAGTGGATTTGCTGTGATCTTTTAAATCGGAATGCTATATGTATCAAGATATTTGCTATTGCTAATAGGGCTTCTAGTGCACTGGAAAGGAAACCAATCATTTTTAAGCTTAAGCTGTTTTCATTTCATACATCTTTGACGTTTCACCATCCCACATATTCCCATTTAACACACTTAAAATTTCAGAAATTCATTCTTCTATGGCTCCAATTGGTCCTGTACGTGAAGTACAGATCTCAGCATGAAAGTCAGCAATACAAGCAATGATGTTCTTGTGTATTCGGGTCTGCAAATATGAAAGGCAATACAAAATATCTAGAAAAAAATGAGATATGTAAACAAATCAAGGAATAAATATGTGTAATAAATTGAGAATTCTGATTGTTATGGTTTTTTTCAAAAATGTTTTAACATTTAGCAAACAAGAGAAATTGGAAAAAAGTAAAGGAATAAAAATATCATTTCAAACTGTACACAATGTTTTATTCTATTTCTTAAGAACTGTCAGACTATCTTTTCTTGCAGTGCAGAAATGTTCACAATATCTGAATGTGTGAACAGATGCAGCAGAATACCTGCCCCTTCCAATGTCAGCTCACAGGGACTTGGAATCCACAGCCATCAATGATGGTGTGAAGAAACATAAAAGAATAAGAAATGTCCATCAGTACTCACTATTTCTGCACTATGTCCTCTGAAAGTATAATAACATTTTCCTGTTTCTGTACTCCACAGTTTGCAGGTTTTATCAAAAGATCCAGTGGCAATCTTGTCGCTAAATGGAAAAAATCCTGTCATTTTTTTTTTAGGAAAAAAACCTCTGACCTCAAAGACAGTAGAACTCACAGAAACAATACCTAGTCATCGAAACTTGCATGCATTTTGGTGCATCCTGCCGCACTACAAGATCTTGGAGCAGGATTTCACAAACAGAAGTTATGTAAAGGGTAAAAATTAGCAGACATAATAAGTTTCTAAAAAAGCCACTGTGCCTATCCATTAGCACAGAAGTGTTCATAACTGATGACTAACCTGCATTAGGGATAAGGTTATCTGCTGTACTTCCAGATGTATTCAAAAGTTATGTCATTTAATCAGATAGCATCTGTTTATCAAGCCTTATAAACTCTTATTATAAGCAGTAAATCCAAATTTCAGAGGTCAAACTCCACTCCCACTGAAGTCAGTAGAAGTGTTATGACCAACTGCAGTTAAAGCAAGACTGAACTGAAGTGAGGTACCCAGAAAATGTAGCAAGGGACACTGTACCAAAACCTAAAGATTAGCAGAAAAAAAAGTTCTTTTTTTACTGAACTTTTAAATTAAAATTAGCTCAGTGTCATCAGGTTTTTGCTTGCTATATATTGCTTCTCCATGTTTTTGTTACAGTCTAGTTATTGATCTTTGCACAGATTTTTGTCATACATTAGTTTTTTCAAAGTATATAAAAGAATTTCATTAACTGCTTTTTTTAAAGTAAAGAATAGTATCAGAATATAAGACATTGATACAGCGGATTCTAGGTTAGATAAAGGCTTTTCATTTAGAAGGAAATGACAATGCTCCAAATAGCATAACAACAAGTCTTTAACATTTATTTCCTGATGTTAACTGTGTATTGCTTAACTGATAAATAGGACATCTGACAGTGAAAGAAGTAATGTGATTCAATATAAAAATAAGAATTAATTCCTCTTATTTTGCAGAGAAGCAAAATTATTTACTTACACATGACAGCTTCCTCAGGAAGCACGTGACAATGAAACTTCAGTAGCTAACATATAATTCCCTTCACCTAACAGGTGGCAATTCTAACGTAGGGCAAACAGTTATTGCAGAAAACAAGAGGCACAGATTCACATTAGACATTCACACAGCGGCACCCTGTGGATTTTATAAAAATTACTCAACAGCTGTGACACTTCTAAATCATGTCCTAAATAATAATGAATGTGTAATAGCAAATGGAGAAATCCACTTTTGTTATGATGGAAACGTCCTTCCTCCTTAACTGAAGCAATACAAGCTGTCATAAGTACTTATATCTCACATCATATACAATTACGTGGAGGCAGTAAAGAATGATTAACATTCAGAACACAATCTGATCATGTAGATATTATTGAAATAAATCTGTGTTTCAGTATATTAAACTGACTTATATATGTATTTTTCAAGACACTGAATACCTAATGAAATTTATGTTCTGAATTTCTAAATTTCATTTTAAAAAATTATAGCAGAAAACATGCTTGAATGTATCTCTTATACAAATAACATAGTGTCGTCCCATGGTGATTAGCTATAGTTGAACTTTACAAATTCAGAATTTGAACTCTTTCAATTTGAAATAGTCTATGTTAAAGTTTGAGTAATAGTTCTGTATTTGCAAAATAATATGATTAGCAATTATGATATATCTCAGAGAAAATGTATTTACCCATAGGGATTATTGAAAGCTATTGCATAGACAACGTTTCCATGTCCCTCCAGTGTATGTAGCTCTTCTCCTGATGCAGTATCCCATACTTTGCAGGTTCTGTCATAGCTTCCAGTGATAAAGCTAAAGCAAAGTGAAATTAATTTCTGAATACAGTAAATATCTTACTGGTCCTGATGCATAGTCAAATGAGTTATTTCCACAGATTTCAATTAGCACTGTCTCAGACCCTAAATATCTTTCTTCTTTCAAAAATATAGATTTATGATCACAGAGGTTACTTTTTTTTTTAAAACATTACTCATAAAAAAACCCACCCTTGTTTCTAATCTTTAAAGTATTTCAACTAGAAAGCAAGCTGCTGCTTTCAAGAGAGGAAGGAAAAAATTATAAGACACATGCCCACAGTGAAATCAATTAACATGAAATTCCACTACAGTGAAAGTCCCAAATGAATTTATGTCAAAGACTCATTTAGCTTTTAGTAATATTCACTTTATTGCCGTAAAGGTGCTTCTTTCTGAAATATGGTAATTGTCAACAAGCTATCACCTTGGAAGAAAAAATTACATAAATTGAATGTCACCTGCTACTTTTTTGCATCTCCCATTCGTTCTCCCACAGAGGCCTGAAATCTAATCCCCAATCATGATGGCAGCTGCTTATAAGCAGCAGAGGTCAATTTTTTTTTCAGCAAAAGCCCTGAAATTCCTTTACAATTTAATTTACAAATACAAAACTTCAATTAGTGATTATGTATTTTGACTTTGAAAACAACTTACCGGGAACCAGATTTGTTAAACGCGACATTAGTCAGCGGTAATATGTGTGCTCTAAGTACCTGAAATAGAAGTGGGGGGAGGGAAAAGAAAACAACATTTGATGCAAATAAAAAAAAATAATTGCTCAAAATATTCAATAGGTTAATATTTTCTCCTCCTCCTGTCAGATTAGCAGTTATAGCTGTAATACATTAATCTCTAACTAAAAAATCCCCCATGCCTCAGCAGGTTATCACTGTGGATATTATATAACAATGATTTCAAATTTATATTTTACTTGAATGAACTGTCTTTTCCCCCACGTTTGCTTTTTCTCCACCTTCTCTGAGACCAGCAAAGTAACCCTAGACCAGAGCTGAAAGGGCAAAAACAAATGAGTGAGGAGACCGTGCCTGGTGAGATAACTGATGAAAGAAATCCCAGCTAATATTAAGCCTTATACAGTGAATAAAGAGATCCAGCTGAATTGAGTATTTTGAGTATTTTAGGTTATGGGATGTTTTTAGCTAGTGTATGATTTTGTTTTAAAAAACAGGAAGAACAGAAATAACTACCTCTATGTCCCAAGAGGTTGTGACAAAAAAGGCATGCAGAACCATAACAAAGACACTTATCAAGACAAAATTCAAAGAGGGAATTTCAAATTTGATGTCTGCCTGTATTGTGTAGGTTATGGAGGTCACTGTTTTTCTAACATTGCTTCTAAGGTCCTTTAATCATACTATATATGTTTCACATAAATTATCTCATAACCATAATAATACATATTAAGATTTGTTAAACATAGGTGAAAATGGTTTCAGATACTGCCAATGAAGGTCAGCATACCATGAAACTTTGAAAATGACCAAAAAAAATATAACCTGGTTTGTGTTTGAATAAGCTGGCTACTGTGTAACAGGGTTTGCATTTGAACAACTTTCACCTATTACAAGCTGGCTTCTGCTTGATTCTAAAGCATAATAAAATCATAACCTAGGAAATCACAGCAATTGTTGACAGTGAAGTAAAGGGATGTTAAAAATACAGCACTGGTCCACTAGGTCTTCTTTGTAGGGTAAGAATGAAGAAGAAATTATTTATTTATTATTTATGCCATTTAATCACTGACATATTACCAGAGCTTCAACTTTTTCTTTTTATCTCTAGCTTTCTCAGCTGCCTGTCTCCAAAAGGAAAATGAAAGGAGCTCAGAAGTCTTCTACTCAGAAGAGTAGGGACTGATCAAAATGGAAATAACTATGGTCAAGTGAAGGATTGACAGAGGAAGAAACAGAAAATGTATTTTATGTTAGAGAAACAGCAATTTCTGTTCTCTAGAGAAAGTGAGACAAGTTGTACTTTCAGCTACAGCAGTGGGAATTGGCAATCAAGATGTGGAAAGGACAAAAATATTTTGCTTTTTTTGAAAGAGCCACAGTATACAAATATCTGCATATGAAAATAGATAGTTATGGAAATTTATGGAAATTTGATCCATGACATTTTTAGGGCTCCATGCAGGCATCTCTGAACAACAAACATATTTAACAATTATGAAAAAGGGAGGAAAACAAGATGGGTTTATGTTCAATTTCAGATCCCTGGACTAATTCCGTTCTTCTAATGCCCAGTGCTGCAGTTGCTTCATCCACAGAACTTTAAGCAAGAAAGAAATTTTTGTGCAAATGATACAATAATCAAACCCTAAGGCAATATTAAAAAAAAGTTCTGCAAAATCTGCTACAGCAGTCCCTAAGACAAAAATCTGCAAATCACTACAGCATACAATTGCTATGTAATAGTTTAAGACCTGAGAAATTGTTACAAAATCTTGTTTCTCTGTGGGGTGCCTAATACAACACTGTCACCACAATTATTGGAAATAATGAAAAGATGGATTTATACACTCATTTAAGATTATGCTCCAGTGCAACAGGAAAAAATATTAATTTCCAAACAATGCAAACACATGGAATAGTTTTTGGGGGAAAAAAAAATTATCATTCCCATCTACCTCCTGTATTTTATCAGTATGTCAGAAGCACCTGATATTCATGTTTCATTTACAAGCCTTAAATGGAAGTGAAACATAAACCAAGTTATTTTCACACACTTCTAACTACTCTTGAGTGAAGGCAATAAGCCAGCACTGACTGGATTTGCCTGACTCTCGTATTTCCAAATACAGAAGCTCAAACGTGCCACTATACCCAATGAAGAACAAATACATTATTTACACTGAAATTTGAACAAGCATTTGATTATTTGTCAGTCTCTGTGATGAACAAACAATTTTAAAAGCTTGTGAATAGCAAGGCATTATCTCAGTTGAGATAAACAGAAACTTTTTAAATTTAAGATGCCTTATTACATAGCTCTGTTTTCAAGGTTAAATACACAGACCTTTACAGAATTCACCCAGATGTGTACTGTTGGTCAAAAGAACCCAAGTTTTATCCAGCAATATGTAAGGGGGTTTTTTAGCCAAACAAGCCAACACAAAAATTCTCCCTTTTCTCTCTAAATTTAAGGTAACCATCAATAACATAGCACTGACCAGCAATTTTTAACAGCTACGTATTGCCATCTGCTGACACAATAAAGATAGCACACTTAATTATTTCAGATTGCAACACGCAATCTGTGGAAGTAATTTTATTTTTATTTACACAATTAAATACAATTAAACCTATTCTCTTCTGACAGACTGAATCCTGCATTTGAAGCCCTGAAAGGTCTCTCTAATCATTGTTCTTAAAAAGCTTACTCATTTAAAATAAATTTTTGAAGTTCTGCCTGTAAGGTGAAGATCAAACTATCAATATTAAAACATAATATTAATGGCAGAAAGTAATGACAACCAGTATTACTGTATGTAGCAGAATACATAAACCCCCCATAATTTTCACAAAATTAAGAACAAGTAGACAAAGGTATGAAAATATTTTGAGCCTTTCCCAACAGCTAATTTACTTGGGGTCTATTTACAGGTTTTGTTTAAACATTTAAACCCATAGTTAATAGGTATTGCTGGTCCACAGAGTCTTATCTGACAAATAAGAGAATTATTTCTTTTAATCCAAAACACACCTTTTTACATAAGTCTGTGTAAACAGAGTCTAGGAACAGTTATACCTCCCAGCCTTTTGGGGGAATTCCTGGCAGACATAAGCAGGCCAGACTCAGTCGCTCTAAACAGTGCAGAGGTGATTGAAAAGAGCCAAGAAATTGGTCATAAAGTCCAAATTTTGCTCTCAGGCACAACATGCAGCAGTAAAAACATACTCACAACATCACAACTGAAACCCCCCAAAATGCCCAAAATTATATTAAAGATGCCTTTTACCTTAAAAAGACAGAACTTGTGATCCTCTTTTTCCCCTAGCTTCTCTTGCAATCTTCGCACTAAATGAATGACGTGTTCCTTGCATGAAGCTGTGATGAGAGGTTCTCCTTTTTGAATTTCTTCTACTAAGGCGATGGCGTCTGTGCTAATTATGAGGGGGGGGAAAGAAAACCAAACCACCAGATTTCATCCTCTGGCAATAACTATGAATATAAAACCAAGAATATTATTTACCTGCAGAGAAACTGAAGTAAGCAATTGAATTATATGCATTTATGTTATTCTGTAACAGCTTAAAGGAATATGGATAATCGTTCTTTGTTTCTGTACTTCCCCCCCTCTCTTACTAAAGTGGTTCAGTAAGATTTGACTTTTACAAATTTTAGCTTGGCAAGAAATTTACCTTTTCAAAGGGTTTCCACAAAGGGTCAGATATCGGAGATGTGTATCCAGAACTGATAGTTTTGGAATAAATATCTAAATTAAAGTGGAATTTCATAAATTCCAAATGAATTGCCCATGAAGTAGAAACAAGATAAATTATACATGGAGGGTGTTAAAATTATCTTTGTCTGTGGCTTCACAAATCTAGGCCTGTTCCTGTAACTCTTAGTTATGATAATAACTTCCAAAACGTGATCCACAGTCTATTGGTGCCCATGGAGCCCCCAGGAAGTGATTCACAGCTACTCTGAGGAACTGGATCATCTTTTCATATCATCAGATAAACTGCTGATTCCTGGCCATCCGTGAGAAACTGAGGGTTGACAATACTGAGCAGTCAAAGCACCAACATACACTTAAAACTAGGCCTAGCAAGAAAGCCTAGCATTTCTGTTAGTATGTAAGTTATTGCAGTCTAAAGGGGATTTTCTGTATCAGTCCTCTAAATGGGAGCCACTAACATCCCCATAAATTAGTATCCTCTCAGTGTTTATACTCCTGTTAAGTAATACCAGACAACTTATTTCTTTCACAAAGTGACTTGTTAGGTTTTATCCATAGTACTAAACTTGACAGTTCCAGGTAGACAAAAATGAATAATTTTTAAATATGGATTTTTCATCTTGCACGTGCAGCCTACATTATCTACTAACTTTGGCCCACATGCAAGGACTCTTCCATATCAATGCTGGTATTAAGACAATCATATTATTTCATGCCCTTCTGCTTAATAAACTCTATGGATATTGGCAACTTTGTTTAATGGTGCCATTCTTTTATCTTTCTGAAGCTCTTCCTACCAGAGGTGGCTGAGTAGAGCATGTAGGCTGACTACTATGACCAAAACCATGTTAACGCCCTCAGATTTCTTTTTTTTGGTTTTTTTTTCTTTTGGGTGCCTAGAGGGAGGCATTAGCTGGAGGAAAGTAGAAGAAATAGTTTGAGAGCTGAATAAAACTTGGCAATCTTTCCATGGTGTTTGATGACAGCCAAAAAGTTCTGTGGAAAAACTCCACTAGATTTGACATGCAAATTCATGAAGTGTTCCATACTTTTAATGTGTACAAATAGCTGATGGGAGGGAATAGAGGCAGGCAGACTTTTCTCCGTACTGCCCACTAAGAGGACAAGAGCCAATGAGCACAAATGGAAGAAAAAAAACCCCAAACAAACAAACAACCCGCACAACCAAACCACCAAACAAACAGGAAATTCAATCTGAACACAAAAATACACCTTTTTGCTGTGAGGGTGATCAACCACTGGAATAGGTTTCACAGAGAGGTTATAGAGTCTCTATCCAGGAAATATTCAGAACCCAACTACACATGGTCCTGGTCAACCTACTCTAGCTGACCCCGCTTTTGATGGTCTCAAGAAGTCCCTTCCAACCTAAATGATTCTCTTATTCTGTGACATGACATTATATTCTGTCACTGAATGCACAAAACAGCCAGTCAAATAACCTCTCAAGCACTGGTACATAAATTGCATGTAGCAGTATTAAAGCTAATTCAGCATAGTTACTTGTTAAGTCAACAATCTCATTACAAAAAATTTGTCCTATTCTTCACAACGAATACATATGAGAGTTTCAGATTGGTGCTTTCCAACTGTCTGAAAGCCAGAGGCAGATGTGATTGAATGTTGTCGTCCACACAGCAAGTCTCACTTGCTTCCTCATGAAGTGACCTCTGCCTTCTACCTTACCTAAAGATATCCTATCAAACTTAAATCTAAACTTGACTTTGAAATACATTGTATTTTTTATTCTTTAGTTAGGCCAATCCCTGATTTTTAGATATATCAAGCTCCTGCAATTTCTTTCATCATCTGTAGAAGAGTAGAAAATCAGATTATGCACTCTTACTTGTTCTTTCAAAGAAGCCAACTGCAATTAGGTTCACAACAAAAGAAACCAGAAAACTTCCATTACTTGCAACAGAAGCAGATACTTAGTTTCTCCACACAAACATATGAGAGGGAATCACTTAATTGCCTACCTTACACCACTTTAGCTATGGTTGTTAGGAGGATTAATTAATTAACAGGAGAGATCTGAACAGATGCCTAGTTGTTATTTTCAGTCATTTCAACAGAGGTCATTTAACCAATGTAACTAGGGGCTGAGTTTGACCCATTTTTTGAAAACATTCTGAGGATCAGAAATACTATTACAGGACCTAAGAACTAACTGTCATTCATTACAACATTACAACATTAAGCACTGCATATTTCTGTTGGCTTTGTACAGGCATCCTGATAATCATAACTCTATAAGCAGAATAAGGCTTCACCTCTAAACAGAAAAGCATGGCAGTAATAACCAGCTGGAATGCAAGATTCTGTATTTAAAATAGTAGAAGAATGATTTGGCTAGGTTATTTTCTTTTCTGTGTGTGTGTTTTAGAGAACAAAGACATAGCTGACCTGAATTACGTTTAAAACAATCAAATAGAATTGTATATGAGCATGCTATAAAACAGCAGAGAATGCTGTTATCTGAAATAATATCATACTTACTCAGGCCTAAGATCAAGTAGATCTATAGATCTGGTCTTTGGCTCACTACCTTGTACATATTCCAGAATAATTCCTTAAAAAAAAAAAAAAAAAGTGATAAAAAGGTCTTGGTTAGATGTCCGGGATTTTATAGTGGAAGCAATCCTTCCACTTTTATTGCTCTACTGACTTCAGCAGACCTAATTCCAGTTCTTGGAACTAGAAGGAGGTTGGCTGTTCTTGCTGAGAGTTAGCAGGGTGATGACCAAATCTGATGTGTTTATATCATAAAAGATATTAAACATTATTATTTATGAGCCATTTTCCATTCTGGAAATGAACAAGCTTTTTTCCCCAACAACTTTTTGCATTATTTCATCAGCTCTATTTTCAAAGAAGCTGTCCTGAAGATACTTACTGTAGTTTGGTGTTCCAAGAAGCCTGGAAAACATGTTTTACATAACCTAGTATATTTATTTCAGTGATTGCAAAGGCCCGTGTGCAGTAATGTATAGAAAATCATAACGCTTTCCATTTCTAGGTATGCTAGGGCACCGCTGCACCTTCTACTGAGCTGAAGGATTAAAATGTTTAACCTCATTGCTTCCTGTTTTGAAACAGTTGTTAAAAGAGTTCTGCTGCTTCTTTGTTTTCTGTAGGAAAGGATAATTTAGATGAATTTTTATGTCATTTTGCATTTTACCAAATCCATAGGAGAAGTATTTAATTTGAAGGAAAGATCTGTTATCACAATACACTTCCTGAGCTGGCCATCTCCCTCTTGTTTCACTTCTGAAAATTCAATAAGTCTCCTGACTAAGTTCGTGATAAATGATGAAGACAGCTTAACAGCATAGCTTTTCAAAGCATGACTCTGCTCAGAAAATTCACAAAACAAAGGAAGAAAAAATAAGAAAGGTGGCAACTTTTTGCTAAACAGGCCTGTTGATAACATATATACATTTTTTGGTGCCAACTGCTGTCACTTTTGACTTTTTAAACTCTGTGCTACGGTGCTAATAAGGCTGACTTGATTTTGCAATGATAAGTCATTAATTACAGCCCCGATCGGCGATGAGCTGCTTCCAGCTGGAAGTCTCTCAACCAACCCAAGCGCCAAAATACCCGCACCTGAAGTCAATCCAGCTGCAGGGGCGCGATCTACCCGCTTACTCCTGCCCTAGCCCACGACAGAGGTGAGGAAAACCTCCATTACAGGAGGCCCCCCCGCGCCTGCCTGGCAGGGCCGCCCACCACACGCCCAACGGCAGTCCCCACGCGCTGCCGCGGCCCCGGCCCCGGCCCCGGCCCCGGCCCCGTCGTGCCGGCGCAACGGCTGACAGGGCAGGGAACCGGCCTCCCCGCGCCCCGCTCCGCACCCGGCGGGTAGTAGCGCAGCAGCAGCCGCCTCAGCCTCATCCTCCGCCGTCGGCCCCGGGGCTTCGGCCCGCTACCATAGCAACACCCAAACAGCGCCTGCGCGCATGCGCGCCCCCTCCCCCCCGCCGCCTTCGGGCGGGAAGGGCCGCTGGGCGCGGCGGGTCGTCGGTGTGGCAGTCACCCGTCACGGCTGAACGCCTGGCGTGCCCTCGGGCCGAGCGGGCTGTGTCAGGCATGGCGGTGGCTCTTCAAGCCCCTCGGCCCGGCTCTTGGCATCTACAAGGCTAGCGCGGGAAGGGAGCCCGGCTGGGCGGCCAAGGCCTGCCGTGAGGGAGCAGGTCGCCCTGAGTTTATATGGCACTGTTTCATTTCCTACTCTCAATTCTTTTCTATTAATTCATAGTGTTCAGGGCTTTTTACTGTTATTTTATTTCATCAGAACTATCCATTATGACTGCAAGATGTTACCAGAGTAGTAATAGCCAACTAGAAGCCCATCGCTATTTGTACAAACTTAGGTTTGCTTTTTCCCGGGTGTGTAGACTTAATTATAATTATTGCGCTGAATTTTATCTACCTTTTATTGTCCTTTCACTTAGTAATGCAAGGCTTCTCTGCAGTTTTCATTGTCAGCTCATCTTGACCACCCTGAATGCCATCAGCTAGGACTGCTCACACCACATAATTCATACAGAGCTGCAAGGGCTTCTAATTTATGCCATAGAAAGGCAAGTATCAGATCTTCAAAGGCTACAGTGCGCTAAAAAATGATAAAATTTGGAGTGCCAGAGCCACAGGTAAAGGCATAACAAATGTATGAAAGCTATTTGAAAAGCAAATAGTGACTTAACTACTAAGGAAAGCAGGCAAAGATTAAAAAAAAAAAAAAAAAAAAAGAAAACCTAGTCATCTTAATTTTTTTAAAGTGAAACTCAGGACAGATACATGAGTATGAAAATACTGTTTCATCAGAGACAGAAGAAAAAATATATATGAAAAGAGATAACCAACATGGAATCATTAGAAGATTATGTATTACTAGAACTAAAAATTTGAGTCAAGCTTTATGCAGAAATGACTGTAGAGCATCAACAGGAGGAAGCAGTGAACTCATTTTCATTTAGCAAATCTCCTCATAGCCCACATTATTGACAACGGGTCAACAGAAGACAGTCCCAGTCAGTGTTTAACAATACGTGACTTTTCCAAAAGCACCGGTATGGCTCCCTACAGCTTCACTTTGAAGACAGTCCTTTGGTTTTTGAAAGCCAGGAAGTAAAACACAATGGCCAATTCCAGATTTACTTTGGGACATGACTGGGGGACAAAGTGGTCTCTGGGTTTTTCATTCCCATTTGTTTGTTTAAATCTTTTGTCTTATTTGTATGTGTAAAGTCTTGAGGCAGATAAGAAATATTTTCATTAAAAACAAATAATTTGAACAGCTTTCCAACAGAATTGACTTACTTGGACTAACTGTATTTCAAAATAACTTTGAACAACCCCTAGTCTTGGTAGTCTCCAGTTTCTTAACAGCTTTTTGTATTTGTTTAGCATAATATGTATTCACCCAGATTATAATTTCAGAATATAAATATTTTTCTGTTCTTTTAACTTAAGTGATGTGAACAATGAACAGGGCACAGACACTGCTTCCTATGTTAACACCTTCTTTGTTCTTTGTAAACACACATTCATGCAGCCTTCCTGGTGCCTTCAGGATTAATTAACACCAACTAGAAGTGCTACGTTTAATTTTTTTAGTCAGGTTGAAAGGCTTGATACTTGTCTACAGCATAAATTAGGAGTATCTGCAGTTCAGCTACAACTTACATAGTAAGCATCTCTTCAATTCTGTACTTTAGGGTTGTATTTGCATCATTGAATCAATTATTGCGATATTCTTGAGCAATCATTTTTTCAAGGTTTTGCATATCATATGCCAACAAGGTCTTTTTTGTTTGCTTTTCATGGGACACGGAAAGGAAAAACACAGCCCCAGCCTAAACAGGGGAGAGGGAAGTGGAAAGGCTGCAGATCTCCATGACGTCAGTACCTGGCAGTTCAGCATGTTCTCTATTCACTTTCTTGCTGTAAATCTCCATCTGAACATTCATGCCTCACAGCTTGTCATCACCTGGGATTAAGAGGCAATAATAACACTGGAAGATGCTAAGTCAAATCAGGCCTCAGCTCTCACCTCCTTTCCTTGCTTTTGTAAGAAGAAGATTCAGGAACATTGGAGTCACGACAGAAGTCAATCCCTCTTAGCTCTGTGCCTGCTATCCAGACTGTGCCAAAGAGGCGCTGGCATAATGGCCTTGTTTGCTCTATTCTTATATAGTAACTAGAAAAAATTGCTGACCGCCTGAGCGGGGAACAAAGAGCTAACACTATGCTGAGTTGAAGCTTTTCCCAGAGTGCCACCCAGGACGGGCCTGTCTGCAAAATAAATATATAGTAACTAGCAGTATGTTTTTCTAACAAAACAGAACCACAGTTGTAGCACACGTAGGATTACCTGAGGAGACTTTAGACAGCAAAGGTAAAAACTGTAGTGCGGGAATGAAGGGAAGGACTTAAACACAGCTAATTCCTTGAGGACTAGTCAAGTAGGGCTTCTGATGGTACAGCAAACTGAGCTGAAGTCCATACCACTAAACCTTGACCGTTAAAAGCAGAAATGGAACTCTTTTTCAAGTTCAGGGAAATGGGCAACTAGCATATACTTTTAGAAGGAAAAGTTTTAGACTGCTGGGGCAAAATTGTTGCCTTGATATTTTTTAGCATCCAAAGAGTGCACACAGCCTCTAAGCCATGAAAGGCCAGCTTCAAAGAATCTGCATACACACCATAGAGAGTACAAAAATATCTACACTGGAAAGAAAAATTAAATGCTGAGATGTTCATCCAGGATCTGTAGCGATTTTTCTCTGTGGATGAGATAATCAGCTTTTATGTACAGAGATCAAAAGTATTGACGTTATCAGCCTGGAAAGGTGCATCACTTGCTCCCTGTGCACTTTTGCTTATGTCAGCAGTTCGCAGGAGTGGCAGAAAGTTAAGATACTATAAACCTCACTATCAGTCAATATTCAAAAGCCTTTGAAAGGCTGCAATGTACACTTATCTAGAGTGCTGGAGACAACTATTTTGGACAGTATGAAGCAAAGTTAATACAGTTACAATGAAGAGCTTCCTTTTATGAACCCTGGGTTCTTCCTGCCAACAGAGGTTCTGAAAATCTCTCTTTTCTTGAGCCAAAGTACTGTCCTGAGAAGGATAACAAGAAGAAAGTGTTTCTGACTCAAACACACTCTCGCTTGCAGAGAAGAGCGGGTTTTAGGCTTCCTGATCTAAAGTTGTATCATGACCCACTTGTTCTGAAGTAGGTCAGTCTGTGGTATGCTGAACTAAATCAGAAAGGCCAGCCCAAGAGTAGTCTGAGTTAAGGGAAAGATGTAGAAAGCCACTTCCTATTTGTTATGTTAGTAATGGGTGCAGTGCATTTTTACTAAGGGGAGTTTTTGCATGCTGTCCTTTCTTGCATGCTGTCCTTTCTTATAATTGTCAGATCTGTCAGATGCGGAAGGACTGTGCACTGATATTTCCTTGTTTCTGCTGGGTAAATTAAATGGGTTTAGGTAATTTTTTTCAAGGCTGTTTTATTCTGGCATAGATAACCTGCTTCCTCTTGCCCAAACAACACCGCTATACACATATACTTCTCTGTGCATTTAGAGCTCCTTCTCACTTCTGCTCTGTTATTTCCAATGCTAATCATGACACCACAGCCATGAAAAATGTTAAAACTATATTACTTGTATAAGGAACATGATCTTTTGGGAGTTTGCTATTTGCTAGGTAAGAGCTATTCTGGGAGAAAGAGCTGACTGTGTTATACAACAGACAAAGTGCTCTCTTTCCCAATCTTTGCATGGCTGTTTTTATCAATTTAAATTATCTCAAATTAAAAAAAAAAAAAAAAATTACTAGTAGCTATTTGCCTAGAAAGTGTGTCACCTACAAGTTTCTGTTCACATGAATAGATGTATGTGTTGTTTACCTACAGAGAGATAATAACAAGCACCAGAAAGGAACAGTAGTTCTCTTCTTTGCTCTTTTCTTTCATCTTCCATTTCTGACAAACTGCTTACATATCCCATGTGGTCAGGCAAATTCCATACATTCTTACTTGTTTCAGTCAAATTTTCACTTAGCTGAAAAAAGCTTTTCCTTGCTGTCCACTTTTTAAAGGGAGACCCTTTCCTCTTAACCTTGCCAAGCTGATGGGTAGACCTGACAACAAAAAAACCAATAAAATATATCTATCTTACCCTGTCTGAGAAGAACTCAGAAATGCCTTTAATCTTTCTTTCCATGATCCAGACTGGGGGGGGGGGGGGCTGAAGACCTTTTTGTTAAAGAGAGCTCTGTATCATCCAGTCAAGACAGCAAAGCTGACTGTATCAGGTAATTATGCAAGTATTCTGCGGTCAGATTGTCTGAGCTGCAAGATGAAAGCCAGTGAGTTATCCGGATGCACCTAGTGAGGAAAATAAAGGAGCACTTCTCCTACGTATACCTAACACAAAATTGAGTCAAACCACTAAGTCAGGAAGAAGCAAAAATCTTCTGATGAATAACAGGATTTCTAGTAGGTCTACAATAGAACTGGAAAAGATAAGTAGTGAAAGCCACTTTGTTTTAGAAAATATAGCTTCATTACAGTGAAAGTGTGTTCATCTCACCATTGTTTTTAATTAAAAAGTCAAAATAACTCATTTGGGCTTTTATATTTCATTTTTATATTGCCAAAATTCATTAAGCATTTCACATAAACCATCATGTTTTCTACATATCTATATGCCTTCACTGTTGTAGTCCTATTGCCTTATCTCTGTGTTTCTTGTTTTCTAAGTTTCCTTACCGTCATTTTGATGTACTTCATATGGATGTGCAAAACAATATATATGTCATCCATTCATTGTAATTAGCAATAATACAGCACTACCCACTTTCAAATTCATAAAACAGTTTTGCCTACTCGTACCAATTTGGAGGATGCTATAGAGTGAGCAACTCTCTGAGATTTGCAGTATCTCAGATATCTTTGAGGTTTGCATTGTCTCTGAAAGACATTTTGACCATTTGTTCCTAGTTGTAAAAATATGAAACATTCAGATGCCCACTGGAACACATTTTTCAACCAGCTCTGGTAAAATATATGTGAACAAAGAAATCACTGTAGTAAGGCATATAGCTAAAATATTATTTTTCAGATATGCATGACAAACTTTTACAGTAATGTTTTGATTTGTATTCCTTAAGTACAGCCATATAACAAAGCTTATTCATATGTGAGATACTGCCACATTTGAGTGAACAGTTGAAGTCAGCACACTGACCACTCTACACCTCTGATTTATCTGCCACATTACATCTATCATTCTTGAATTCCCATTTGCCTACTTTGTAAGTTTATAGTGTTCTCACTAGCTTTGTGCCTGACCAATGATGCTGCAAGGTTATTAAATTACTAGTTTAATCTTGACACTGTAATTGACAATTTCACTGCAGATTGGATCACTTACTTGAACCCATCTCCACTGACACAACTCTAATGAGATAGCTTGACCGGTCAGTGCATAGCACCTTGCTATCCACACACCCCCCCACCCCCCCACCCCCCCCGGTATGAGTCTGTAGCTTCTTACAGATTTGTAATGTTTCTCTGCCCTTGGTACCTAATGATGCTATTTACTGTCACCTCAATATTTGTTATATGAATTCTTGGTACAGAGTTTAACCCCTTGCAAGCCATGTTCCTTCAAGAACAATATGTTTTAATTAAATTTTATCATCCAGAAGATGTAGGAGGAGTCTAGTACAGTTTTGTTGTACTAGACCATTCTACACATAAATTTTTTGCCTACACTTAAATGTTTTGCCTTGGCTTATGGGCACATGGTCAGAAGAGAAGACAGTTACAATTTGCATCACAAATGTACCCTAAAGTTTGACCCAGAAATAAGAAATACTTTGTGCTCTGTTTTGTACACTTTGGTACATTCCTTCACTAATCATGGTACCCAACTGAACTGTCTCAATGTGTCTTGTTTCCTAAGTTGTTTTATCCTGTAGCTGTCTATTAAATGGATCCTATCACTCAG
The DNA here is from genome assembly GCF_964188355.1 of Buteo buteo. NCBI lineage: Eukaryota > Metazoa > Chordata > Aves > Accipitriformes > Accipitridae > Buteo > Buteo buteo. Next base: position 19,182,243 of record NC_134177.1, read on the forward strand.
GCTTTCTCACTAGGGAGCCCAAGTGCTGGGCCACACTGTTGCCATTTCTAGAAGCTGGTTTGTCTCTCTCTCCCTGTATCTTACCATGAGCCTGTCTTACCAAGTGAGGTATTCTTCATAGGCTGAGAAACCCCCAACTAACAGAAAAGCGTATCTGATATCTTATTACAACTATCTATGTGTGTCTTCTCATTCACTGTGGCACAGGAAACAGTTAATGTTAGCCCTTGAGCAAGCTAGGTCTTCTCTGAAGCTTGTGGGCCATTACATCCATCTCCAGCAGCAAAGAAGTACAGGAGAAAAAAACCCTATAAACCAAATAGATAGAAAGAAGATACACATCTTTAGCCTCAGCTAGAACACCAATTTTTTCACTGAAAATGTGGCTCAAGATCATAATTTCTGATAACTGAAAGTAGCGTTCACTGTAAGAAACATGGCAATAACCTTCCCTTTAAATGTAACTACTACAGCTGCTACTCAAAAACATGAGTTGGATATCAAAACATCATACAACTAGCTTAGGTGTGAAAAGTTGTTGAGATGTTCTTCTTCATCTTTTGTTTTCCAAGGCTTTCTCCATAATTTTGAGGACTAGAAAAAAGAATCACTGTGAAGCTTAGATTTTTAGGTAAGTCAAAATACTCCAGGAGACGGAGTATTGTGAAAACCTTAGTACACTGGAATGCACTGAATCCAAAGGTCATACAAACAGATTTAACCAAGAGGCTAGGTTTGTAAATTAATACATGTAGGAATTAATGATATATGTAATGAACCTTAGTGATTGCATCTCACACGTTCCATGGACACCTCTCCAATAATGAGGATATTAACAATTGGGAAGGAACCAAATTTAACAGATCCTGAGATACAGACTTTTTATCCACAGAATAGATACCCACACAAAGTCAACTCCCACTTACATCAGTCACCTCTTCTGAGAGTCAAGTAGCTCTTTCTTCTTGGATTTTCATATCCTTTTGCTGGCACTGTTAGTCTAGGAATATCTGCTATGTGCAATTCCTCTTTTCCTCACTTTTGTATGTGCAGCTGTGTGGCCATGATGGTAGATAAAATCCCTCTAGTGTACGACATGTGTTGTAAGTGTATCCAGCACAATTCAGTATATGGACACTATATAGAGCATATCAGGTTTTTCAGGGCGTCTCAACCCAGACTATTGATTGTGTCCTTACAAAGAAAGTATAAAAAAAAAAATTAATGGTGTTTTCAATTTAAAGTTAGGGAGTAGCAAAATATCAGGAACTTGGAAATATAGATGCAGATGCTTACAAATAAAATTGTTACCTTATTTTGGGGGTATAACTGAAGTCATGTAAGCAAAATTATAGAAATGCTGTTGTAAATTTAATAATAACAATAACACTGTTTTAGTGTCTACTTCTCCTGTGACATACCTGCTTTTTAAGCATACAGTATTCTAAATTTCATCTGATTCTTTTACATTAAATATATATTTTGGATTGCATAATCTTTGAATAATGGTATAAATTCAAGGAAGCTGAAAGACTATTAAACAAGTGCCTGGTTTTATTTACAGGAGTAGCTACATGAGCAATACACTATGCTTAATATATAATAGCAGCCACAGCACCTGTCCTGGTTTTGGCTGGGATAGAGTTAATTTTCTTTCTAGTAGCTGGTATAGTGTTCTGTTTTGGGTTCAGTATGAGAAGAATGTTGATAACACACTGATATTTTCAGTTGTTGCTAAGTAGTGTTTATACCAAGTCAAGGATTTTTCAGCTTCTCATGCCCAGCCAGCAAGAAGGCTGGAGGGGCACAAGAAGTTGGCACAGGACACAGCCAGGGCACCTGACCCAAACTGGCCAACGGGATATTCCATACCATGGGATGTCATGCCCAGTATATAAACTGGGGGGAGTTGGCCTGGGGGGATTGCTGCTCAGGAGCTAACTGGGCATTGATTAGTGAGTGGCAAGCAGTTGTATTGTGCATCACTTGTTTTGTATATTCCAATCCTTTTATCAGTATTGTCATTTTATTATTGTTGTTATCATCATTATTCTTTTCTTCCTTTCTGTTCTATTAAACTGTTCTTATCTCAACCCACAAGTTTTACCTTTTTCCTTCTGATTCTCTCCCCATCCCACTGGGTAGGGGGGAAAGTGAGTGAGTGGCTGCATAGTGCTTAGTTGCTGGCTGGGGTTAAACCACGACAACACCATATCTATTGTATATCGTATTTAAGTGTTCTGATGCCAGCAACTCTTGGTGAGCTTTGACTAGAAGCTAGCTGCAATTGATAATGCAGAAGGAACAAACACAGCATTTTAAAAACCTTTAACAGAATTAGGACGACAACACTGGACAGTTAAGGCTGACACCTCCTACAACAGACCAACCACAAGATCATAGGAACATAGATCATAGTTTTCTATTTATGTACAGTCATACAACTGTAATCACTTAGTAAACTTAGCATACATAATGTACTGGTTTTCATGTGAAGACTAAAAACTTCTTTTACAATTCATATTTGGACAAAGGATGTTGCCTGTAGCCTGGTATTTGGAATAAGTCTGCCAGGGTGTAATACAGCTGAACTCAGCATGCAGAAGGCTTGGTACAACTGATGATCTGTATTGTTTTGATGTTTATCCAGCTGGGTGTATGCCATTAAAATCAAGTGACGTTGTCATAAATCTAAGGCCCTTCTTGAATTCCCTGATTCACTTCTCAACAAAATTACAGCTGAACAATGCATTCCAGTTCAGCAGGAGTGAAGTTCAGTTACATTGGTATTGGTAATTGAAAATAACTGACCAATTATCAACACCCTTATGAAAGAGCTAGAAGTGTCATTGTTACTGAGCACAGCCAGTAATGCTTGGTTTTCAGATACAGTTGAAAACATGCATACCACAGGCTAAGAAGGGCCTTCACCCATTTGTCTCTTGGATTTGCACATGCTTTACAATCCCCCTTTGTATGGAAGGTGGAAAAAATGAGAGATGAGGTACAAAATACAGTCTTCAGTCCTTCTGATAGTTAGGACCTACCATCAACTGAACCGTAATGCAACAAATAACTTGTTAGTACTTGCCCAGCAGATGAAATGAGGCAGGTTTTATATTTTAACAGCAAAATTAAATCAGCAGAAGGTTTGCTATTCCTTACAAAAATCACTGTCCATGCAATGCTAAGTTATTTTGTTACTTTGTACTGGAGCGGGAGAAAAAAATATTAAGAAATAAGTAAATCTAATTATGATTCCATATATGAAGAGAAAGTTTTCTGTCAAAGATCCCAAGCTAATGAAATGCTGCAATGTCCTGACTGGGAATGGTGTGAGATTGTTTTAGGAAAAAAAAAAAAAAGAATTAAAAAAGAAGCAAAAATAAAAATGTAAAAAACCCAAACAAACAAAAAACCCACAGAAAGAATATGCACAAATAGGATTCAATAATAATACTCCAACAGGCACAGGAATCACTGAGGACTGGTCTCAATACAGCGAGAGCAGGGACTTTGGAAATGAAGTATGAAGTTGTCCTGAGACTTTGAAGGGAAAGCTCTCACACCCATTGTCCAAATTCTATCCAAGCTGTAATAAAAAACCTTGTTGGCATTTTGCAAGAAAAAATAATTTGTTTTTTTAAAAAAATAAATAAATGGAAGGGAAAAAGTCCCCAAATGACCATCTAATACTGTATCTCTAAATTATTCAACAAAATTGCACATGCTGAATTAGGAGCTGAGGGCCAAAGATACAGAGGAAAAAGAAACTTACCTAGACAAATGCAGAACAGCCCTACCAAAGCAATCAGGATTCGGGTTTTCCTATAAATGGTCATGATTTTCAGAGCTGTCATAACTTTTAACTGGCCACTTAAGGTTACTTACAAAAATGTGCCTCTGATCTGAGGATTTTGGAGATACAGCACTCGCTTATAATACCTATTTGGGTCCTCAGGAATGCATGAAGGTACATGCTATTTTTACATGGAATTTCCTACCAGGAAACAACCTTGTCAATCTATGTTATTGAGCATAGAAACCAAATTTCAATTATTTTTTTTTTACCTCCAGTGAGGTTGGTTGTAAAAAAATATTCAACCAGAATAAGAGGAACTAAATAAAATCCCACAAGTCATAGCTCTGGGGATGAAGCATCTGGGGTTTTGCGGCAATGGAGCCATGGCTGACAAGAGGAAGGATGAGTTACAGAAGCAATACAAAACTTTTAACACGCCCAACCTGGGAGTACAAAAAGCCACCCACAGAATTTCACACATCAGTCTTCACTTTCTTATTTTCCTCCCCTGCTTTGAATTCGCTAGCTTGGACTCTAGGCTTTTGTGTGCCAAGTTCATATACAGGTCTGGTTCCTAACATCTCCACCAGTGCCTACCTATTCCCAAGGTAGGCTTGGGGAACCTCACCTTCTGACGCTTTTAACATGAACCAGTCATTGTGTCCATACCATTTTGTTGGTGCCTGATTTAGCCTGTGAACTCTTTGAGTCAAAACAGGAGCCCACGCTAGTGCTAGCAGGTACGAGGCAGAGCTCTGCAGTTTTGCCCAGAAGTTAGGGAAATCCCAGGGAACATGCTGGGTAATTACTCCTCACTGGGAGGCTGATAGCTCCTTACATAACACCCTTAATATCAGGGACATGGAATCCACCTGCTGGAAACTAAAGCCAATTATTCTTGCTCCTTCAGAGCTTCAACCACAGAGAATTGCCAGTTCCCAGATTTGCAGACCCACAAGCAGATTGCTTAAGTTCTAGCAAGTTTTGAAACCAGAAGATGACAGCCTTACACTCATGAACACAATTTAAAAAAACCAATACTTCTCAGCTCCTCTCTCAAGCACACCAAAAATGCTTTACATTTAAGTTTAAATTAAATTAAAATCAATGCTTCTATCTCAATGACTAAAAGGTACCGAAAGCCAAGGTATAGATTTATCTGCAAGACTCTGGTGCTGACAGTGAGAGGACTACACCTACACAGCCTACTTGGTGACATCCCTGAAGCCTGTGGGGGCCATTTAATAGTATCTAAAAAGCCGAGCAGCCTTCCCCATTCAACCTGCAGCCATGTCCTACATCCTCCATGAAGTCCCATTATTTTTATCAGGCATCATTTGTACTGCAGTAGTGTCTGCAGACCTCCAACAAGAGATCCTGCATCAGGAAAACCTCATTATGCTAGAAGTCATAGGATACTATAGGAAACGCATAAAGGGGAGGAAAGCACTGCAAATATCTCCTCTAGAGATAGTCCTTTAGGTTGAGAGCAGTGTTACCATAATCATAATCGTTCTCAGTGGATGAGCTGGAAGCTTGCCCTGTAACAATATGTGTAAGGTTTCTCCTGAATAAATAGAGAAACTGGTAAGAGAAATTCTCTCAAGTCTGATTATAAGATGAAATTGAGCTAAGAACAGGTCTTCCTGTTAAGCAAAATCTTCATATATAGGAGCTGGCTGGGCGAAAGGAAGGAATTGTATCCTGTGGAGGTCATAGCTACCCATAGAGCAAACAAAGTGAGCTAAGTGGAAAGTGGCTTTAACAGGTGTGAATACACTTGTATAATTGTTTCACCTGGAGGCTCATAAGCAAAGGAATTAATTTCAAGGGGAAGTCACCTTTTTCAATTAAAAGAAATAGACATATCACACAGAATGCAGATTTTAACATTTATTTTTTTAAAACTCCAATTTTCATTTTTTCCACAAGCAGGCTTTGTTTAACAATACTTCAAGAAGTATTATAATGCTAAGTATGGTTAAAAGGAAACATTTTGGCACAAGAGACTGCCAAAGAAGTAACAGAATAAACAGAATAAATAATCCACTTTACACAGGCTGAACAAAACAAAAATAACATGCAATAAACTTAGTAAAATTCATACTCTGTACAACAGCTTAAGGTAGTCTTCTCTAAATAGTACTCACGTCATATTAGTAACATACACATACTAGTAAAAATAGAAACTTTAACTAAATGCTTAATTCAAGCAAAACAGCGATGCAATATGAATCAACTCAAGAAGTTCAACGGTTCCAAAGAAGCCAGAGATAGTGGTGAGTAAGCACACAACAGTGTACAAGACAACAATCTCAACCGAGAGGTTCAACCTAGTGGTTCTTCAGCCACGTCTGCGTGTAGTTCCCTGCTGGAAACCATATCACATTGACATCTTCTTGAGCTTATGGCTGTTAAAAGAATGAGACAACACATATAAATAATGACCTCAGCCACAGTTCAATCACAGATTTCTCTCTCTAACACCTCCTGAGAGAATAGCTCAGGTAGAAAAAGGGACATGTGACATGACTGTCCCCGAGAAGACTCTGAAAAGGAGTAGCCATGTCTGACACAAGATGGAAAGGCAAAGGTGTTCAACATTGCCATCAGAAGTGGCATTCAGGAGATGTAAGAAACAGGCCTTCTTACATGCTCTGTTTTCATCAGCCTAGTAGTATTTAGATTTTTAGACTCCTACCTCAGGAAAAGAAGATGCTTCTTCACCCAGCCTTCCTTAGGATTTACACAGGCATTCAGCCCACTGTAGGTGTGGAAACTGGAAAAGAAATAATCATAAAGAGATCAGTAAATCATTAGAAATCCCTGCTAGTAAATACTGTGAAGATGCATTTGGTCAAAAACATGCATCATGGTTACTCTATATAATAAACAATAGCAACTGCTTTTGTAAATGCCAGTTAGATATGGGATGCTCCACAACACCTCCGATACTACATGAACAAAAAGAAACACCTAATGAAATTTAAATGTAACAGCTGCTTCAAGCTCAAGAATTATTTTTTGTGCCATAAAGTTGTGTTCAATTTATTGGAACTATTGAGACAAAGAACTTCGCTGGCGCCAGAAATAATTTGTGAGACTAAGGACAATAGTTGCTGTCAAGCTACAGTGACAGATCAACATTTAGGAGGGCTAAAACCTTGTGGAAAAAAAAAATCCAATCTCTGCAAATTAAGAAAACTCTTGTTGCTTTGGCACTCTGTGTTGGCTAGAGTGGCCCTCAGCTGGAGAAGAAGCATGTCTTTGTTTGCACAGTTGATTCCTAGACAGATTTATTATTTACATTGTACGGCTGTCCTATGAGTTAGTAGTCCCTATCAACTAGAGGCTGTGTATTTTGTTTACAGGTATTATGTACAATTTATTCAGTGAATTTAACATTTTGAAAAAGCAAGAAAAATCATGCTTATAATGTTCAAATCATTGTTTCTGCCCAGACATCCTAAAGTTAATACATGTCAGAAAAAAACAGGATCTTTTGAAAAGTAGCTTACATGATTGCATGGATATCACAGACTTCACTGGAGAGTTGTTCAGTATAACCCTTCAGGGCCCACCGAGGCAGACGCACTTTGGTGTAAGACAGGCAGCAATCCTGGTTGCTTTGTGCTGGAATGAAAGAAGATGACAAAGTAAATAAAACCTGTTTAGACCATGCTGCCATGCTGCCTAGGGTACTTGCTGTTCAGCCCCCTGACTATCCAGCTCCCCACCGACAGAAGAGGATTAGGCAGCATACTTTGCTGAAAAAATTCCCTTCCATCTCACCCTCATCCTGCTGCCAGCTGTGAGCATGCACACGCCGGCATGGCTGGCACGCTGCAGAGCAGCACTGAGCTGCTTCCTGGGACTGCACGCCCAAGCTCACTCACCTTCAGAGGTACCGCACAGGAGCAGCGCCAGGAGCCCCAACAGGGAAACCAGGACCAAGATCTTGCTGCTAAAGCCAGCCATTTCCACTCCACACAGCAGCTGTGCTCAGCTTCTGCTTGCTTGTCCTGCCACCCTTCCACCTGCTTATAAAGGGGTGGCAGGAGCCATGGGAATTCACACGCGGGCGGGTTCCACTGTCATCAGCGGGTTTCCCCACAGCAAATTCCATCGTCCCCAATTTGGCCCCAGCACACCTTCCTGGTGCTATAACCGGAGATAACAGCATGCTGGGGAATTTTTTTTTCTTTTTTTTTAAAGTAGGTTAGAAGATTCAGCCAAAAAGAAAAGGAAATAAAATTCTGTGAGGTAATGGTTCTGTGGGTGAAGCACGTGTATTTTTAGGGGTAGAAGTGTGGGTTGTGAAATGAGGAAAGTCAAATGTAGGTAACTCTCAGTTACCTACAGAAACTGCATATCTGCTGTGCTCTAGTTTAATAAGCCCAGCCTGCGGGAGAGGGAGGTGGGCCTAACCCAGACATTCATTTCAGTATGGCATGCTCACAGGAGCTGGGTAACTACCTGCCATGATACCAAAGCACTACATTATTTACTGGCTGGCCAACACAGTAACATCAGGCTTTCCAGATTACTGCTTTCTGAGCTCTAGATTGTAGTATTGGTGGGGCCATGTGGGCAACATTGAGTATTCATGGAAATGGGTTTCTTTTACCATATATTCACTGCCATCACTTTCTGCCAGTTTATCACACATCTGAACTATTTCATCTGAAACAGAGTTAACTTAAAAGCAACTTGAAATAGGATTGTATTTTCTACTGTATCTGTACTGTCCAGAATGCATTAATGCTGCTTCATAAACAATAGCTGTATCTTGTTACTTTCCCATGCCAAACTGTACCTAAGTACTGTGCCTTCTGAACATTCAGCTAAAATACCTTAAAAATGCCTCCCATGGCTTGGGAGAAACCCCTGGAGAGAGGCTCTGCCATCGCTGCAAGTACACTGAGCTGCTACTGAAGGCTGTTACTTTCCAATGCTGTTTAGTGACCTGTGTGAAATGAATGGGATGGCTGCAGGCCAAGTCCTGGTCAGCTGGTATACACAGCTCCAGGTGGTTATAGAGTAATCTGAGCTTTAAGTAGCTTCTCTTTAAGGTAGAGCTCAGGGACACGGTCGTAGTCAGTTCATAATTACATACCTTCTATTCTTCACAGACTGCCAGTACCATTCACAAGGGGTGCATTCCTATTAATTCTCCCTAGAAATATAAAAAATTTGAAGTCTAAAACAAACTGATATTCAGAGAAATTAATTTCTCTATATAATAGCCAGAATTTAGGGAAGCTCGTTTGGCTGGGATACACACGAGCAGCCTTGCGGTGTGCATGATGTCGGATATGTTAGAGATGCTTCTTCTCAGAGCCACTGCCATTGGCCAAGGGACAGGGGACAAGGCTATAAAGATCCCATGGCCTGATGTATGCTGCTTTTTGTAACTGCTTTATGGATCATGGTGAAATGCCTTTAAAATACATAAAGATAATGCTCTCAGTATGCAGCTATTTCTGAATTGTTTTAAGGACTATCTGTCAGCATTAGGCAATGCTACAGAATACCTATCTAGAATGGTAACACCTGAAATGATGGAAGTTTCGCTTGATAGCTTTTTCCTTTCTGTTGATAGTAGTTAAACATGAATCACTCATATCAGGTATCAAGAAGCATCAGGTTGGCAATAAGCAATTCTCTATCTTCCCCATCAGTACCACTTTTTTTTTTTTTTTTTAAACTGGCTGTCCAGTAACAACCTGGGATTTTTTATTTACTTATTATTTTTTAAGCAGTTCACACCATCCAGTCTCTATTAAGCAACTGCCTTTAAAAAGATACAAAAATTAGGCATTGGGTTATCAACCTGCATTCCTCTACTTCCACCCTCCCATTTCACTCTAGTGTTGATACTAGGAAAGTCTCCAGCTACTTTAGAAAGAGAACTTTCTAAGATTGTCAAGATAGTAACCGTATCTTCTTATCCATGGATTAGTATCAAGAGCATCAAAAGAAGTAGGCAAAGAATAATTTTAAAAATTGCTAACAGAGCCTTCCAAAAAAAGAGATCAGTTTGTCTCCTGTCTTGCTAATGTACTTGTTACTTCTTAAGTTCACCACTCCCCATTAGTTTAGGGACTTGAGACATAAATGATTAGGGTGATTATAAGGTTTATTGATGAGGCAGCACATCTTCTAAAAAAAGCTAATACCTTAACTAGCTAATAAAACCACCACTACTATTAGCAATATCACCTCACAATTATATCACTTCAAGTAATATTGAGTTACAATTATGTTGCTTACTATTAGTATTGATACAGTGGTTACATTAATATATTGGTTAAATTATTATAAAGAAAACTGAAGAATCACTAGTAAGTGCTATTAAATTGCAATTCTGCTGCCTTGCCTCCTGCACTGAATATTAAGATATAAGACTATATTTCCTTACAAGTTTATCCCTTCTTACTCCCCCCTCCTGCACTATCTTTCAGACGTAGACCTGGTGAAGAGTCTGGTGAGTTGTCCACAGGGGTTGCCCCCAGCATCCCGTGGAGCTTGGGCCCAGAGGCTGGCCTCGCCACTGCCTGGAGGCAGCCGTACTCCTCCTGTCACAAGATCCTCCCATTTCTTGCTCTGCTTCTTCATTTTATACCTTATTCCCCATTTTTTCCTTTTCTTGAACCCACCTTTTCACCACTCCTGCATCTCCTTTTATCTGCCCAAACTCCCCCCAAGTAAACAACTCACCCCTAATTCCTTTTCCTCATTGATCCCAAAATTTATTACACCCATACCCAAATTTGTGTTTCTTATGCCATTTCCTAGGCAATTACAGCTTAACATGTAATTACTGACACTGTTATCTAGATGGAGGTGGCCTTGAATCTCAAGCCTCCCTTCTGACTCTACAGCTCTACTTCTTCCCCATTCAGTGCTTTTTGGACAGAATCTTCCCACCTGAGCTTTGACACCCCTACCTGCTCCTAATTAAGCACTAGTAGTTTGGATACCAGAGCAATGACATCACCCGGTTAGTGCTCACCCCATACTTCTCCTCTGGTTCCCACCAGCAGCCATGGCTGGCGGTGTGCCTCATGTTGCAGTGGGAGTCTTGCTCATGGTACTCATTTTATCTCACAGTTTGTTTGATTTAGGAAATTAGGTTAAGATTTAGAACAAAAGCCATCAGGAGGGCCTTAACTTCAGGATCACTGTCCTTTTATTTGTACTTCGTGTGTACAAAGCACCTTCACCTTATTTGCACGAAGTGGTTTAAAAAAAAAAATCAAAGTAGGCTTAATGCAAACAGCTGAAGAAAATTGCCTGCTAGGTCCTGATATGACTCATAACCATATCTTATCAGTCTTTACATTTACAGGTCCATAATGCAAACAGAAGGCAAAAATTATAAAAACAGGGAGGTGCTTATGTGTTCAGGGGTACTGATTATTCCCTGTGGATGAGGGGATGGTGACCCCCCTGACCACCCTGACCCAGTGAGACTTTCGGCCTGGTTTCCCTTAGCACCTGCATGACCAAATGGGGCCTTATGGACTGGCGGGGGAACTGCAACACAGGGTGGGCTGCCGGCCTCGAGGCCGGCAACCAGCACCTCAGAGTCTGTTCGTGGGCCAGTCGTGGGCGGTCATTGCTGAGCCAATACATGGTGTTTAGTGTCCTAATCCTGATGCAATGCACATGGAGTGGGGGTCAACGAGGGGTTGAGGGAGGCCATTATTTCCCTGAGCTGGGGTCTGTGAGGCTGTGTGGGGAGGGCTGTGCCCAGAGTCTCCTCAGAAGGGCACAGTCAAAGCACAAGAGGCAGCAGCCACCAGTTGTGAAAAGGGAAATTCTCATCAGACATAGTGAAAATCCCTCTTCGTAGCAACGGGGGGTGAAGCACTGGGTCAGGTTGCCCAGGAGGAGATGTGAAAGCGTAGTTTGAATACCGTTGGAGATACTCAAACCTCAACTGGACGTGGCCCTTCCCTGAGCATGATCTTACACTTGGGTTCGTTCCCAAGCCATGGTCAAGCCCACATTATTTTTTCTGGTTTTATCAGGTCTAACTCTCCTTTTCTTCTTTTAGTTTCCTAACTTATTTGTCTCTTTCTGGCTTTCCTTTGCTGTAAATTTCTCAACTTCCCTCCCTCCTGTTTTCCCTCCTCAGATCCCCTCACAAACCCTGCTCGCCCTCCCTGTTGCTGCACTCGCAGTAAGACAAAGCACCAAAACACAGATCAGCCTCTCCTAAACCTCCCCTCCTGTTGTTCCAGGGGCCAGAAGCAACAGGCCAAACCCCTCCTGTATGTATTACAGAAGATGAGGCAAAGATAGACTAGGTGCCAGTGCTGTATAGAGCTGTTCAGTTAGAGCTGTGAAAGGAGAGGAAACACATCAGGGAAAACTGAGCCTTTTCCAAGGTAATGCTGGGAAACTGATAGTTCTGAGCAGTTTGGGGATGTTAAAGAGGAGAGCTGGGGAATCAGACCACTCTTGGACATCAGCTGCAAAGCTACAGCCTCTCTGTCCCCGCTTTCCCTGGTCACCAGGCTGCTGTCTCCTGGTAGTACACTTCCTCTCTTTTATCCCAAAGGGCTTTTACTCACAGAAGTACCTGCTGAAAGTCTGAAGTTCTGCAGGGATTTAATAGTTCAACCTTGATAAACACCCCTGTACCAGTAGAAAAATGGGCATTATTTCTGGGGGATGGGCTTGCCCCATCACTCTCCCCACTGTGGAGCAGCACAGAAGCAGACTACCTGGTTTCCAGGTACACCTGGAGTTGGATCAATAAAGCTATGTCTGTTTTCATTTAAAATCTTGCGTACGAGAAGCTGTATGCACATGTGAAATTCAGATTTGTACATGATTTGGAAAGCAGTTTGAAATGCTTTGAAACTGTAGCCCCAAAATGGCAATCTATTTGACTATGCAGCTCTGCTCTGAGATCCGAGAACAGTCACACAGATGCAAGGCTTAAAACACTCCATTAACTTTTGAAGACAGACACAGAGAAGAAACTTTATAATCATTAACTATTTGATTGATATTCTACAGCTTATAGTCACTTCTTTATGGGTATACGTCTAATATCAAACATGAAAGATTTAAAAACAAACATCTCATACCTACCCTGATGTTAGATTCTGCCTATAATATCTTAACCTGTCCCCTACAATAAGATGAGAAACATATTGACAGTTTTTAATTGGCAGCAATTCACCAAAATTTCCATATTTATTCACCCTCACAAAGAGGTATTTTTTTATTACCTATTACAGCCCTTGTTCAAACTGCTGAAAATAAAGCATTATAGCAATACAGCTGATTAACCAGGAAGGGCAGAAACAAACAGGGGAAATTCCCTTCTGTAATTTCCAATGGTTTGGGACACCTCTGACAGAGCAAAGGGCAGGAGAATGCACTACTTCAAAGAAACAGGGCCAAATGCGAGGATTTAATCATTGCATAATCCCCAATGAAATACATAATAAAACCCAAGCACAAAAGTTCCACAGGTAACTTGCTCAATACCTCTGGAGCTTTAGAAGCTGTGATGCAATACAGTGATTTCATGCAGATCAATGTTGGCATGACTGATAAAAATCCTTATCTGAAGGAAGAAACCAATTTTCACTAATTATACTTTGCACATCTAGAACAGATCTAGAAATACTATTGAATGACATTGGTTTGATGCAATTATGGACAAATTATATGCCTGTTGGGAGAAATGAACCTCTGATCTATCAAAAGTGCAGGTTAAGAGGAGACTGGTGCATCTGCCGTGACCATCCAAGCATCCATCCTAGCACTGCTGGTTGCTTGCTGCTACATACATACAGGAGCTGAATATCTGGTGTTCTAAGGGCAGATTTCTGTATTTGAAAATTAACCCCACTCTGTCTGTAGCCCCTTGTGGTAGCCAACCACCTTTTCACAGAAATGGACCTCTCAAAGTGGAAGGCAAGGATTAAAAACTAGTCAAAAGAAGAAACAATTAAAAACTTCCTACCAAGCTGAGCTCTAAGTTACATGCTCTATCTCCCTTCCAATCTAAATTCTTATGTGCCTTTAGGCATAATAAGCACAACAAAAGAAACATTTTGACTAATATATTTCAGACCCTTAAAGAAGTTGAGAAGTGCCAATTTTCTGCATAACTTCTACAAAGGCGGGGAAGAAGGGAAGGAATCGCTTGAGAGGATACAATACGTATATCCTGCAAGCGACTGAGACCACCAACTGTCATTTGCAGACAAAAAAGAACCTGCTGACAAAAATAAGTCATTTACTATGATTTAGAATTATTTACTATGGTCTAACATCCTGGAATCTTCACAAAAAAAGCTGTCAGCAACCTTTTAGCACTAGAGTCATCATACAACCCTGCTGCAACTAAGCCTGAAGCTTCTAGTTTTCTATAGCCCCCATGTCACTACCTCTACACATGTCAGTCAGTGTGTCTCCACTGCTGTGGTGTGGCTGAGAGTTTCCCAGAGATTTACAGATCCCAAAGAAGAGCTGGAAATCGACAGTGGCTGGGGCCAAAATCCACAGCCTGAACACCAAGGCACCTTCCAGTACTAACAAATGAGGGTTTGCACTTAAAAAACAATTCAGAAAGAGGAGAAAAAGGTCTTATTCCTTGGCAATTATGAAATAGATATATGTGACATTTTCCAGATTTTAACAATTAGTACACAAGAATAGAGGTGGGCAAAAATTGACACTTAAAAATTTCACTAGAAATGCAGTTTTAGATGGGCTGAAGCTATTCACGAATTCAACTGAGACATGTTGAACAGTTTTGTCTAAAAATTAGAAGAGAATAATTTAGAAAATGTGAAGCTTTTTTGTCATGTTCCATGTCTGTTTCCTCAAGTTGGCCTAAAATAAATAAAACAAACCCTAAAAAGAAAAGAGAAGAAAGAACTAAGTGACATGAAGTGGTGAAGTTTTAGGTTGACCAAGAGAACTCATTGACTTAAGGTTTTATTAGTCATACTTGACATATAGAGTACTTGATCACTCTGGACTACTTAGTACATGATTAACAGCTGGCATTTTGTCATGTATTACTGGAAGACTAGCTTAAAAATATCCAGAAACACCTGCTTATTTTGGATTATCAAACAAAAACCACACAAGTTTGTTTTTAATAGATATTACTTAACACCATTGAGTGGCTGTGTCACAAATATTGGCAGAGTAGCCATGGACACAGGCCTTCTCAAGGCAAGTGCTGCAATCACTGCAGCTTTTCTGTTCTATGCAGTTACATTATAGGGACTTTCCTGTGGGGAGATTTAAATCATGGTTGCCCAAATCAGCTGACTCTGACTTTCCTCTGTCCAAGGGTCCTGCTCTTTTTCCAATGAAACCACAGCCCTGGGTCCTTCCATCCCGCCTCTTACAGGTTCTTCTGCATAACACAACTGAGATACTGCCTTTCTTATCCTCCCCTTGGCTGCTTCAAGCATACCTTGCTTGTCCTCATTTTCAAAGTCTTTCTGACCTTATTGCTGGCCCGGACAACTCTAGTCAGCCCACTGGACAACTGCAGTCAGCCACAGCAGTGCCCTGCTGTTTAGGCCCTTGGCTGGGGCTTTAAGGAAGGTGCTGTTCCCAACCATGCAAGACTGCTTACAAGCTTCAGGGGCTCCTGTGAACAACAAAGTCCTTTTCTGCAAGAACCAGAGCCAGAAAAGCTGCTCAAACACAAGATGTTTTAGGCCAAGCAATCCGGGCTTGGCAGAAATTTGCTCTTCCAAAATGAACTGTGTTTTACAAGAACATCTTTGCCTCGAGTAACTAGACTTAGCCTTCCTCAGAGCAGAGAATGGTCCTTTTTTAACTCATGTTTGTCCACAACCTAGCGCACTGAGAGATGTGGGAACCAGGGCCAGAGTTTCAACATATGACACATACACTGTAACTGCTGCCTTTGGAAGGACTAACAGGAAGATGAAGGCACATGGAGAAAAACTTGGACCACATTAAAAGAATAAATTATTCTTCATGAAAGGGACAAAATCCAACACACTGTTGAGGAAAAAAAATCCAAACCACCACACAAACCCTCCCCACCACCCTGCAACTCTTCGGTGATTCTAGTATCCAAACTCTTCTGAGCTGGCAAGAAATCAAAGTATTAGAAGATTCCAGGACATTTTGAGTACAAGAATTATTACTTTCAGGCAAACACTAGCAGCATGATGCATTTATTTTAAGTCTGTCTCAAATGTCATTAGAGATTTAGCATTAAATGAAGCACCCAGTTAATCATGTGCACTTGTCAAATTGTGACAAATATTCTTCTAGCAGGACTTTACACTACTGGGGCTGTTGCAATGATTCAGTCTCCCACAGTGTCTGTAATGAGATGCACCTGGGGGGGCGGGGCAGGGGGGAAGTAGAGCAGAGGTGCTGAGCTCAAACTTCCTACACACAAGTTGTGCAAATGCAAATTTGCGTCTCCGAAATGAGATGCCCGTCCATGACGACAGGGCAAAATCTGCCACTAGTGGGTGGTTTGTAGGATAAGTGTACAAGGGAACACACCTCAGAAAGTGATCTTTCAACATGGACAGTTACTTAGAAATCCTTTCAGGTTTTTCCTCTCATCTCTCTTTGGCAATCCATGGTAAGTCACCATTAGTCACTAAAAGTATTAACCAATTTAAATGAGATTTCTTTGACCTATATATCATTTCCTTTCTGTTACTTAACTGGAGATGAAGAAAGTACGCAATCAAAGAAGAAAAAAAAAATAATCAGTGAGAGTTGGCACAAACTCTATATCCAGAGACTACTTGCCTCATGGACTTTGGCTGGCTCATTGGTCATGTGGAGCTCATAGGTGTCATGGGAGTGATCTGTGGTTGGCACTGATGAGAAAACAGGCCACAACTTTTAAAGCATTTGGTACTTTATGAAAGCAATTGTTTCATTCTTACCTGTAACATGTAGCTCATATGAAGGAAGTATTAAGCAAAATGTTCTTATTAGCTATTGAAAATAGATGTGTTTCTCTCAACCACAGCTTGCAGAAGTGAAGAGCTCAAAGCCAACTTGTGAACCACACTGACAATCTTAAAGTGATGGTGAAAGATAGCTTTGCAGTCACCACAAAAAATCAACCACTTCTTTCCCACCAGGATTATTTATCCTCCACTTCATCCAGAAATATCAAACTGCTTTTCTTCCTTTAAACACTGATGGCTTCTATGCTCTTAGAAGAGCTGACAGACATACTGTGGGGGGGGCAGAGGGAAACCAGAGCCCAGTGCACCCACTCACAGTCAGCACTTGCACGCAAGTCAGCTGCGGACCTACAGCAACCACCACATAAAACTTTAAATAAAAGGAAAATCCCCAGAGAATCCCACTGAAAATAGTAGTTCCTGTCCTCTGCTGATGATCTAGAAGAAAAATGGGAAACAAAAGGAATTACTTAAGGTATAACCTGTTCTTCTGTAAGCCTTTCTGCCCTGCTGTAACATTCATTGTATGCAACAGGAAGACTTTCTCCAACTTCTAGTATACTTTAGATCACACTATTTTTAGAATTCAGTTCTCAGTTTTAAAAGTTTCAAGACAGTATTTTGCTATTGGTACAATTGCAACAGAAATAAATTTGGCTGTTAGGGCTAAAATATACCCTGATGCAAAGAGGGAGACCATACATAAGGTGTCATTTTTCTGCTCAAGCCTGAATGTTTTATCATCTGTTCAACTTACCTGCTTGATATTTTTCTGTTGTTGTTCAAAAGTAGCTTTGAACCATAAAAACCAAGGTTGAAAATTTTAAAATTTAATTTTCTAGCATTCTCAGACCTATAAATCAAAGAGGAAGATTCTGCAAAGCTCACAAACAGCTTCAATTTGAACAATGAATTTTGTAGCAGAACGGTATCAGCAGATACCTTCACATGCTGGACCATTTCCTGGCTCAGCTCTGTGGCTCCTCTGGACCACACTGCTTTGCACCCCTAAGCTGGGAGAGCAGAGCGTGTTTTGTGCCAGTTAGAGCAAGAAAGTAAAAAGACGATCTTGCTCAACTAACATACCTAGTCCTCAGACAATGTGAAACACCTTTATTCAGAAACCTACCAAAGTCTCTGACAGATTTTCTCAAGAGACATGGAGCAAATCAGAGAGCTGCAATGAAGGTCACTGCAATACAAATAAGGATGACACACATCCCTGTAAAGTCTTGGCAATGCTCCCAAGGGGACAGACACCCAGTGTAAATTGGATGCTACTTCCCCAGCCTCCCACAACTATGGAGGTGTTGACCAGTCACCTATATTTAATTCAACAATAACACTGTAACCAAAAGAGGAGAAAATCAAACCAGTGACTTATATAGCAGAAAGCTAAAGATACTGAACTTACCTTTCCCTGGCCGATAACAGGAGATTAATAGGGTAAAGCACTCCTTTCAACCCAGCACTGGCCCAAAGTTAGCAGTGTACAAAAGGGGACATAAAGCATGGCTCTGCAAGCCAAGTAGGTTCAACCAGTCTTTATAAACTCATCACAAAACCTCTACGTGCTCCATGCTGTGTTGGTAGCCCATTACAGCAAGAGCTCCAGGCCTTACTTATGCAAACATCCAAGCATGCCACGACCAAAATGTTGCCTGTAAGAAAAAAGAATTAACCCCTGCAAATGTCCCAGGGTAATGATTAATGACTGATGATTAACAGCTGTTAGTTCCAGATCCTGCACTGCTACCAGCAGCCACTTCCCTGCATGGTGCAAATGGCAATGCGCACTCTAGTGACATGAATAAGAAGAGTGACTGGATAAAAAGGAAGGGCATTAGCCTTACATAAGTAGCAGTGTAGTAGAAAAATAACCTTACGTCATTACTTTTTAGTAAGGAAGCACTTGTAAGTCTACATTTAAACTAAGTACCTGAAACTTTAGTTTGGTTGAACGTATTCTCAAACTTACCCCTTGAGTAGTGCAGTTAGTACTTTCTAGCTAAATGTTCTAAACTAGACTTTGCATAAGCATTTAAGTGTCTCAGATGAAAAGCATTTGAGCCCAGCATGTGAGTGTCTCCCCACCTTGGGAACCCTGTGTGCAACTCAGCTGAGAGGTGAGTTATGGAAACCCTCACCTATGCACCGTGGGGTTCAGGCTCAGACTGTAAACAGCAGATCGCTCCCAAAATGAGCATGTAGAGCATAAGAAAAGATAAGGATCTGTTCATCCATAAATCAAACAGTGAATTTGCCCTGTGAATACTCCTGGGTCTGAAGAATCTAACAAAACCATAATTTAATCTTTGTAACTGCCATTGCAACCTTTCTGTGCATGGGCTGTATTTGACCACCAATTGAGAAAAATCTTTAGTATTAGCCACAGTAAATTTTCTTTGCTATCGCTCTTTCTTTAAGGGAGTATAGTACACATTCTTAAAAAAGTATAAGCCTTCAGTTTGATTTGCAAAGTCTCTTCTCCTGAATTAGGCAGGTGTCAAGAAACAGATGTGATTCGAGAGCTGAAAGTCAGTGCCTAAGTCAGCACCCAACTAGACAGTTTGACAGAGGGAGAGGAAGAAAGAGAGAGAGACTACTTCACGCAGGTGAGGTGAGGCTCTCAGCCTTGGTGCCACCCTGTGAAGCACCAGAGACAATACCAGGATTGAGCCCAAGGGGCAGCAGAGGCAGGAGAAAGTACTGGGGTTACAGAGATTTGCAGTCTTGTTCTCTTATTGCTTTTCCTTCTTGTTATCTCAGAATTTTCCTGTCTCCTTGATACATTAGAGACCATATTACATTAACTCTTTAGGATACGCTATTACTATAAAACTCACCTTTTCTCCAGGTCTTACAGAGCCTTCTCTTTCCCAGCTCAACAGAATTGGTATGCCAGCTATAAACAGATCCCCCAGCCCACCCTCCAAGCAGAACAAGACTTCTGCTTCCAACCAGACTACATTCAAACCCAGTGTGAAGAGCATGGTCCCATTCAAACCCAGCAACCAAGCTCTGCTGCATGCTGCTTAAGACATAGGACTGAAGTTGACCAAAAACTTGCATAAGCCCATCATAGTTTTACTGTCTTCCACTTGGCATTCGGATGTGAATCAGTGAAAAAGGATGAAATTTTAAATACAAATGAGATGGACTAAAGAGTACAAAAAGAACAGCTAATAGAGGATAAAAAAAGAACTGAAAACAGAAAAAAACAAACATCAATCACTGGAATTTACTTATATCATTCTTTCTCATCATTGCATTATAGAAAAAAAAGAATTTTAGGATTTTTTTCAGTGCTGAGAAATTTGGGTTGGATTCTTACCTCAGTAAGTCAATGCAAACCCAGAATAATGCTACTCACTTCAACAGAAGTTCTCTGCATTTTAGCAAGAGCCCTCGAGAATAAAATTGAATGTAGGTATACATAGTCTCCTCTCAGACAGGCTATCACCTCATATAGCTACAGGTTCAATTACGCAGAACCAAAATAGCTCTGGAATCAGTATCAGATAGTGACTGATGGCTGGGAAAGCACCAAAAGGAATTATTACATCCTTTTCATGCATTAGTTTCACATACATCACAAAGGCTCACACAAGTACACAGCAGTGTTCCAGGCAGGATTAGACAGATTCATAGACAACAGTTCAACAAACAAACGATAAAAGCTATACGCTGGGATGGCCCTCCTAACGTCACTAATCCCGTGACTCCGACTGCCGAGGAGTAGGAAGGAAAAAGGCTGCAAAATATGGCCAAGGCTGAAGGCAAGGGACTAGACTAGCTGGGCAACTCTGACCCAACAGGGAATTTCATATATTTTTCATATTCATATATATCTTCCTGAATCATAGAATCATTTAGGTTGGAAAAGACCTTTAAGATCAAGTCCAACCATCAACCATGCCCACTAAACCATGTCCTGAAGTGCCTTGTCTACACGCTTTTTGAATTCCTCCAGGGATGGGGACTCAACCACTTCCCTGGGCAGCCTGTTCCAATGCCTGACAACCCCTTCAGTAAAGAAATTTTTCCTAATATCCAACCTAAACCTCCCCTGACACAACTGGAAGCCATTTCCTCTCGTCCTATCTCCAGCCACCTGACAGAAGAGACCAACACCCACCTCACTACAACCCCCCTTCAGGTAGTTGTAGAGAGCGATAAGGTCTCCCCTCAGCCTCCTCTTCTCCAGACTAAACAGCCCCAGCTCCCTCAGCCGCTCCTCATAAGACTTGTGCTCCAGGCCCCTCACCAACTTGGTTGCCCTTCTCTGGTCACGCTCCAGCACCTCCATGTCTCTCCTGTAGTGAGGGGCCCAAAACTGAACACAGCACTTGAGGTGTGGCCTCACCAGTGCCCAGTACAGGGGGACAATCACTTCCATAGTCCTGCTGGCCACACTATTTCTGATGCAGGCCAGGATGCTGTTGGCCTTCTTGGCCACCTGGGCACACTGCTGGCTCATATTCAACTGGCTGTCAACCAGCACCCCCAGGTCTTTCTCTGCTGGGCAGCTTTCCAGCCACTCTTCCCCAAGCCTGTAGCGCTGCATGGGGTTGCTGTGACCCAAGTGCAGGACCCAGTACTTGGCCTTGTTGAACCTCATACAGTTGGCCTTGGCCCATTGATCCACAGCCTGTCCAGATCCCTCTGTAGAGCCTTCCTACCCTCGAGCAGACCAACCCTCCCTCCCAGCTTGGTGTCATCTGCGAACTTGCTGAGGGTGCACTCGATCCCCTCATCCAGATCATTGATAAAGATATTAAGCAGAATGAGGCCCAACACCGAGCCCTGGGGAACACCACTTGTGACCTGTCGCCAACTGGATTTAACTCCATTCACCACTACCCTCTGGGCTCATCCAGCCAGCCAGTTTTTTACCCAGCAAAGAGTACACTTGTCTAAGTCATGAGCTGCCAACTTCTCAAGAAGTATGCCATGAGAGACAGTGTCAAAGGCCTTGCTGAAGTCCAGGTAGACAACATCCACAGCCTTTCCCTCATCCACTAGGTGGGTCACCTGGTCATAGAAGGAGATCAGGTTGGTCAAGCAGGATCTGCCTTTCATGAACCCATGCTGGCTGCGCCTGATCGCCTGGTTGTCCTGCACATGCCATGTGAGCGCACTCAAGATGAACCGTTCCATAATCTTCCCCAGTAGCGAGGTCAAGCCAACAGGCCCGTATAGTTCCCTGGATCCTTCCTCCAACCCTTCTTGTAAATGGGCGTCACACTGGCAAGCCTCCAGTCGTCTGGGACCTCTCCTGTTGACCAGGATTGCTGATAAACAATGGAGAGTGTCTTCGGCAAAGACCTCTGCCAGTTCCCTCAGTACTCTTGGATGGATCCCATCTGGTCCCATAGATTTGTGAGTGTCCAGACAGCATAGCAGGTCATTAACTATTTCCTCCTGGATTACAGGGGGTATATTCTACTCTCTGTCCCTGTCTTCCAGCTCAGGGGGCAGAGTACCCTGAAGTTAACTGGTCTCACTATTAAAGACTGAGGCAAAGAAAGCATTAAGTACCTCAGCCTTTTTGTCATCTCTGGTGGCAATGCTCCCCTCTGTATCCAACAAAGGATAGATATTCTCCTTGGCTCTCTTTCTATTGTTAACATATTTGTAAAAACTTATTCTGTTGTCTCTTACAATAGTGGCCAGATTGAGATCTAGCTGAGCTTTTTCCTTTCTAATTTCCTCTCTGCATGACCTAATGTCCTGGTTTCAGCTGGGATAGAGTTAACTGTCTTCCTAGTAGCTGGTACAGTGCTATGTTTTGAGTTCAGTATGCAAAGAATGTTGATAACACTGATGTTTTCAGTTGTTGCTAAGTAGTGTTTAGTCTAAAGTCAAGGATTTTTCAGCTTCTCATGCCCAGCCAGCCAGAAAGCTGGAGGGGCACAAGAAGTTGGCACAGGACACAGCCAGGGCACCTGACCCAAAGTGGCCAACAGGGTATTCCATACCATGGGACGTCCCATCTAGTATAGGGACGGGGAAGTGGGGGAGGGGGGAAATCGCCGCTCAGGGACTAGCTGGGTGTCGGTCAGCGGGTGGCGAGCAATTGCCCTGCGCATCATTTGTACATTCCAATCCTTTTATTATTACTGTTGTCATTTTATTAGTGTTATCATTATTAGTTTCTTCTTTTCTGTTCTATTAAACAGTTCTTATCTCAACCCACGGGTTTTGCTTCTTTTCCCAATTTTCTCCCCCATCCCACTGGGTGGGGGGGGTGGGCGGGGAGTGAGCAGCTGTGTGGTGCTTAATTGCTGGCTGGGGTTAAACCACAACACCTAACAAGATCCCTGTACTCTGAGTTGCCTGCCCTTTCTTCCAGAGATGATAAACTCCTCTATTTTTTCTTGAGTCCTAGCAAAAGCTCCCTGCTGTTCAGCCAAGCTGGTTGTCTTCCTCAGCAGTTTGTCTTGCAGCACATGGGAATAGCCTGGTCCTGAGCCATTAAGGTTTCCTTCTTGAAGAATGTCCAGCCTTCCTGGACCCCTTTGCCCTTCAGGACTGTCTCCCAAGGGACTCTGTCAACCAGTGTCCTGAACAGGCCAAAGTTTGCCCTCCAGAAGTCCATAGCAGGGGTTTTGCTGACCACCTTCCTTGCCTCACAAAAAACTGAGAATTCTATCATTTCACAGTCGCTAAGCCCGAGACGGCCTCCAACCATCACACACTTCCCACCAGTCCTTCGCTGTTTGTAAACAGTAGGTCTAGTGAGGCTTCTCCCCTGGTTGGCTCACCTACCAGCTGTGTCGGGAAGTTATCTTCCACACACTCCAGGAACCTCCTAGACTGCTTACTCTCTCTTACTGCTTACTCTAAAGTTACAGTACCATTTTACTGTATATGAATTAAGAAGCTGCCTTCCTCTGAAATTATTGGATAATTCACTGTTGTTTACAAATTTATCATTTTCCTACTGGTCGGATTCCTAAGTAATTATTATATCTCTCATTCCAGACCTATATGTTGTAGGACCAGGGTGGGAGTGGATCTAGATTTGTAGGTACATACTTTTTGTGCAAATCTGTACATTTGAGATAGTATCCTTTGCTGTTGTGGGTTCCACAGGATCTTCTGAAGATAACTATAGGGCCATATCCATCTTCAGTAGGACTGCGAGAACCTGCCTAAGAAAAAGGTCTAAGAAATTTGCTAACAAACAACAGTCAAGGGGAAGCAAAGCAGAGTGTTTTACTGTTTAAACCTTCCAGAACAGTATGAAACCCCATATATTTAGTGGGGAAGCATTTAAATCTTATAACACTGGTATTTGTTCTCCCTCATCTCTACTGCTCCATCTTTAATATAGACCAGTTTGGGGCACAGGTGGGTCCCAAGCCACATACCTGTCAAATAGATCCAAAATTCTTTGGGAACAGGATTAGCTCTATTGCTTTTGTGCCAGTCAAGCACCAAACCGTAGTTTGGGTCTCGATTTACTGCTGCCTTTGGGCAAGGACAGGCCAGGATTATCTGGCTGTTCCTTTAAGGGTGCTGAAAGTGGTTGCTGAAAGCAAGCCAGCTGGAAATGTTTTCAAAGGAGGTGTCATCGGAGCAAGCTGAAATACCAGAACAACAGGAAAAGCACAAAAACCAAATAGAGTCCAGTAGCTGCAATACACACAGGACAGCCAGAAGAAGGACTGGAAATACTAAAAGGGAACCTTTCCCTTGGAACTAAGAAAGGAAGAGCTCCAGCAGACAAGGTATGATTACACATGAACTTTGGAAATCAGAAATCCTGCAGTGACAAGGGAAAGAGGGAGGAAAGAAGAGAGCAGTCTGGTGGGGAACTGGGGGGCTGGGTCAGGCTGTGTGGGAGAAGAGCTGACAGCTCTGGCACTAACCAAGAATTGACAGGGGAAATGAGAAACAGAGGGTTGTTTTACTGCAGAACAACACCAAGGCATCCTGCCATCTCTCCAAAAGTTAAGAAAAACCTAGATTTATAAAAGACAAATTGACCATAAGGGGTGACTGAGTGGGAACAAGTTAGATTCTTCCCTCTTAAGCACCAGGGAACAGATCTCATTGTCAGAGCTTTGTGGTTACAAACGCAGAAAGGAACAATTGTACCAGCAGCTGGCAGAACTGAGCTGGGGCTGCAGCAGAGCCCTTCACCGACAGCAAAGGGCTGGGGTGCGAGGTGAGGGCACACCCTTCTATGGATACAGTGGCACCCACCTTTCACTCCCCAAGGGCAGAGTGGGCTGCCCCTGAAAGCCCTCAGCCCGCTGTGTTTTCTGGCTCAGCATCAGTGGCAGGTTTTTCCTGCACGGCTGCTTAAATCAGGTGGAAACTTCTCATCTGACTTATCTGCCAGCCTAACACAGGTGCCTCAAAGAGTAAATCTACAGAACAGAGGTACATGTCTAGCAGAAAACCCCAAACAGCGCATGTGCTGGGACTGGAGGGATGCAGTGACCACACCTAAAGTTTTTCTTTATGTAGCTCAAAACAGAAATTACTGCACACAGTGGCACAGGCTTGACACAGATGGGCAGCATCAGAGGTACAGCACACAGCACTCTGCAAGCCCTGAGAATACAACAGTTTGCCCCACTCATCTCCCAAAGGGCAGGACATTTTGAAAGGATTCATGAAATCTGCTGCCTTTGTGTCACAGAGCCTGCCAGGGGGAGAGCAAACATGGCAAGGCCTGAAGCAGACTGGAGCAGAGAATCTAGGCTGGGAAGAGAAAAATATAACCTGGCTAAATCACAGAGCTAACTTGTACAAATGTTCATTACAGTGCTAAAGATGCTCTTCTTCCCCCCTCTTCTTGATGCCTTTCTCAGAACCTCACATGAAGTGTTCATGTGGCATTAGGGTGGTGTAATACTTTAATTATTATCATGTGAAAGGAGAGCAAGGGGATGTTGTGGTGACTAAGTACTCACTTAGTACTGGCCCTGCCAAAGCCATATTTTGCAGCAGATGCTATTGCAACAACTGGGGAGGAAGGAGGGGCAGAAATGCTTCTTTCCTTGAGCACTCTGAATGTGTCTCACATTCCTCCCCTACACGATTTTCCTTTGCTGGGGTCATCTTGCCATCTAGTGGTTCCCACTACAGAGCTGACACAGAGCTAAGTTCATTTCTGCTGTAAATCCTGTAATGTCAATGGTTTCAGCCGTTATGCATAAAATGAAATAATTCAAATTCCCTTTGATCTGCACCCATTTCTTAGTGCATCAGGCCATTAGTAAAATGTGCTATCATGGTGTGAAGTCAGAAAAGAAGAAGCATAATGCCTGCTCATCCAGTCTGGAGTGGTGTAGTCAACAGGTACATGAATATTTTTGGCTGTTTTGGAAGATATCTTTCTTCAGCTTTTACAAGAAAGTTTGAGGAAAAACACTGCCTGCAGAACACTTCATTTTTAAGATTAAAACTTTTGCCTGAAAAAAAAAAAGTTCTCAGCAGGTAAATAGGTAAAAGTCAAAAGCAGAGTGATGGAAGTCCCAGCTAGTAACAAGCACCCTCCAGAGGGCTCCAAAAGATACACTGTACATGTTTAGATTCCTGACACTGCCTACACCAACATGAATATGGGATATAACTTACTGTTTCCTTTGCATTTCCCCCATTACACCCATTTTGATTTCTCTTTGGTCTCTGTCTAGTAGAGTTGCAAAGTTTAATTTATTCCATAAGTCTCATCTAGAGACAAGAACTAAAATATCTGCTTCATTTCATTTTAGTGTGAACTATTACCTTCAGTAACCACAAATGGTTTTTATAGATTGAAAATAGGATGTCTGTATCCAAACTGGACTTCCAATGCAGTTCATTCCAGCTGAGGATCTGGTTTGACATCCGTTCTGCATTTATTAGCGACTCTCATCTGCTAGGCTCAAAAGTTGCCAGCTATCCATAACAGGAAAGCCATGCACATCTAGGAGGCGAAGGAGAAGAAACAGCAATTGTGAACTAGTTGCTTGTCATTCAACAAGGTTGTTGGCTGCAATCAGTAATGGTGTTGTGTGAAATCTCAGTGCTCAGCTGTCTTCAGTGACTTTTGTCTAGGTAGGCTTTTCCTGTGGTTAACTTAGCCAGTGCAGACTGAATGACAGTGTAATTTGTCTCCCAGTTAAAGATCTTCCAAGTCATTCTTTATCCACTACCTACAAAGACAGAGAAAGAGCAGACAGATGTAAGGAAAAGCTGTACACTTTAAAGTTACGAAGAAAAATGTTTTCCAACTGCCAGCCTCTAAAGAGCACTCCTTAGCCTTAGAAACTACAAAATAAAAATCAACTAGAAGACAACCTTGCACTTGTGTGGGCAGTATCATCCTTCTAACAAACTTCCTCCTCAGCTTTGCTGCAGAGGCCATGGGCTGCTGGAAGCAAGAGAAAAGCAACACCTGGACTTTTCCCACCCTGATCCTCTGCCTCTGTGGATTCTTCTACATGATGAAACCATCAGAACCTTTCCTAACACCCTATCTAACAGGACCAGATAAAAACCTGACCATAGATGAGGTATGGCTTTACTCTGCCTTTTCTTTTACATGCATCAGCAAAAATAAAGAAAGTAAAACTTTAAACAAAGTTATTAAACAAAGATAAAAACAAAAAAAAAAGCACAAATGTAACCAGCTTTGGCAGGTTAGAATTTGCAGCAGATGGCATAAATAGAAGATCCATTTAATGGATTTAAGATCCATTTGCCTGCTCAACAGTCACATGCTGCTTCAATGTGGCTATACATTTTATTAATTCCCTCAGATCAAAACCTTCTCTCTACAAAGCCATTTAAAATAAATGAACTTCCTTTCCCCAAGAATAACAACACAGAGATTTCCTCTTCTTTCCTAGGTTACCAACCAGATTTTCCCAGTTTGGACATACTCCTACCTTGCACTCCTTTTCCCAGTCTTCCTGATTACAGACTACGTGCGCTACAAGCCCGTCCTCCTCCTCCAGGGCGTCAGCTTCATCGTCACGTGGCTCTTGCTCCTCTTCGCACACGGAGTGGTGGCCATGCAGGTGGTGGAATTCTTCTACGGGATGGTGACAGCCACCGAGGTCGCCTATTACGCCTACATCTACAGTGTCGTCAGCACCGATCACTATCAGAGAGTGACGAGCTATTGCAGAAGTATCACTCTTGTTGCAGCCACCGTTGCGGCCGTGCTGGGACAGCTGCTGGTTTCCTTAGCAGACGTATCCTACTTTCACCTTAATGCCATTACTTTGGCTTCCGTGTCCCTGGCATTTGTTTGTTCCTTTTTCCTCCCAATGCCCCAAAAGAGTATGTTCTTCCACAGGAAAGATGTCACAGAAACTCTCCCGGGACCAGATCAAGTCGTGGCTACAGTCGGCTCCGACAGGCCATCGCGCTGCCAAGAGGACAAGAGCTCTGTATGTGCTGACAGGGGACCAGCACCTGAACCGCAGGCTGATGATCCCAAGCCCCAGAATCACATGCTCAGTGTACTGGTGCAGCTGAGCAAGGACCTGAGGGATTGCTACAGCTCTAGGAAACTTCTGTACTGGTCCCTGTGGTGGGCTCTGGCTACAGCGGGCTTTAACCAGGTTCTGAATTATATCCAAGTGCTGTGGGACTTCAGAGCCCCCTCTCACAGCTCTGCAGTGTACAATGGAGCTGTTGAAGCAATAGCAACTTTTCTGAGTAAGTTAGTGTCTAAGCATCAATCACAAACACAGTCTCTAAAGTTTTACTTTAGAACACTTAAAGTTCTATTCCCTTGCAGACGCTCCAGGAAGCCAGTGTATGCATTGTGCATTCAAGACCTAGTTCTTTGATGTACAAAACAGTTTAAATGCGAGCTATGTTATTTTTCTTCAGGACTGGGACACCCAACTTTACCCTACCAGTATGCAGAGAGTGTACAAGTCATACAGACTTTACATCCAGCTGCTACGTCATTCAGAGGCACCTGTGTTTCTTTGGATGAGGTTGTTGGGTTTGGGTTGGTTTTTTTTCCCAAACAAGTATCACGCAGTTCCCATAACAATGGTATCAGCTTACAGATGAGAGAAGTTTTTCATAAATATTTTACAGAACAAGAACATAATCCTCTCATTTAGATCTTTTTTTAGTGATATACTCTCATGCAGCAGGACAGAAGGAAGAATTTTAGTCATGCCAAGATATAGAGATTTGCAGAAAAAGACCTTATTCAATTCATTACACTACTGACGTTAACCATTACGCTTTTGCACTGGAAGCAGATGCCCACACCACATACTCAAAGTAATGTTATCAAAAGGTTACATCAGAGGATACCACCCTGACTTGGCAGCATTTCTCATATTCATGTTGTGCTGCTGTAGAAAACTTGCACAAGACATTGGGGTGTGATCCACCGGGGAAACTAAACATGCCTACATCATACCTGGTCATTCAGGATACACTCATAGTCATTAAGGAGAAACAGATACTTCTAAGGTTAAAAATTACTCTTGTCTTGAGGTAGGTAACTAAACAGACCAATTGAATCTCGAATTGAGAGCACTTAACTCCTGCAGTGTCTACTTCTTGATGAATTCCTCTTTCTCATGGAATTGCCTATTTCTAAACGTAGAGATGTAGAAGTTTTAAAATTGTATGAGACCCCTAAGATGGATAGTCAGGTGGCTTATCTTTGCAACAGGTGCATCTCTGTAGCAGGCCCAACAAAAGGAAATCGTGCCTATCCTTTCTCATTTCCCTCAATATACTCACTTGATACCTCACAAAACTCCCTTTTTTGACAGCTTAGCCCCTTTATGAGATGCACAGAGCTAAACTGTTAAGCTGTAAGGTTTACTACTTTAGCTATAAAGTAAGCTAGTAGAAGCTGGAAGAATTGTTCTTCTTGAGCTCCAGTGTTCCTAATTCTCTCCCTAGGAGAGACATGCTGGGGTACAGACAGCTAAATAATGAATCCTTCTACATAACAGTTCATCCTGTGAAGTGGAATAAAACATTAAGAAAGGAATGGCAGAGATTTGATTTATGCAGTTGTCTAAAAATGACCAGTCATCTGCATGACTTCAGAAGTGATTAGAAATGCTTTCAAAACACTTCAGAACTACTCTGCTTCATTATTCAGCATTGCCTTTAGGCATGTGAGGGTGGCAAGACTTGGTGATATAGGTTATAGAACAGATACAACATTTACTTTTTTTTTTTTCCTCCTCTTTTTCTAGGCTCGGTAACATCTTTTGTAGTACAATATATGAAAATTAACTGGGACCTTTTTGGAGAACTGGCTCTAGGGATCTTCTCTGCAATAAATGCTGGTTCTTTATTTCTCATGCACTTCACTACCAACATCTGGGCATGTTACGCCAGCTATCTCATTTTCAAAGCATGCTATATGCTCCTTATAACAATAGCAACGTAAGTATAAAACCTTACAGTGCTGCCATTATGCACAGAATACTAACCATACTTTAAGTTTACTTTGGGCATCCCTCCTTTTACTCAGAGATAGCTCATCTAATGCTAGACATAACAGTTTAGGTAAAGACAAGGATACTTAAATGTCTAGTTATGTTGTTTTCGTTCTTCTAAACGAACATAAAAGAAAAATTATCAAAAGGACATTGAACATTTACCTTGGCAGAAATTAAACAAGGTACAAGATGTCTTTGTTACTAAAGGCAATGGTAACAGCAAAACATATGAGATATTTTCCTCCTTCCTGTCATGGAAGATGCACAGTGAGCAATAAGGACAAGCATGCCTTAACAACCATCCTTTAAGATCCCGTTATGTCTAGACCACCTTGCTGATACGCTTTTTAGCATGCTATGAACCGCATGAATGTAAGAAAAGATTTGGCATAGAGTGTTCCCCAACATACCTTTGAACATAAAATCCTTAATGATATTATGATGTTAAGAAGGAATAAAAGAGAACATTGGATGCATAAACTCAGACAAGATCTCTTAGGAGACCAAGCTATTCTGTTGTCAGAAATAGAAAAACAGAAATAATATAAATAACAAAATTATATATAATCTGTGTTAAATATAAACCATTTTTATTACTGCAGTTATTTTATTGATTGGAATGTCTTTAGACATACCACATTATTTCATTAACAAAAATACCAGATGTATTTTTATGTCAAACCCCAAAATTATTTGGATACCAGTTGAAAAAAACTGCTAAAACTATAATGCATGACAAGATTATGCCTATCTTGAATGAATCCAACTGAATCCTCTATTTTCATTTTGGTGGATTGTTAGTACATTATAGTGGATCACACTTGGACTATTTCAACATATTCTACAAAAAAAAAACAAAACAGTAAAAGCTTGCACAAAAGAACCTGCTAAAAATAATTGAAGAGAGTACTGCAGGAATAATACTCTTTTGTTCAGATAGAAACTGTGGAGATAAATACTGCAAGAAAAGATGTTCTGATTATTGTCAAAAAAGATATTGCAAGGAAAATCTACAGGCTTTTGATGGAAATAAACAGTATGCTACCTCCACTGTCAAGCCACAAAGGAAAAAAAAGTTATTCACATCATCACAGAAAAGTTGGTTAGAAGATACCCATAGTGACCTTCCAGTCTAACCTCCCAGCCAGGACAGAACCCCTGTCAATGCCAGATCAGGTCATGGTTTTGTCTGGCCAGCTCTTTGAAAGCCTCCAACCACGGAGGCCTTACAACCTGTCTGGCACAGTCTGTGAAGGCAGAGAAGGAACAAAGGGGAAGGTTAAAGAGATCTGCTATTCTACTAGATAAAGCAGATCACCTGATAACATGGTTTGGAAAAGCAACACAGACAAGTACAAAAACATCAAAATACACTATGATAGTCAAGACATTTTTTTAGAGAAAGCAAGGAAGCACCATTTACTCCGTCCCCGATACATATCATCTGCATGAATCATTTCTCTTCATCAACTAAATGGAGAGCAACAGCTTTCCACCCAGTGTGAAGTCACTGACCTGCCACTCTCACATTAGGTTCCAGATTGCAGTCAATCTGAGCATGGAACGCTATGCCTTGATGTTTGGATTCAACAACTTCGTTGCACTGGTGATTCAGACCATTCTTACAGTAGTCGTCGTGGATTCAAGAGGTCTGGGACTGGGCATAGTGACTCAGGTAAGTGCTATTAACTTACTTCCTATTTACTGCTTAGCCAATTCATCTTCAAAAGTTTACCAGGAAAGAAATTGCTATGCCAAAGGACAATTTAAATCCCTCTTTCTTCTATGGAAATCTAAACATCTTGCTCTTCCCTCGTATCAGCCATCATTCTTCCCTTTTGCCTTTTAGTGCAGCATTTAGGATTACAGATGCTGGTCTTTGACATTTTAAAGGCAGATACACCAGAACATAAATAATCAGGCCCTGCTATCTGACCAGCTTTTGCTAATTAACAGGACACTGAATAACATCCTCTCTGCCCAAAAATTCAGGTTGGTTTTCTCAGATGCAGAATCAACATGACCACATGTTGTTAGGGGAGTTTAAGACCATGAGAGACAGCCTGGATTATTGGAGTTATTTGAGCTCAAGTGAAAAGGACTCCTGCCTTCTAACTCCATCTCAGGAGCAAACCTGGTCTGTATCTCAATGTGAATAATAGAATTTTCTGCCCATAGTTTGGGCACTTAATTTGGGGTTCAATATCCTATCTCACAGTAGTGTCCCTAACTTCATTCAGATCAGTTCCACTCATGTTGGAGTCAACTGAAATGTACTGATTTCTGCATTTTCTCAGATGGGATCTCAGCTGGGGCAGCTTCCTACTCCCACAGATTAGAAGATGACTAAACCTATTCAGATACTCTGCAGAGAGAAGGCAAAAATTACTTTAAAAGATTAAAGACTGAATTAAACACCAAAAATTAAAACTTTAAAATTAAGGACAGGAATATGTAGGACTTCATAAATAGCCTTGCCACTGTTCTTGGAAATACGGATACAAAGTCATGGTATATTTACTGAAGCCAGTGTGGTGACAGTACTGAAATGTGCAAGAGCAAAAAAGGACCAAGTCAGACTCTTCACTTATAATATTCATGACTATGTGGGTAATGAAGCTACTACATTTGCATTAATAGAAAAAAACCCCTGTTCCTATCCCTCCCCCCCCTCTGATGTTTATTAAGAGACATAAGGATTGGAAGCAAGGGGCATTTCTTCATTCCTCAAAAATCTGCTGTTTGCTGGAAAAGCTGATTTTGCTTACTCACAAAGCAAAAACTTGAGCATAGAGAAACTGCACCAGAACACAAAACAAAATAATAGAGTGTCTGTCATCTCCAGAAGAAGCAGTGTTTCCCTAATGTGTTTTTCATTAATTCTTCTGCCTTTTTCTCTCCCCCTCCCAGTTTTTAATTTATGGCAGCTACTTTGCATTCATAGCTGGGATTTTCTCGATCAGAAGCATTTGCATGCTTGTCTCAAGCACATGCAAAAGGAAAAATAGCAAGATCTTGCAAAGAGCATCTGAACCACGCGGAATATGAATCAAAAGAGCAGATTGTAACTGGCTATATGACATGGCTGTAGGGGTCAGGCAGGCAGGCTCACATGGCCAGGCCCTCGTGGGAGAAGAGTTCCTACTGCAGCATGCAGGGAACAGCAGTGCAAGATGAATCTGCCACACAGCCCTGAAAAGCTACGCTGAATCATATAGCACTTCATTACAACATATGCCAACTAAGAGATCACCATAATGGCACTGTGCCAAGAAGAAAAGATAAGCTGCTTTAGATTCTTATTTACTTGCCTATAAATAGCTTAACAGCAGTAATCTATACACAAGAACAGAGCAACCACCTGGGCATCCCACTGTGCATAATGGCAAAGATCAGAGATCACCTTGCCTTGCTATTTCTAGCTCTTGTATACAGTGTTGGCAAGCTGCTTCCGTGACCATTTGCTCATGCGTGTGGGTGAAATGTCTATCCCCCCCTTTGCACATACCTTGTTCTGAACCAAGGAAGAAGGGATTGTGTTTCATCATTATATTCTTTCCTACCTAATGTCATGGTTTAACCCCAGCTGGCAACTAAGCACCACACAGCCACTTGCTTACTCCCCCTACCCCCCCACAGTGGGATGGGGGAGAGAAAAGGAAGGGTAAAAGTGAGAAAACTCATGGGATGAGATAAAGACAGTTTAACAGGTAAAGCA
The DNA here is from genome assembly GCF_964188355.1 of Buteo buteo. Lineage (NCBI taxonomy): Eukaryota > Metazoa > Chordata > Aves > Accipitriformes > Accipitridae > Buteo > Buteo buteo. Next base: position 19,216,167 of record NC_134177.1, read on the forward strand.
AAAGCCACCTGCATAAGCAAAGCAAACCAAGGAATTCATTCACCACTTCCCATGGGCAGGCAGGTGTTCAGCCATCTCCAGGAAAGCAGGGCTCCATCATGTGTAATTGTTACTTGGGAAGACAAATGCCATCACTCTGAACATCCCTCCCTTCCTCCTTCTTCCCCCAGCTGTATATGCTGAACATGACACCATATGCTCTGGACTACCCCTTGGGTCAGTTAGGAGGGAACACAGCCGGGACAGCGGACCCCAACTCCTTGTGCCCCCCCAGCCTGCTCGCTGGTGGAGTGGGGGGAGAAGCAGAAAAGGCTTTGGCTCTGTGTAAGCACTGCTCAGCAATAACAAAAACATCCCTGTGTTATCAACAGTGTTTTCAGCACAAATCCAAAACATAGCCCCATACTAGCTACTGTGAAGAAAAGTAACTCTATCCCAGACAAAACCAGCACACTTAACTACAGGCAATTAGTGACAGACTCCTCCCTTCTAATTTAAAAGCCCACATCAGAAGCAGGCCTTTTGCAGACAACAGTGCAGAAAAGCAGGGTTTGCACAACCTATCTGGGAAGGTTCACTAAAACACTGCTAAGCCACAGCTGTTGCTGGACCCACATTTGAAAGCTGCAACCTAAACACTGTACTTGTATCCCAAGCACAAATACAGGCTGGATGATGAGTGGACTCAGAGCAGCCCTGCAGAGACAGACTTGGGGCTGTTGGTTGACAAGAAGCTCAACATGACCTGGCAATGTGTGTTTCCAGTCCAGAAAGCCAACTGTATCCTGGGCTGCATCAAAAGAAGCGCGACCAGCAGGCCGAGGGAGGTGATTCTCCCCCTCTACCCCACTCCCGTGAGAGCCCACCTGGAGTACTGCGTTCAGCTCCAGGGCCCCCAACATCACAAGGACATGGACCTGCTGCAGCGAGTCCAGAGGAGGGCCACAAAGATGACAAGAGGGCTGGAGCACCTCTCCTATGAATACAGGCTGAGAGAGTTGGGGTTTTTCAGCCTGGAGAAGAGAAGGCTCTGGGGAGACCTTATAAGCAGCCTTCCAGTACCTAAAGGGGGCCTACAAGAAAGCTGGAGAGGGACATTTTACACGGGCATGTAGTGATAGGACAAGGGGTAATGGCTTTAAACTGAAAGAGGGTAGATTTAGATGAGATGCAAGGAAGAAGCTCTTTACTGTGAGGGTGGTGAGGCACTGGAACAGGTTGCCCAGAGAGTCTGTGGATGCCCCATCCCTGGCAGTGTTCAAGGCCAGGTGGGATGATGATTTGAGCAACCTGGTCTGGTGGAAGGTGTCCCTGCCCATGGCAGGGGGGTTGGAGCTAGATGATCTTTAAGGTCCCTTCCAACCCAAACTGCTCTATGATTCTGCTGAGTCCATAGCAACATCAGCCCAGAAGGGAAAAACTTCAGAGTCAAAACAAAATGCAAGCGCCCCACTCTTTTCCTTGTGCTTCCAGTAAAATTAAATTCAGGACTGAGAGTCTTGCAGTTTCAACAGGAAAAGAAAAAAGTCAAAGAGATTGAGTAGTATGGACTAAAACCAGAGAAGTACATTGTGGAGAAATGTGGCTGGTTCTGCACAGGAAAATTCCCAATTAACACGAATATCCAAGACGACTTATAACTGAAACAGAAAGCTAGCATCATGTCTGCTTTTGAGTGCCAAATGAGGGAGGTCCCTTGGTCTTTGCCAAGGATTTGGCAGGGTCAGCATCTCAGAATTTATCAAGAAGATTCAAGTCCTACAGCTAATTCAGTCCAGCACAAAGGACAGTTAGTCCAGGAGAAGAAAAAAGAGCCTGTAAGTGAGTTCGCATAGTGAATCCCCAATTTAATACAAATTATATCCATATGTTAAAGTTATTTCTGTACTGCTGTTTGCTTCTAGCTTCCAATACCTACATCTAACTAATAAAAATAGAAAATGCTTAGCATTTACAGAATAATATTTTTCCTGTAGAGACATAAGCTATCATTTGTACAGACGTATGTGCTTTTCATACAGTTGTCATATACTGCAACTAGACAAACTGCCCAGAGGCGAGAGCAGGCAGGAGAGAAGCAATTTGTTTCAAGTCACAAGAAGAATTGGTAAGATTTGACCAAATAAACCCAGCTCATTTTCTAGGCCTTTCGTTTACTCTTGTGCACTGTGTGGACATTCTCTATTGTAAACTGGGCTCTAAGCAGAACAGCTTAACCAATGCAGTTGTAAAAGTGGGACATGTACTTAGTTTGCAGTAAACAGTAAATATCTTTTATTACTGCAGAACTGAGGGCATGATATTCCTGCCTGAAGAAACGGTGACAAAGTCCAGTAGAGCATGGACTATTTTGTTTTACTTTTCCTTGTGAGTAGGAAACTTCTTTTGAGGCATTTAGTTAAAGAACTAGGTGCCAGTCCTGGACTAGAATCTAACTAGAGTTTGTGTTTAAATGAAAAAGAGAAACTTGGTATTTCCAGCTCCACAGTCTCCAACTGCCTTTGGTACAGCAATTTAAAGATTTCTCACTATGTATCATCAGACAAAAGGAAAGGAATCAGCAACATGTGAAAATTCTTGCTATTATTAAAAAAAATAATGGCAGTAGTAAGCTGCAGGAAAGGAGCTAGAAAAACTAGTAGAAAGAACCATAAAAATTCTTCTGTTCTGAACTGGTCAGAGCTTACAGCCTTCCAGGTATATGGGATGGCACTAAGGAGCAAAGGAACCAAGCAGAAACACACACACACACAAATCTATTCCTATTCTCTCAAATTTCGAAAAGAAAGATTCTGAGTTTGGGAGTTGGGGGGAGCATTTGTGGGGGAAGGGGTGGGAGTGGGGGAGAAATAGGGAAGGAAGAGGGCAGCTCTTACGAGCGTTAGGAAGGACATGACACATTGGAGGCGGAAACAACAGCAAGAGAAAGGTATGGTTTTATGTTACCATGGGTTTTCAGCTGCAAATCAGTATTAACCCAGCAATCAGTTAGAGAATTCATCCAAAATAGTCAGAGGCACACATCTACCTACGTGTTCACGTACGTACACACGCACTTTTTGGAGAGGAGATAGCTGAGGCTTGGCAGGTTCTGAGCAAGGCTGGAAACACAGGCTCTAGTTCTGCAGGAAAAGGGAACTGAACAAATCCACCTCTCCTTGCAGCTTTTAGTATTAAGTGCTTATCTCTCTCCCAGCATGCTAAAGGATTCCAAGTAAATATGAAAATCCAGAGCTGAGCACATCGCTCTCCATAGCTACAACCCCCTCCAAGTACAACACTAACTACCTTCGAAACTTTACTGTGTCTGGGCACAAGTCTTCCGTGAAGACACAGTCCAGCAAGCTGATAAGGCCAGGTCTGGCCAACAACGCAGTGAACAGATTGTATCTTTGTATTCAAAGCAAGCTTGCTTAATAACCAAGCACTCTGTGGGTTACCAGAGAAATGCTAGTCAGCAGCCACTTTTCAGCAGGCCAGTAGATGTACCCAGCAGCATCTTCCCCATGATTCTTCTCCTTTCTTGGAAGCCATTGGTAAAGAAAGAGAATGAAATGCAGAGACAAGCCTGGCTTCTCCAAACACTTGCCTGCCTGGCCGCACTACACGCTTGAAGCGGTGCAAGAGCTTTCCATACCTGTAGAACAAGGCCACGCTCCGTCCAGCTCACACAGCTGCTCTGGGCAGCACGTGGGGCCCCTCCTGTCAGGGCCACAGCGTTTCCTCCCAGCGTCAACACACATCCCGCCAACAGGCTGCAGGGTCAGCTCCATCCTCTGGTGAACCTTGGAAGACGTAGGGAGTCCAGTCTAAAAAAAAATGGGTAAAGGAAAGAAAAGCAGCAGCGTTTCTCTGAAGTAGTTCTGGTTTGATTTTTTTTTAGCTTAAAAAGTCGATTTAGAAGCTCCCTATCTTCTCATCCATTTGCCCTTAAGTGACAGATTGGTCCTTATACAGAAGTAATTCCTGGCCAACTAACAGTATGAAGTATTCTGTGCCCTACCTCCCCGCACCCCCAGCAAAGGGACAGTCAGAAGAGACCTGCGAGCCCAGAGGCTGCTGCGCTATGCGCAGGGGACGGTCGGTGTCAGCCCAAACTGAAAAATGGGTGCTGTGTCTTATCCATGAATTGGAGAGCAGAGCTTTTAAAGATATTTATTAACACAAAAATGCAATCAAGTGATTGCTTCCTTGCCATGTAAGTTTTTATTAATCATTAGCTACTGCGAGTCTTAAAGCTTTATCTTAAAATTAGAACTCAGTTTGCTGACAGCCTGTAAAGGAGAAAGCTTCCCCTGCAATCTTCATGGACAAGTTCTGCAAGCAAGAAGAGCTGTGATGAGTTGTTATTACTATAATTTAAATTCTGTTAACATTTCATCATGTTTAGAAAGAACTTTTAGGAAACAAAAAGACACAGAAATTTCTTACTACCTCCAGTCCTAAAGGGTGGTTTCTGACTTCTCTTCTACAAGACAGAAGGTCATCCTAGGAGGAAACTGCACATGAATCCACAACAAATGCACTACAGCCACAGCTTTGACAGGTAATTAATTACCTTCAGAGTTATCTGGAAGCATGCTGCCCACTCAACTGCTCAGTGTGTTTGGAAGTGATACAAGATTTATGCTGATGTTATTGATCAGTCCAGGGTTTAATACATTTTTATTTTGAAAAGGTAACGGATATCAAAAGATCTCAAAGCAGATCTAGAGTTAAGGATCATACAGGCTATATTTTAGATACAATGATTTGTAAGAGAAAGATGATAATCAGAGGCAAACATTTAAAATCAAGTTTCAAGGTTAGGGCTGGTTTTTGTAACATTCCTCTGAGGTCGCAGGAATACTGCTTTAATAACATACTATTTATGCTAAGTTTTAATAAATACAATCTCACAGTACAAGTAGGAGCACTTTTGAAAATGTGCCTACTACAAGATGGAATTCAACAATTTAAAAGAAATAGCTTGTAACAGCTTGATTAAACATCACTCAGTGCTTTGCTTTCATTCTCTTATGTTTCAGAACATTCTTGTTTTACTTGTTTTCTGGGAACAGTGGAACTGACTTTCTAAGGCAAAACAAGTAAAATAAGCTTAAAAAACCCAAATCTCTATACTTCTTTTTGCTGCCAACTACAGTGAAGATACAAGTCTCATTCTTTTCCTTTTGATCATCACTTTCAAAAGTGAAGTCAAGCTTCTTCTTTTCTAAGTCTGAGCTGGTACCATGAGCAGATAGTTTCTGCATCTTTCTTAACCCACTCAAATGTCTGGAGTGCAAGAAATATGATGAGTGTTAAAGCATTTTGAAGACACCAAGCTCACAATGGGTTGTGAGCTGGCTGGTGGCTTTCATTGTCTGCAAAAAGGCTTGCACTTCTATCGTTCCACTTGGTGCTCAGGCTGCAAATCAACAGAAAAAAGCCTCCTTGACCATACTGAGAACAAGCTTTAATCACACAGTTTGCCCACTCATTTATTTGGAAATGAGACTGTAATGGAACTTTATTCTTCTGCTAAGATACATCCACTCAATTCTAAGTACGTCATTAAGAACAACCTTTGATAGATGATACAGAGACCGGAGTTTACCACCACCAATGCACCTTGATCCAAGTTGTTAATTTACAAGCTGCATCTGTGATCACTGGCAGGTTTAAGTGAGAGAAACATTAGCTGAAGTAGGGTTAGTTAAAAAGTAAACTTGCAAATGAATTTTTACTAACTATGAAGAGCATCTTTTAAAATTCCTGGTGTGCTCATTTCTTCACTACCTTTTTTCTTTTAGGTAGACTATGGATTGCTGGAAGAGAGCTACAGGCCACAGCTGGATTTATCCCACACTGATCATCTGTGCAAATGGATTTTTCTCCACAATGAGGCCATCAGAACCTTTTCTCACTCCTTATCTAACTGGACCAGAAAAAAATCTAACGATTGAAGAGGTATGCAACTATTCTCTTAAGTAATAATTAATATGCTTAAAGCATTAAGTCCTACAGCAATAACTGAAGGGGAGATGAAGTGTTCAATAATACAGGTATATTTATCTAGAGACTCATATTTAAGATGCTTCTGGAAAAGAGTAAGGTGTCACCTCTTTTGCAAAAGATCAAAACTTTAAAGTCTCCACATTCTTAGGACTTTTAAACCACTTTGGTGGCTGTTTAAGAAGTTGATATTTTCAGCAAAATCAGGCCAGCTAGCTCCTCTCTCCACCTAGAGCCCCAGAGGAGGGGCAACACTAAGATTTATTTAACCTTATCATGGAATTGATTACACTGACAGTGACATAGTGATTGCAAATCATAAGAAAACAAAGCAGACTTCCCCTTATGAGCTGTTAGATTATCACCTATGTTACAGGGCTGTTTTATGCATTCGTTAACCTGTGGAGGTCAGATTCACATTCGAAAAAGTTCTGGGGGTTTTTTTGACAAAAGCACGCACTGCAGGTTTCCTTGCTTTGCTCCTCTGTTCAGCACTGGCTGCTTCAGGAGTAGGATTCCCAACAAAAGGGGACATAGTTAACAAGTGGCTGAGTCATGGAGCTAATGGTATAATTAGAAAACATAGGTTTGCTACACCCACATACAGCTAATATGAAGAACAGTCATTCCTGATGTGCAGTAGCAAATATTAAGGCAGAAGCCCGCTAGCATAGTATGAACCCAAGGTTTCTTCTGAAAAAAAAATGTATTCGTGGTTTGGGTTGTTGGGGTCCCCCCCCTTTTTAATTTTTTTTTTAACCACAAAGGGAAATTTTCTGTGTTACATGAAATTACACAAATAGCATGATAGGATGCCTTAGTTGTGATTCCAGCAAGAATCCTTAACTCAAAAGAAAGTAGAGTATAGATATTGGCTCTTTCAGTCAAACCCACCTCTGGTAAGCTAATTCCATAAGTTTCAGTCAAACACCTAAAAATTCTAATTATAGTTCAGAGAAACAAAAGAAGTCACCCAGAAAGATATAGTGAACCTGCTGCTCATCGTGCAACTCACTCCAGTACAAGTCCAGAAGTATAAAGATAACCACCTGCTGTTGTTCCTCCAGCATTTGAAACAATTCCTTTCTAATCCAATTGCTTAAGCAAAGAACAAGTGATCATGAACAGATACCCCAGCAGGTCCAGCAATTACTGGATAAGACCTCCCCAAAACAGGCAATTTGTACATCACAGAGTGAACTTTTCCTATGAGTGTATCTAAAAGAAGCTCCCCCCCTCCAGCTGTAGTCAAGCTGCCTGGGCAAGCACTGAGCTTTAGTGGCGACAGTAAACAGCACCTTCCAAACTGAATAGAGATCAGATTTAGAAAAAGAAAAATAATTTCTTTTCAGAGCATCTATGCATTAAAGGCCAACTAAAGCTTACCAAAATACTGTTTCATCAAATACTTGCTTACTTCTTACGCATTACATTTGAAGAAAACATAGAAGGTGAGGATAACATAGTAACAGCTACCCACTCACTATGTATAGTTCCAGTTCCCTCATCATAAGAGGCATATACTTTTTTTTTTCCTAATTCTGACAAAGGAGAGAGGTGACCAAAGATATACAATGACTCGCATAAAAGTTAAAACTAAATACGCATTTATTTTCAGCTACTGTGGGGAATAGGATTTGATGCTGGACAGGCTTTCCTCTGACACAAGGAGTTACAACAGCTTTAAATAGCTGCACCTCAAAATCTACCTTATTCATAAGCCTTTACCAGAAATATTTTTAAAGCCAATCTACCTCTTTATGTAGTGGAGCCTAGCATGACTATCTTCACCTTTTCAGGAGTACATTTACAGTTTTGTAATTCAAGGCAGTTTAACTCTGCATAATTCACACAATTCAATGTCTCCTGTCACCACAACTGTGTTTCTTCAATACCATCATCAAAAAGCTTCAAAGTCAACATTTAAAATGTATTTTTAAAGAAATAGTTCTTTTATTATTTCCTAGGTTACCAACCAGATTTTCCCAGTTTGGACATACTCCTACCTTGCACTCCTTTTCCCAGTCTTCCTGATTACAGACTACGTGCGCTACAAGCCCGTCCTCCTCCTCCAGGGCGTCAGCTTCATCGTCACGTGGCTCTTGCTCCTCTTCGCACACGGAGTGGTGGCCATGCAGGTGGTGGAATTCTTCTACGGGATGGTGACAGCCACCGAGGTCGCCTATTACGCCTACATCTACAGTGTCGTCAGCACCGATCACTATCAGAGAGTGACGAGCTATTGCAGAAGTATCACTCTTGTTGCAGCCACCGTTGCGGCCGTGCTGGGACAGCTGCTGGTTTCCTTAGCAGACGTATCCTACTTTCACCTTAATGCCATTACTTTGGCTTCCGTGTCCCTGGCATTTGTTTGTTCCTTTTTCCTCCCAATGCCCCAAAAGAGTATGTTCTTCCACAGGAAAGATGTCACAGAAACTCTCCCGGGACCAGATCAAGTCGTGGCTACAGTCGGCTCCGACAGGCCATCGCGCTGCCAAGAGGACAAGAGCTCTGTATGTGCTGACAGGGGACCAGCACCTGAACCGCAGGCTGATGATCCCAAGCCCCAGAATCACATGCTCAGTGTACTGGTGCAGCTGAGCAAGGACCTGAGGGATTGCTACAGCTCTAGGAAACTTCTGTACTGGTCCCTGTGGTGGGCTCTGGCTACAGCGGGCTTTAACCAGGTTCTGAATTATATCCAAGTGCTGTGGGACTTCAGAGCCCCCTCTCACAGCTCTGCAGTGTACAATGGAGCTGTTGAAGCAATAGCGACTATTTTAGGTAAGTAAAAGATCATTATCAACTACTTCTAACCTATCCTGTGCTGATGGCATTCTTCAGCAAAGTCTTTGGTGCCTTTCTGTTCATCTTCTATGAGGACCAAGGTCCACTGCAACAGCCTCCAATATGTAACACCCAAACAGTGTGCAAAGCATGTTTGTACTGTACAATCTTCAATGGGGTCTTCAAAAATCATCTTAAAAAATACATAGATATAAGCTTTTCCTTCTTAGGGGAGCCTCATTCCACCAAAGTGTTTTGAGGGTTTAAGTTCACAGCTCTGTGAATAACTCCAAGTAAGCAGTTCAAAAACCCTGTGCAATGACACCTTGCTCATTCCTCCCTCAAATACACCTTAAGCGAGGTGGTTTAAGAATTAAAAAAGCATATTAACAGATACACTGTTCTAGATTGTCTGTTTAGACAGTGGATTTAAAGATGATTTCAGGATGAGTGCTCCTGAACAAATATTCAGTGACTGCATCTGTATCCTGATCAATGAGTTTGCCTCTGGATGCAATATACAAGGAGAGGCTAAGAGCTGTAATTGTTAATGCTGAGAAAACAAGGGATCTTGTTAATGTGCATAAAGGCTTGAAGGGAAGGAGTAGAGGATTGGAGCCAGAGTCTTTGCAGTGGTACCGAGTGACAGGACAAGAGGCAAGGTGCACAAATTTAAACAAAGTTCCACTTAAACATACAAGAACATTTTTATTGTAAAGGTGATTTAACACTGGAACAGGTTGGCCAGAGGCGTGGACTCTCCATCCTTGGAGATGTTCAAAACCTAGACACCATCCTGAGCAGCTTGCTCTAGTTCACCCTGCAGGACTAGGCAATCTCCAGAGGTCTTGTCCAACCTCAGCCATTCTGATTCTCACTATGTTACTTGGTCCATCCAAATGACATTCCTCTTTGGCCACAAAACAGAAGGCACATGGGTAAAGTGCAACTTGATTTGAATAGCTTACAGTACCAATGGGGCCCCATTTTCAAGCTCACATTTACACAGCTATATCTTCTCCTTCATACCAGGAACCTTATGGCACATTTCTACAGGGAACTGTGTTTACTCTTCCTCCCTGCAATCACCATGAAAATGCACTTTACTGAAGGTACTCCAAAACTTCTCAGGCTACTGGTTTGAGCAGTATTCCCAAGGGCTTTCTTGCTTTTACACTCTCTGGCACTTGATACTATTTCAGGGTACAGAAAGCACTCACGCTACTAGAAAAGTCTGGTTATAGCAATGATGGACCAAAGGAGTAGGCCTGCTATGATTTTTTGAATTCTGATGAAGAGCACATACAGCCAGCAAATGAAGCCCAATTTTGCACTAGTGTGCTAGCCTGCCTGAAAACATCTGGGCAACTAGTACTCTCTGGACTCTGATAACTCACGGCTGTATAACCTGCCTGGACCAGACTTCTCTTTGCATTGAGCTACTAATCTCAGCATATCATGTTTCAAAGAGCTTTCATAAACCTACAGGAGCCTCTGTGCTAAAGGAGCATAAAAAAATGCCATAGCTGGATAACCTTCTTAAACTAGTAGAAGTATTTCTCCAGAATTGAGATGGGGAGAAAAGTATACCTCATCATTATTGCAGAGATTAAAAAAAAATAATTAAAAAAATAAAAATCAAGGCGCTGGAGTTTGTTATACCATATTACAGTCAAGTAAGGGTTTTTACTGTATGTGATTGCTAATAAGGCACTGAGAAATGCAGTTCTTAAGATTTTTCACCAGAAACTGAAAAGATGCTTTCATAAAAAAAAAAAGAAAGCATGAAAGAGTACAACAGTTTTTCATTCCATAAAGAACTTTACATGAAGGAATTAAACTCCATTATGCATATTTTGGCAGAAAATGCTTGGTAGGATTGTTTTTCTCTTTGCTCACAGATGTCAAAAAATGGGAGTAACAACAATAGACTGTACACTGCTGCCTCCAGCCTTAGGCATGAGGCATTTTCTCAGAGTACTTGTCTGCAAAGGCTCTGTAAGCAAGGAGAAAAAAACCCAAACAGACAGAAGACTCCCACACCACTAACAGAAAATATAAACCACACCATTATCAAAGCCCATTGTGACCATAACAGTCTCAAGAGCTCTTGGCATGATCCATTTACACAGTTATGCAACAGCTCTAAAGGGATGATGATGTTTCAGAGTTTTAATTATTTTTAAATTTTTAGGCTCAGCAACTTCCATGGCAGTTGGATACGTCAAAGTAAACTGGGATCTTTCTGGAGAACTGGCTTTGGGAATTTTCTCTGCAATGGATGCCGGTTCTCTATTTCTCATGCGCTTTACTGACAACATCTGGGCATGTTATGCTGGTTACCTTGTGTTTAAAGCATGCTATATGCTCCTTATAACAATAGCAACGTAAGTATAATACACAACTGCTCTAATTAAACTGATTTAAATCAGTAAGTGTCACATTTTTAAATTTATCAAAATTTTACCAGAAGTTTCCCTAGAAATAAGATTTTTAAATAGGTCATGGCAGCAGCACAAATTTCTAGCTTGTATAAAACTATGCTTAAAGTTACATGACATAACCATTACAATAGGTTACTCCAAGTCAGAAACTACCTTATTCTGCACTTAGCTGTTCAATGGTCTCTGTACAAGTATTCTCTAAATGATCAAATGAATATACATAGGTCTTTATTTAGCAAATATACCCTTTACTTATTTTGAGTGGATAAGTAGGATGCATAGAAGTGCCAAAGCCAGAAAAACAAGGGATTTCTGCCAAAATGAAGCTGTTAAATAGCCAAGATTGAAAAGGCTTTATCCTTTGAAGAAACCTCTGTGCACAATTCCCAAACTTCCTCCCATAAGTAAACTGCAAATGTCCTTGTTCTCCATAGTTCAGTTAACCTGTACATTCATTTTCAGGTTTCAGATTGCTGTCAATCTAAGCATGCAGCGTTATGCTTTGATGTTTGGCTTCAACAACTTTGTTGCACTGGTGATTCAGACAATTTTAACTGTTGTTGTAGTAGACTCAAAAGGCCTGGGACTGGATATCAGCACCCAGGTAAGCTACATTACTCACACTGCCCTCAGTTCTGAAAGAGGGTTCCACTCCAAGATTAGCCTCTGGGAAGACACTAGGTAATGTGCTAGCTTAGGACAGTTACTCGCTTGAAAAACAAGTTCATTTAAAGTGAACTGGCAGTAGCTACTACAACCTATTTGTCCTCTAGTCCTGCTAATTTTGCATTTCTGCAATAATTTTAAGAATATTTTCATAGAGCAAAAGGGAAAGGCCACCACCTATTACTCAGGGTTTTTTTTTTATTTAAAGGCTTACTATTCATAAGTTTATTGTCAGAATATCCTAAACAGAAACAGGAAGCAAGCTGAAAGGCAATCTATGGATCTGTTACTAGGGTAATTCTAAGTTACGCAGTTTCACTGGATGCACCTTTAAGTTACTGTAATTCTGAAAATGAACTGATCTCATGATTCCCCATTAAATTTCTAAATTTTAAACTTTAAACTTATATAGTGAATGAGTTCCAAGTCTCTAGCTTTCATCTTTTCAGAGAAGAGCGAGAAAGTGCAGGGCAGCTGTCCTCCTCCCTTACTGAGGTGGGGAGGGGAAGCACATAACAGAGTATTCTCTCCCCCTGCTTTCACAACTGCAGACTTCTACAGTATGAAGTCAAGCAGCCAGACTTCTTGAATCCTTTCAAGATGGCATCATTTTGGGGCACGGCTGACAGGGAAGGGAAGGCAGCAGTGGAGGGACACCCCTTAAGTTACTAACTAACAGGAGAAACAGTTTTTTTACTCTTCCCCCTCCTTCTTCCCCACCTCCATTTCCCAGTTTCTCATTTATAGCAGCTACTTCACCTTCATAGCTGGAATTTTCCTGATCAGGAGCATATACACCATTATGTCCATCAAATGCAGAAATACTAGTGTGGCTAGTGAAAGCATTGATCATTAACAATGGAGACAAAAAGAATGGTTGCAAGCAACAGTGCAGAAGGCTGAACAATTCATCTGAACAATGAATTAGGAGAAACAACGTTCAATCAAGCAAGACTCGTCAACAGTGAAACAGGCTGTTTATGAGCCTACAGCATAAAGAGCTTTGTCAACAGGATGATGCATTTCGCCCATTTTCTTCATCAGTAGTTTAATACCAAACAACCCTCAATCAATCTTCAATTTCAACTCAAATTTAGTGACCTGACACCAAAACTTTGATTAATGCCACAACAAGCAAGTACATACAGTACCTCGCAACAGAAGAGCTTATAGAACACAACCTCTGAACTTTCACTTCTACCAAGTATTTCAATTAAATGCAATTTAGTCATAGACATAAGATGTTCAAACATTCCTAGGGAATCTCAAGAAGCAATTGCCCCATAGCAGCTAGATGACCTGTTGGAAAGCTTGTCACAGAAGCATTTGAAAACTTAAGACTTCTTCAACTGGAAGTTGTGACATGCATTTTTAAAGCAAGTTAACAAATAGCAATAAACCAGTTTTTTCCAAAAGATGCTACTTCTGTATATTCAAAGGCAGATTACTACAATGCTGTATAGCACAGCAATACTGCCACTTTAATTTACAAATGGCCAAATGCAGTCATTTTGGATTCCACACAGACAATGCACTCCTCAGAAATCTGAAGTTATAGGACTGTAAGGAAAACGTTGTTATATAGATAAGCTGCTACTGATGCAGTGACAGCTTTACTGTGAGTTTGTTGGAGATGTACAAATAAAACACACTAACCTTCCCTTTGAGTGTCTGTCTTGATAAGCATATGCATTAATTATGTCTGACAACTACCGTGACCCACACACACTTATCTTTGGAAGCAAAACAACTCCTAAACTTCTTATTTTTAAGTCATGGGGAGACACTTCAATTTCTATACAATGCAGTCTTACTGAAATAACACAACTAAAACTTCAGATATAACTAAAGCTAAGTTCTTTCAACTGTGTTCAATAATGTCCACTTTGGAGTCAACTGTATCAGACAGCAGCAAATTCCGTTGTGTTCCTTTACCACAACTTACAAATTTGCCAGGAGTCCTAAGTAACTGATGTTTTTTCCCCAACTCAGCTCACAAGAAAGTAAAAAAATCACTAATTCCTTTAAAAACATACCTTTAAAAGCTGCTTGAACTTGCCTTTATGCCCCAGTTAAGTTTTCTCTTCAAGAGAGCAGAATACTTACACCACATTTATAGTTCTCTTTCAGGAATTCCAACTAAATTTGGTCCTTTTCAAATTAATTTCTTGCCTCAGCATTTGTTTCAACACAGTGCTTGGGATTTGACAGCCATTAAATAACTTTGAGCTGCAGTACCTGGGCATCACATCTGCCTTGTAGAACTCAGGATGTACTACTTACAGCATCTTCATACACATGTAAGAGCTGACACATTAGGATTAAAAGTATTAATCTAGAAGGTCTCCAAATTAATTTTTGGTATAAGAGAGCTAAAGTTATCATCAAGTGAAGTGCTTTGATGCTAAAGCAGAAGAGGATTTTGAAAAGCTAGTGGAAGTATAGCTTTTTTGGCAACTATGCTAGTTGTGTGAGCAGTTGCATGAACAACTGCAGACATTTCTAAGACAAAAACGTTTACAATCATGGGTGAAGAATTGATTTTGTAAATATAGCTATTTTAAAAATCCAATCAACAAGACAGCTATGGTGTCAGTTTCTGCTCAATGTAAAGGAGACTCAAAACAATACAAGATCTTCAGCTACTTGTCTGGAGTTTGACAAACTTAAAATTAGTGAACATACACTAAACAGATGCAGTTTTGTACAGTATAAGTTGCCAATCTTTAATCTGCATTCAAACTAGTTATGAAAAACAAGGTATTCCACTATTTCTGCAACATAATCTAAAGCTGCATGCCTTGCATACTTAAATGAATTTCAGCATCTCTTAGCAGTAATCAGCTTCACTTAGATCAGAACAATTTCAATAGATTCTGATCTCATTAGCCCTTGTCCAAAGCTTAATTTACATCAATTTAGGTGGAGAGCACAGGATTGTTCCCCTTCCACAAGGCTGTTTGTCTCCTTGATGAGACATCTGGTTGATTTGGTCCAGTTCCCTGCAATAAGCCTATTTAAGTGTTCCACAATTCCTTCTGAACCCTTGCAGTTCCCCACTCCCTACTGCATTTGTGTGTTACTATTCCAAAACAGGTGAGGTCAACAACAGGGAAGAACTCCAGCCATTTATACTATGCTAGAAAACAGTGGTGAGCACAAGGGCATCACTAACATCTTGGAAACCCTCAATTGCTGGGGATTTGTTTAATGACTTCCCAGAGAATCTTAGGAATTAAACTATACACCATAGTATATCCAGCAGTCTTCATCAGAAAAGACAGACTTCAAGTCTGTTTTAACTTTAAATATGCCAACAGGACAAACCCAGACATTTAAGTAGGGAATGCCACTATAAACAGCTTGTATAAGCTGCACGTCCCCTGCTTTGAGATCTCCAAAGCTCCAAAAAAAGAAGATACAGAAATTACTACCCTCGTATAGGCAGGCAATGGAAGTCAAAAGCACTGGCATAAGAGGGTTTTTACAAGCAGTGGTCAAGTCTTTCAGCTCCCCTAGAAATAAGCAGATGTAATTGACTACCTGAATGTTACAAGTGAAACATCTTACATTCAAGAATTTTCACATTTGTCTCAAAATGGGCTTGCACATCCTTTTCTCAAAAATCGATCTGACATTATTTATTCCTGTTATCTTGAAAGCTTTTAGAATTTTATTCTCCAGCTGGTCAGAAACATTTTTTTAAGGTTGCAGTTTATGTATTCATGATACATTTACATTATCTGCTTATTTCCAGTATTACACTTGAACTTAAGCCAAGTTATCTCTGTGTTTAAATCACCATCACCAACTACTGATTCAGAGTTACATTTTTCTTGAACCTTCTTACTATTACAGACTAGACAAGCCAGACGTTTTTCCCCCTGTACAAATTCCATTCTAGTATGGCAGGAAACATTCCAGTAACTAAAAAAAATAATCAGTTACTTTAATATTCCACAGGAGGTCTAATATATATCAATTTTTAATAAAAAGAGTGCTATTACATCTGTGGTACCTTGGCCTGCTATTACACATGCTGTTCTGATCACAACTAAGTCTTGTTCTAAGACAGTCATTAGCTATCCATAATTACGTCTTTTGCAGCTAACCATTTCTCAACTAACTACCCTCCTCCATGCTTCCAGTGTGCTTCATTACACAGCTACTCTGCCAAAATAATCCAAGCTCACTTAACATTTTCTTGTTCAATAGATCACTTCACTTGAGCTAGAACAGCAAGCTTAATCACAAGGACATGAAGAAACATATCCAAGTGAGGCACATGAAAATGTTAAGCTTAACTCACCTTTAAGCATATTGCTTTTGATAACTCATCTATGTATGAGACTCACAATATGTACGTTTTAACCCAATAAAATGTTACTGCACAGAAATAATGCTACACAATTGGTTTCTTTTCTAATATTTATTTTTTTCACCTGCAAACTGTAGCAAAACATGATCAGCTTTATTATGCAGACAGGTATCCCTCTACCATTAGAGATTTAGGCATGTATAAATAGAAGAGCTCTTAGGAAAGGAAAACATTTTGAGAAATGAACAAACCTTCAATTTAACTTCATGACTTCCAATACCAATGGTTAAAATGATGTAGCTCATTCATTCCAAGAGATACAACAGCACCTTAAAGTGGCTGATCTATTTCCCAGTAACATTTTTCACATAACAATGTGTTAAAGTTACAAATACTGATATGCACAAATAGCTATTTTCTAAGAAAAATATGTACAGTACTGCAGCATAATGAATGTGGTATCTGCAATAACTTATTAGCCAATTTTAATATACATGATACCGCTACTTTTTACCTGCCAGTTCACAGGTTCAAGGATGTTACCACAGCCCTCTGTTTTGCACGTTATTATCTGGTGGGGGGGTTGATTTTCTTGGGTTTTGTGTATTAATTTTTTTTAAATTTTTTAAAAGGTACACAATGCAGGCTTTTATTTTTACTTCTTTTTGTGTTTAAAGCTAATATCAGTGAAACAAGACAACAGTGCAAGAGGCGCAGAGATGTTATGTGACCACATAAGAGTTCTTTTGGGTAAAGTGTCTATAAGGCTATAAGAAAGGATTGGTTGATGAGCTTCCTGTTGGAAATTGTCCTGTTGGTGCACCAGCCTGGGGGAAAACAAAGAAAAATAAGACAAATCTTTTAAGATTTTTTTTTTCCCCATACTGTAAATCATAAATGCAGGATATATAAAAAAAGAAAACAACCTATTAGGAAATATTTCTGTCTTTATGTTGCAGTCTTTTTTTTTTCCTATGGTTCTCTGAAATTACACCACTATAAGAGCATGGTATACAAGTACCCCTGTTTTGATTTGAACAACCTTACAAATGCCATGTCACCGTAATACTGAATTGCATTTAGGAGATTCAGATGCTGCCTTCCCTTATTTGAAGAAAAAAAAAAAAAAACTTTGTGTGTCTCTAAATTGTTAGAGATTATGCCTCTTCAGACATACAGAAGTTAATATCATGCAACAACTCACTTACCATAAAAGGGTTACTAGATACTCCAACAGCTGCAACTTGTCCAAAAGGAGTTACTACAGGCTTTGCCTGTCCAAATGCAGCAAAACCTGCTCCTTGGAAAGATAAGTGAAAAATATTAATACTAGTAACCAATCTCCAAAGGGTTCTTTGCTGCAGCTCCCACACAAAAATAAGTGGAAGCTTGGACTGCACAGTCAGCAGGATTGATCCTACTTAAACACTATCAGGAACATAAGCATAAAAAAAATACGGCTCAGCTTTTTGTTTGTTTTCAACTGCTTGGAACTAATCCATTTCCAATTTCTACACATGCACTTTTTTCAATGTAATTTTATCATTTAAATTTACGGGAGAAAGTACTTTCCAACTTTCTTTTGCTTGTGTTCTATGAAGTTAGAGAAAGTGTTATAAATCAGTTGCAGACACTACAAAAATGAAGACAAAACAATCCTGCTTGCATAAAAACCCTTTAAGCGTGGGAACACTTATAATTTTAGTATCAGGTTATGGTAAAATTTCAGTTATGTCACTGCACACAGCCAAGTCACAAAGCTCAACTACAGAGCCAAAACAGTGTGGGAACCCCTCATCAATATTATTAAGTTCATATAGAAATAAACATGCACCCATTATTGCTAACATACACACAGATCATTTTCTCCATGTTTCCAATTTAAACAAGATTATCTAAAACGTAGAGACCTACCATTTGGCTGCTGAGCAAAAGCAGTCTGTTGAGGGAAAGCTGCCTGGGTTGGGAACGTGGGCTGCTGGAAGTTGCCACTAAAACTAGTAGGAAGACTGTAGGAAGCAGGAGTTCCAAATCCTGCAGGCATGCTCATAGATGCAGTACCAAATGTTGCTGCTGGTAGGCAAAAAATAACATTAAATTACTTGTAAGAAATCACTTTTTTCATGAGAGAAATCATTATAATGCCATGTTAAGAAAAGTCTCCTAATGCCTCAGTGACCATACGAAAGCTAGGTTCAACTTCTACAGCCACTGATTTACTAGCTTGGATCACCACCAACTGGGTGCATAATTTACTTTTGCACTTTAAAAATGAATGGAATAATTTAAAATTTACTAGAACCAGCAAATTCAGATATAATTTCTGAAAAGGAAATAATTTTTTTTTTAATGTTCTCTACATTATCATATACTTTCCCCAGAGTTTTTCTGGTCAAAGTCTGTACACATCAGAAGCAAGCACTTTCAGGCAGCATAAGCCCCTCTGTTTTTCTCCTTCTGAGAAAAGCATGAAAGGATCTTCCTACTCCAAGCTGCATTACAGGAAATTACAATTAAAAAAAAAAATCATCATAAGGGATACATGCATCCCCTCTCTCTTCATCCCATCCTTAATATCACTTTAAAGGAAATTCTCACCATGCACATTGTTTGCACACAAAGTTCCTATTGCAAATGCTCTTACTGTTCAGGTAAGACTTAAAACAAACAAACAAAAACCCCAAAACTTTTCATCTGATTCTCTGCTGAACATTTCAAGAACAGAACACACAGCTCGTGTAATTCCACGTGCCTTCAGCAAATAAATGGGAGCACATCAAGTTCAAAAATGTAGTAACAAAACCATTATTCAGTCTTTTGGGAGTTATTCTTGAAAGGAGAAGCGTATAGAAGTTTTTTTGGTACAAATGCAGACACCAGGCATTTTACTCCTGCTAAACATTAGACACAACTTTTCTTTTGAAATGTTTTAAGTTAGATTTTATGCAAGCTCAACTGTTTAAAAAATTATATATATTTAATGAATATAGCTTAATTATCAGTTGAAAAATTTACCCCAAAAGTATTCAAGGGCAAGACATACACACATGAATTGTTGACAAAGTACACACAAAACTAATGTACTAACACGGTTCTCAAGTTACAGTTAGCAGAGAAGCTATTCAACAGGAAAACTTGCTAAAACAGCAAACAAAAGCACAACAAAATGAGCAGTGACTTGGGATATCCCAAAAGGCATCAAGCTACTGTTGGTGGAAGCTTCAAGAGTCACTCAACTTGTTACCATTATGTTGTGACCATGGAGGATATCAATAATGGTTTTGTTTTAGTTGCTTAATAGGTTGTCTATGTATACTCTTCTCTCCCTTTGCCCAGTTGCCAAATACCCACACCCACAACCACTCCATTTTAAAAAACAGAAAGTCTTCCGAAATTCTATATGCAGAGAACCAGATAGCTATCAATAAGCTTTTACAAGCAAGAACAATTAGCCACAAGAAACTTGATACCAAATGTGGCCACCTACCAAAATGAGCCTGAGGAAATATGTGAGAGTGCATTGCTCCCGAGAGGCCTTATGGAAGCCACAAAGAGACCAGACAATGTCAAATCATTTATACACTCTTGAACAGTCATTTCTTAGTTATATATATCTACAGAAATATACACACATATTTACCAAACAATTCATCCGTAGCATGACCAGCAATAGATTAAGCTAAGAAAACCATTTGAAATAAACGCTACAAAACAGATCTCCCATATAATAAACAGCAAAGTTCATGCAGAAAGAAAGCTTAGCATAAACAGACAAGCTACAAGTTTTCACCTTGCACTGAAAGTGGTAGAATATTATCTTTACTTATAGTCATTATCTCTGTCACCTAGTATGTAACATCAGTATAGCTGCCAAACGATTGGAATGTCTGCAAGCCAAGGATAGCAGTTTAGAAGGTGGAAGGATAGAGTTGCCATATTCAAATTTATCTAAAGAGGCTACAAGTTCTTAATGATGCAAAACAGCACAGTTAAGAATGAGATTGAAATAAGGAAAAAGATATTTTGGGCATTAAATAGCTGAACAAGCTTAACTGCGTAATATCTCAAAAGGGACTGAAAACAGAATTCATTTTCGCAGATGACATGAATTTGATCAATTCAGTTTTAACTCAGCCTGATCAGTTTGATTCAACCTACTTAAAACCAGAGGCAAAGCACGACTCAATGTTAAAATGCATACATCAGCAGATTTAAATCTGTGGAAGTCCAGTTAAAAGTGCCAAAATTTAGCAGAGTCTGGAAAGCAAAATTAGCATAATCTAGCAGTCATCTAAATCCAAGTTCAGTGTTTTGAAGAAAAGTACAAGTTTGCTTTTTTAAAAAGTGATTAAGTTTTTGTCTATGGAATTAGGATTCTACAGAATCATCCCCCAGAAAATTAATGTAATTCATGAATGTAAAGATTATATTTAAACATATGCTTTACTGTTACAAAAGAGGAAAAATACAGGACACCACCAATGTACACAATAAGTGGACTGGTAAGGAGCTAACAGCCTTGTCTTCCCTGGTTCTAGCTCCAGCTCTTTGGTTTTGAGGGCTTTCATGACTTTGAAATAAAGAAATTAAAAAAGCAAGTGCACTAGCTTAGCAGCAGGGCTTTCAAGATCCCCGTTTTCAGAGCAACCTCCTGTGAAGTGTGCTTCAAAGCCAACGTTATAGTCTTGGAAGGTACCCAACTGGTAATACACAGACTACAAATAGCTTAGGTAGTATTAGAAGATTGTAAACGGATCATTTTGACATTTTTCATGGCCACCATTTGAAATCCTAGGATTGGGCGAGAAACAGGAAATTAATGTCCTCAGCCCAATAAAAAACATTACTTATCTCAAAAAAAAAAAAAAGGAGAAAGTTGATTCCTGCAGCCTATTCATAAATATTGTTCTCTACATTGAACAAACACACAACATGTCAAATAGACTAGAGACAGATAATACAGAAAATCTTTAAGGGACAAATTACACAGCTATGAAAAAAAGAATCAATGCAAGTCTTGAAAGAAAGTTTCTCAAACACTTGGTGGTTTTTTCCTAACCTGTTGCTCCTCGGCTATTGGTCTGGAATGGATTTGTTGAAGGTGCCACTGGGGCAACAGGGGCAGCTACAAATGGATTTGTGGAAGGTGTTGCTGAAAGATTAAAAACATTTATTAAATAGTCTTTTAAAAATAGCCAATCTGACTCACTTTTAAGTTTATACAGCTTTTATACAGAGATACATAAATATCAAAAGTTACATGAAAAATTAGGAGTTGATAATAAAATGCTTAATTTGAAATGCATCGCAACAACTGTACTTTTTTGGCATCCTTTAGTAACTTCAATATCACTAGTGCCGAAGTATAGCACTATCAACTAAAAATTAGTAAAATGTTTGCTTACAGTCCACAAAAGGTGTTAGTAACACTTACATACCTCCAAATGGAGCAGGCACACTCGAAGATGCAGGCTGTGTCTGTGCAGTAGCAGCCACAGGTACTGTTCCAAAAGCATTGCTGAAAATAATTCATACGTTCAGTGAAGTCAAATTGCTCGTTTAACAATTAAATACATCTTACAATTATTATTAGCATGTAAAAGAATAGAAAAGGAATGCTTATGTGCAGTTTGCAAACTGCAATATAACTCACTGATGCCAGGGTCAGGGACTATAATTAGTGCTGAGCAATGAAAAATCATCTCCACCAACAGCAGGAGAAAGAATATTGAACAGAGGCCATCAGCATAAATGTTGCAAAGCAGAAGCTTTAGGGGCACTTGCAATACCAAGCACAGCTATAACAGGTGTTTGGTATTTATTACTTCAATAATCTAAAAAGAAGTGGTTGGCATCATTTACATAACAAATATCTGCGTAATTTTTTTGCCAGGGATGATGCTGTGATTTTCAGTACACATGCAAATATTCTGTGTAGGGAAGTGTTACCATCTAAGAGGTTTAGCATGTAATGACTAGAAAGGTGCAGGGAACATTCTGCTGACAGAAAGTATTCTTAATTTTATCTTATCATATACTATCAGACAGTTGCACTATTATTTAAAACAAAGGATGCAGTTTCAGTAGTACCACTAAACTCATTCAACATTTCCCCATTTAGAAAAGAAATAAAACCAGATTTGAGATACAACTGTGAGCTACTTCTCTGCATATTGCTGAAGTCAATATAGAAAGCCAGCTAATTCTAACAAAGTACCTGCTAACGTTACTGGTTGAAGTATACGCATTACTAGAGGTTGCTGTGGAGCTGAACACGCTGTCTAATTCTGCTAGAGCCGCATACTTGTCTGAAGATACACTTGACTGATTTGGGGTTGACAACGCAGGACCTGCTGATGCTGACACTACTGTACTGAAGCCACTTCCTTGCTCACTGCCACCTAGAAAGAAAAAAAACAGATTAAAAATGATGACAATGGTTTCACTTTCTGCCCTGCCAACACTGAGAACTAAATGAAAGTTAATGGACAGTTTAAGTTTTAGACTTAAAAATTAAATATCCATTAGGGCATACAGGAAAAAAGAAAAAGTTTAACAAGCGATTAGCCATCAGCAAAGTGTCATGCTTCTTCTGTAGGTATCCTGCAGCTCCAAAGAGCCTCTGGTTTCCCTGGAAAATGACAACTCAATACTACCATCACCTTCAACTAGAAAATTTAACAAAACACATACCCTCAAATAATCCATTTCAGAACACAGCTCTATATTACAAACCAACACAAGTTTTTATATACCATTTGAGAAGAAATAAAGTTACAGAATAACTAGTTTTTTCTCCTTAACTTAAAATCAACTAAATCCAAGTATCACTGCTACTAGTTTATAAAAAACTAAAGCCAAATATTTTTGTGGCAGAGAGGCAGGAAAGCTACTCTGGCAGTTCTCTGTAACAACTATAGCTCTCCATTCAAGAGCCTTTGCTATAGGCTTTAGCACAAATATAAAATATATATTTTCATCATTGCAGTAATAATTATTTAGATATTTCCACTTAGAGTTATTCATCTTGATAGGAAGAATATTCCCAAAAAGCAGTCCTTCTGATGACATCCTTTTGGAGTGATGTTAGTCTTAGAACTTGCATCTTGCACATTAAGGTACACTAATGTGAAATGCTACTGGTACCTTAAAGATAGGACATTTTGAAATACAGTTACTATTTTGACAAGCACAGCCATCCTTGTGGTAAGCATACACACGTGGAATAAGCACATCAAAGAATAAAGTTTAATACCTTGCCCTGCACTGAAGATATTATCTAAATTAGCAAGAGCTGCGTATTTGTCAGCTGACTGGAGATTCGGTTTATTCACTGCAGCTTTACTGGCTGCAGCTGCTGTTGTGCTGCTCTGAGAAGCATTGAAGGCTCCAAAATCAGCACTGGAGGATTTGGGGAAGTTATCAAAGTGAGCAAAGTTAGCATTCACTGATCCAGCACTTCCACCTGTAACAAATGAAGTGAAACATAATCAACACTCTGAAGGTAGAGGAAGTTTTTCCAACTGTAACTGATGACAAAATAATCCCACCTCTTTGTAGTTACATGAAGCAACATGTTCCCCGACCCATCCCACACATTTAAGACCCGTTCCCATTTCCTTCAAAGTTACATTGGGTCATCAGAAAAAATACTTTATGTTTTTCAGTCTGCAGATCAGGG
Source organism: Buteo buteo (assembly GCF_964188355.1). NCBI lineage: Eukaryota > Metazoa > Chordata > Aves > Accipitriformes > Accipitridae > Buteo > Buteo buteo. Next base: position 19,240,057 of record NC_134177.1, read on the forward strand.
ATGAAAAACCCCCAAACTTCAACAGCTTAAATCACAATCATAATTTGATCTTGAAAAAACTATATGCTATTTATTAGCTGTTAAAGTAATTTCAACAGTAATATTTGGTAGAAAAATAAGTATTTTTCTGAATCTTTAATATTCAAAATACAGAAGCTTCATTTTCTTGTCATGTCTGTCTAATGAATAGCTACTATTTGCATTTACTTAATGGTACAGTGTTTAACCATTTCAGATTTCAGTCATCGTTCTAAGCAAAAAACAGTGCCTAGAAGTCCAAAAGTAGTATGATTTCATGCCAAGGTTTAGTGAGATAGTTTGGTTCTCTATTCTTGGATTTTTAGACTACATCCAATCAGGAAAGAGGTGAGAGGGAAGACACAACACAGCTCTTTTTATACCAAGCTTCCACTGATGTCAGAGATACATAAATCAATTTTAAAAATCTGACTTGGGCCACACAACTGAACTTCAGTTCAAATATGAAACCACGAGCTTCCATCTCTTCAGTGTCCAGAAAATTTAATCTAAGCAGGTCACATACTTAAATTTAAATGAGTTGTTTCATTAAGTGTATCACATTTTGTAACAGTTGGTTGAGGATTCCACTCCTGCTACAGAACGCACAACTTTCTAATAGCATAATCAATAAGTTAAAACATATGCAACAGTAGGAATGAAAATGCTATACTACAATGGCATAAAATGAAGCAAGCTGAGTTTTCCACTGCGTGGAACTTACTGTGTACAGCCTGGAGAGGAAAAGCTGAAGTAAATTCACCAAAACTGCAGCTAGATGAAAGCGTTCTGAACGCTGCACAGCCAGAAATTGTGTGTGGGTTAAAGTTAACATAAGAAGGGAGAAAGAAAATTTGAAAAAAAGTTTAAAACGACACCACACTCAAAAGAAAAAAAAAAAAGGAAAAGAAAGTCAGTCAGCCAAAGATCTAGACAAACAGCAAGTGTAAGCTCAAGCAGAAGTTCTAAAGCATGATCAACTTAAAGGAAAGCAAAATAAATCTTAGCAATAGGCTCTACACATGAAGTCAAACATACTGAAGTGCGTGCATATGTTATACATCCGCACAGACACACTTTTTTTTGGTACTGTGATGTGCTTTTGGGTCTACTGAAACACTTCTCTTACAAGATAAAGAGTCAATTCATTATTTATCAAAAGCAGCATGGTTTACTCTTTTCATAGTTATTTCAGGTGTAGAGCTAACAAACACAGAGTGCCATAAATCAGACTTCTGAGTAGCATTAGGAAAAAAAATAAAATCAACACCAAACAGAAGGAATTCATTTTGAGTTTCCCCAGAGCTTCAGGTGGCTTGATTGCATTAAAGCAGGCAGATGCAAGAAATAAACTCAACTTAAGTACCTTCCAACATAAAGGTAAGGATTATTTCAATTAAGTATTAATCAAAAGTGCTAGGAGTTCTACCTGTATTTTGGGGCTGAAAAGAAGACTGACTTGCTGTGGGGAAACCTCCAAAATTACTCGAGCCACTAGACTGTCCAAATGCATCAAAGTTTGCAAAACCTGCATTTGCAGAGTTCTGCGCTGTAAATTGCAAAGGAACAAAACATGTTAATGGATATGGGAAATAAACACAAAAACAGATGTATTAACTGAATTCATGGTCATGACAGCCTCCAAGGGTTATGCCCTGCCTTGTAATTTCTTTGTACATGAAAAAATTATACATGATATTCTACAACTCAAAGTTGTCTTTGAACAAGCTTTCACAAATCACCTTCACAGAGCTGTACCAGTTAATGCTACTTCTCTCCTCCTCACACATGCTGCTATTCACAACTGCATGACCTGATGAAGTCAAGTTCGGCTTAACCCTAGAGTGTTTGCAGTGGTGGCTGGTCAGTGAAAAACAGCCAAAAAGTACAGAATACTAGATGTATACCTGTAGAACCCAAACCAGGTATCATTTTAAGTGCCAGCTTCCAAAACTAGAATTTGTGGACTAACTGAACATTTCTTTGGGAATAAAAGTTAGAAAGTATCCTTGCAACATACTGAAAATTTGAATTCCTCATATACAAAGTGCTTCTTCCTTGGGTGAATTTAGTTTGGCATCAGTTGAATAGTTTTGGCTAGGTTTATAAATTAATTTCACTGGAAAATTTAGTTTTTAAAAAACTAAATCAGAGTACAGAAATATGGAAAATCAATACCAATGTCAAGAAGATAGCATTCATAGAGTGTATCCACAAAATAAAATCCAAGGAAATTTCAAACAGAATTTCAGGTTTTGCCTTCCTTTTGTGCCATACTATAGGAGAAAATAAAAGTTAACACTCTTCTAATTTCAAACAGCTGGACATTCAAGCATCTACAGATTCAAGAGGAATTGTGTGTCTAACTGATAAGGTCCACAGAAAGTCTTAAACACTGTTATAAGCAAGGAGTAAGGGAAAAAGTGTTTTAAATCAAATGCAAAACAAACCCATATATATAGGTAACTTGAGTTACTATCTGAAGAAAGCCCACAAAACACCTTCTAGAATAACAGATGCAATACACTATATTTTTGGGTCAGGATTTGTTTATTCTGGGGGGATTTTGCAGATTAAGTACATACAAAACCAATAAATTATGCTGGTTGTTTAAGTACTGTTACTTAATAGCCAGATAATGCTAATAAAAAGTTGCATTATTTCACTTAAATTCTATTTACAAAGCATCCGTACTACAGATTTATAAACTAAAAGGACATTTTTATACTCACTACTATATTCCTCAATGCTACTAATATAAATGAAAGTGCAAGTACTTCCCTTCACAGGGGATACTGTGAAAGAGGGTGAGGTTTGACTCTACTTGATACTACTTTTTATTACAAGTGAGCATGCACATTGGGTTTACATGGCATGGTTTCGGTAGCGGGGGGCTGCAGGGGTGGCCCCTGTGAGAAAAGATCAGAAGCTGCCTTCATTTCTGACAGCCAGTTTCAGCTGGCTCCAAAAAAAGACCTGCTGCTGCCCAAAGCTGAGCCCAGCAGCAATGATAGTGGCACCTCTGTGGAAGCATATTTAAGAAAGGGTAAAAAGACACTGTGCAGCAGCTGTGAGAGAGAAGAGTGAGAACATGTGAGAGAAACAGCCCTGCAGACCCCCAGGTCAGTGAAGAAGGAGGGGGAGGAGATGCTCCAGGCACCGGAGCAGAGATTCCACTGCAGCCTGTGGGGAAGACCCTGGTGAGGCAGGCTGTCCCCCTGCAGCCCAGGGAGGTCCACGGTGGAGCAGATATCCACCTGCAGCCTGGGGAGGACCCCACGCCGGAGCAGGCAGAGATGTCCTGAAGGAAGCTGGAGCCTGTGGAAAGCCCATACTGGAGAAGGCTCCTGGCAGGACCTGTGGCTAATGGAGAGGAGCCCACACAGGAGCAGTTTTTCTGGGAGGAGCTGTGACCCCACAGGGGACCCACATTGGAACAGTCTGTGCCTGAAGGACTGCACCCCATGGAAAGGGCCCGTGCTGGAGCAGTTCTTAAAGAACTGTAGCCTACGGGAAGGGCCCACATTGCAGAATTCTGTGAAGGACTGTATCCCATTGAGGGGGAGGGACCCCACAACAGAGTAGGGGAACAGCATGAGGAGGAAGGAATGGCAGAGATGAAGTGTTATGAACTGACTGCAAGCCCCATTCCCCATCCCCCTGCACTGCTCAGGGCGAGGAGGGAGAAGAGTCAGGAGCAAAACTGAGCCTGGAAAGAAGGGGTGAAGGTGGGTTTAGTTTTGTTTTTATTTCTCACTATCCTATTCTATTATTAATTGACAATAAATTAAGTTAACCTTCCCTGAATCTGTTTTGCCCATGACAGCAATGGGTGAGTGATCTCCCTGTCCTTTTCTTGACTCACAAGCTTTTTAATCATATTTTCTCCCCCCACCCTGCTGAGGAAGGGCAGCAAGAGAGCAGCTTGGTGGGCACCTGGTAGCCAGCCAAGGTCAATCCACCACAGCATGAGGGTCAACAAGCAAGGGCGGGGCAGAAATCAATGAGAAAGCAAGGTCTTGGGAAAGTTCTGTCCTAAAATTTTCACCTTTAAAGCATGCAAAGAGAAAAAGTTGACACAGAGGAAAAATAGTTTCAATTATTATACCATCGGTATTGGTTCAAACAGCATTCTACAGACTTCAACTCCGAATTCCACAGGTTGGTCGGTTTTGTCTTTAAATCGGTAGCTTTTAAAGAGGAATAGATTAAGAATTCAATTGCACCTTGCTTTAAAATGAAAGTGATGCTTTCATCCTGATGCATCAATTGGATAGGGGCTACTCAGAGACTGATGTTTAGCTGACCGAATAGGATTAAGTACATAAATGTCACTCCTACAACTGTGACATTTTTTCATTTTAACCACTCACACAGAGTACTATGTCAAGAATCTTAAATGAAATATCTTCTGAGTCTAGATTAAAAACTGGAACATATTATATTACAGGCCAGTTTTAACAGTGTTATTGCATCAGCTGACACAGCAAGTATGATTTGCAAGTGGGCCCATGTTAAAACAGTAGAGCTATAAAGACTCTTCTGCAGAGTATTCAGATGTTAATCTTCCTTTATTTTATGTGGTAAAGTTTAAATCTATGTAAAAGTGGCACGAAGGTAAAGACCAAGTAAGACTTGTACTCTCCTGTGCCTGAACAATATGTAGATCATGTTTTTAAGGATGGACTGGCAATTCCAAAATTCAGTTCTCCACACAGAAACCCAAGAACAACCTTAAGTAAGCTGAAGAACTGTAGTGAATTGCAGACGGGCATACATTTAACTGCTGTTGTGACTGCAGATCAATGAGGCAGTAGAAAAGCTAGCTGGCTAAAGCTAGCTCAAGGATGACAGCACACCAGTCACAGCAATGCAAGCTGCCCCTACCTAGTGTGGAATAAAGGCATGAAACACTGCAAAACAAACAAAACCCCCCCCGCTAAAATAAAGTCTATGTATATTCAATTACAAAATTGAAAATAATTCTCTAGAATACAATAACTATGTCATACTATTTTATTTCTTCTGGGTGAAGTCTCTTCTCCCTTGTTCCAATAGAGTTGTGGTGTGTCACTATGCCTTTTTAAAATCTTTTGTGTAGGTCTTCTGTTCCATTAGTTTATAGAAAGTCTACATGCCAAAAATTTTTAACTTTTTTGTTGCTATTACCAGTCAGACAGAGAGCAGTTATCTACCATCACCTTCAAAATCTCATCATTTTGCATAAGTTATGGAACTTTGTAAATTAAATACAGACAGTAAATGTAAAGTCAGCATGTTTCCCCTTCAACATGCCACAATGTCCTGAGCCAGCTTAATACATTAGAAAACTCAGAAAAAAAGGAACATATCAAAAGTTGCACTTCCTGCGTAATTTTCAAGCATTAAATCTACACTTTACAGATCACAGCACAAGTTTGTTAATATTTTCCTATCAGCTGCTGCACTCAGTTGTGCCTTAATTGCAGAAACAGTAACTTATACTGGAAGACCTTAAATTTGCTCATGCTTTTCAGCGATTTCTTTAGTTAACCATAGTTTACATGAAGGGAATGAAAAAAGTCCATCCCCTGTAGGCATAACTAAAACCAAGCCCTAAAACAAGAACAATGGACCATAAACTTCAAGAAAGTAATGGTAGACTAAGTGCAAGTTCTTTCACCCTCTGGTGTAGTGTGTGATTACTAACAAAAATTACATGCTTATACACCTCCTTAAATGAGCATTTAAAACTCATTTTTGCCAAAGCTGGCAGACTGATCAATCCTCCTTGTGTTCCAAAGGGAAGAGTCTGTAACATATCATCATTAGTTTCAGTTAACACTACCCTGTGGTTACTGCACACAGAACAAGCTTTACAAGTGTTTTACCCTAGCAAGTCAGAAAACACCTTCAGATAAACCAGTCTGCAATACATATTCAGCTATCGCATGCTCAGAATTAGATTTTTATCTTTTAGAAACTGATTTACCATCCCTGAAACTGTTTTGGGTTCTAAAACTTAAGGGAAGGAGCCATGGGAATGACCATAATGGTTAATTATTGAAACAGAAAACTAGTCAGCACAGGTGAGTATTCCTCTCAATTTTGATTTCCAGCACTTTCTTCAACCAGAAATTAACAGACTCTTTCATAAGATTATATTTATTCTGGACTGTTCATACTGCTTTTTATCCTTTGAAAAATTACCCAGCAGAGATGCAGTGGAATTTTACCTAAATTTGGAACATGGTATTGAAATATTGCTTTAACGGAATTTTCATCTCCTGAAACCCACGAAGAATAATTAAGTGTACGTAAATATAGAATCATTCAGCAACAAGTTTGGAAAGAGTAAGTTATTAGAAAGAATTAAATATCTGCAGCCTCTTCAGTAACACTGTACAACATTCAGTCAACACAAGTTCTCCCAGTTAAATATACCTCCAAAAAGATGATTAACATGGAATCTTATGTTAAGGATTTTACAAAATACACTGCAACGGCAATTCTTATTCCATATTACTGAATTCAGCCAATTATTTCACTTTTTTTTTTAAAGTTAACTTTGAGAAAGCCTTGATACTTTGCTCAGTTCCTCAGGTGTGCCTTAAGTCTCCTCCATCATGCTTCCTCTCAGCTGTTAACAATTTCAGGGCTGATTTGCAAGAAGTATATCTTATTCTTGTTGGCTTAGCAGCATCTCAGAAAAACTAGATGAAAAGCCCATTCAGGCAAGGCAGGCAAAGGTACTTTCCCACAATTACAACGCAAGCTAGGAACAACATACTTCAGTGACCACAGAATCAACTTTAGGATAGACTTCTATGGCTCAAGATCTTTGGCTGAAAATAAACCCCGAGGGCTCAATCTATTTTACTGAACTCATTCTTTAAGAATTCAAGGCCTACCCCCATCCTTAGTCAATACATATGTGCAAAGCTTGTTTATTCTTCCTGAAGCTACAGACTACTACCCACATGGGTAGTATCTAGTTTTCAAACAGAAACACACACAAAAGAGGAGGTCATTCTTTAAACTGAGTAAGCCTTTTTTTTTCTTTTAAGAAATTGACAGTTATTGTCAATGCATTTGAACTCCCTTAAAGCCTCTATATCTGCTTTCTTTCCATGAATGCTCTTCCTAATAATTTTCAGAAAGAAAATTGAAGGTCTAATATCAGCTTCTCTCTACATTCTGTTACTCATCCTCTCACTCTCTCCCCCAAAGAATTTAAAGTTCTAGTAGTAGGCAGAAACAATCATACATATCATAGAAAATAGCTATAGCAACTCCCACTTCAAAAAGCAGGATTATCAGCCTTTATGTCTTCAACCATTCTTTATAAAGATCTAAAGGAAATCTTGAGCATTCTCAAGGCACAGAAATTACATATACCTCATGATGAAGTTTGGACTAAAGTCATCAAAAATTAAAATGACATGTTATACGTTTAAAAGGGATACACTGCTCAGAATACTTACCTGTATGACTGTTGAAGTGTGCAAAATTAGCAAAATTTGCTGTAGCAGTTGACTGAGGAGGAGCAGCAGCAAAGATATCTGAGCCAAGGTCACTGAGGAGGTCAAATTGTTTCTTTTCTTGTTGCTGCTGCCCTTGAGATCGAACTACAACAGGAGACTACAAACAACATTTCAATTAGCTAATACAAAAAAGCCGATATTTTACCAAATCGACTTTTGCAAAATACTAGAAGGATAGACTAAGCATATTTCTTTAACAAGCCATTTATTTCTGAAGTTTAAGATGCTGTATACAGCACAGACCATCCTCCTATAGTATGAGGAAGACTATTTATGCTACTATGGTGGCTTTTAAAGGAACTCTGCAGCAGATTTCCATGGATAATAGGGCCTAGAAGAATAAAGTAGCAGCAAATAAGCAACTTCAAAATTATGTATTTAAAACTGCAAATACTTTACAAAACACAAGCAATAAAACTTAATTTTAAGTTGGAAAATAGTTATTCACTCCATTCTGAAAAAAACTTTAGAATTCAGTATAGGGAGAGAAAAACTGAAGAATTTCATAGCAAGGCTGCAAGCTGCAAACTTCTACTGTTCGAGTCTTAAGAGGTCCATTCAAGGGTTGCCTGCATCCTAAAGGTAAAACAGTTTTTCAAAAAACTGTCTTCCATCTAAAATCTAAGTACATAGTGTTGTTTGGCTTTACATAACAGCATACAGACACTCTCTGAAAGCCACTTGATAAGACTGTTACAGAATGCATAGCAAGTAATAATGAACATGCATGTTTTTCATCCACATATTCACTACTAATCTCATGGTTAACAGTATCAGCCATTTTATTGTGTTCAAATCCAAAACCAAACATGAAAATATATCACATTAGGTTCAAACTTTAGAGATACTTCAGCAAAAGACAATCATAATTAAATTTGAAAATTAATTAAACTGGAAAATTCTCCTTACTGAAAATACCCATTAAAAAAATCAATTTTGTCAATAGAAACAAGTTTAATTTAGAACACGATCTGCAAACACCTATATACTTCAACAGAATACATTTAAAAAGTTGTCCTTAGTGGTCATATTATGTAACAGTTGCTATTGCAAGAATTCTTGTGCCACTAAAAGAGAAAAAGTACTGCTGAACAGTTCTGTGCTCTTCAGCTCTGTCATTACTCACTTGGCTAGGTGTGCCCTTGTTTAAGTGCAGTGTGGGTGCAGCTTCTCCCAAGAGAGATTTGAGTGGCTTCACCTCAGGTGTGCTGCTTGTACTACTAGCAGAAGACCCCGATATGGATGCATGGACTGATGCCACCACCTTTGCTTGCTCTGGAGGAACATACCTACATTCAAAAAGAGCAATAGTCTTTACAAGTTTAACATGAAAAGTTCTGCTCAACATTTGTAAGACTCAAGTGTGAGAACTGGTAGATCTCAGCTTTGCTATTTTAACCCACTGACCCTGCAACAAATTACATCAGTAGTTTGCAAAATACCCATTATTTACATATGCTAGATATTTTTTTAAAAATGGACTAGAATTCCAAGTCATCAATACTGTACAGCACTTAATACAAACCACACATGTCTTTCACCTCCTAATAAAAGCCTGCAAAACCCTTACTTTACACTGTTGTTGACAATCCCTTAAGCCATTTCTGCTCCATCACTATGAACTACACATTGAGAAACTTCTTTAAATAGTTTGTCTTTGCTTCCTGCAGGAGCTCTGAATAAAGTCCAGAAATCATTTTGCTTTAGAGCTGTGCGATCTAGTCCAAAAAGCACACATGAAGGAAAGTACACTTAAGAATGTGAGGATAACAGTCTGTCTCCACTTGTCATAGAGGCAATCTTCATAATTGTAAAGCTATCTTACCATCTTTTCTTTTCGTATTTTTCCTGTAGAAATTCCTTTACTTTCTGTGGATCCCTGAAATCTGGAATTGCTGATGATCTATCATCAAATAGGCCTAGCCAAATCTGTTTGCACACCTTAAAAAAAAAAAACCACCATGGATTAATCAGTGAAAATATCTTCATTCAAAACCTATTTAAGTTCACAACTGTTAATACATCAAACCATTAAAAAGTGTGTGGCTACACATTTTTTATTCCAGACTGAGCTGCTTTAACAACTGACTGGTGCACCATATACTAGTCTAAATACTTAAAGTTGAAAGACCATCTGTCACAGCAGGGCAAGCAAATCCTAGCATCCAATTTCACCATCAAATACTACTTCCACAAAATATTTGTAGTATGTACTCATGAAGGGGCAAAGCACCTGATTACTACTTGTGATCTTTAAGACTCTTCTTCACCTAATTCTACACATTCCCTCACCTGTACGTCAGGTTTTAAACTGTTTCAACAGATTCCATATGCCATAAGCCCCAGATGGTAGCTTTTAAAGGATCTAAGGTTTAATATTTATACTTATAATTACTATTTGAGTATAGGAAGTTTTTTTTTTTAAACAGCCTTTCTTACCATTATGCAGTTTCTACAGTATCATACACATTCAATTTGAGTGAAGGTATAAGAAAAGGGGGAAAAGTACTCTTGCAGTGCTTTAATTCTCAAATTATAGTTAGAAGTGAGCTGAAGTTGAAGCAATTGCAAAATTCTCAGTACGTTCAGCTTCAATTCCTGACCAAAACAAGAAGAAAGGTGACTGTTCTCAAAATTAAACAAGACACAGGATTTGTCAAACTTAAAATGTTTTCTTTAAGCACTTAGGACTACTCTGCAAATAATCTGAATATGCACCCAGATGATATACCAAACATTAGCTACCTTTTAAAAACAGGCTGCCATTGTAGAACAGGATTTTTTCCAGAGAAGTAGAGTCAAAAAAGCTTTATTTTTATGATGCATAACCTTTTTTCCCCACAACCTTTCTGAAATAGTCCTGATCATCCCTCTTATATGCCTCCTACAAATGCTGCTCTCTACTCCTGCAATAGTGTCAGGTTTTCAGCATTGTCCCCATGACCTTCAGAGGAAGCACATGCTCTAACCGGCAAAAGCTGCATAAACTGATTACCCTGAAAGCTGGCAAATCAAGGTAGAAGCTGTGATACTTCCACTACACCATCTTCCCCAGACGTTTTCTTCTTTACCTGGCCAGCTAACTTCACCAAAATTGTAGCAACTTAGCATCTTCGGGAGCACTAGCTGTCAAATGTGGTAAATCTTATAGGTCATTTCAAAGACTGCTCAGGATTAAACAGATTAGACAGACAGTGCAAGTATGTATTTCATACTTGATGTCTCAATTTTATATAGCCTGCTTGCATGTCCAACACACAACAGTCCTTACTGTCATCTACAGGATAGAGACAACAACAATAGGAAACATCTAATGATCAAAGGATAACTCCAAATTAGTGATTTAAATGCTCATCTAAAAATAAGATCAGTAGTCCCTACTTCAAATAAACTCAGCCACTTAGCATTCATTCAGCAATTGTATCTTCAGTCCACCAAAGGGTTAAGTTTAATGCACTGATTTGAGTTCGTAATTTAAACGGCCATTATTTGCAGTATGGTAATAGGTGAAATGAAACTGAAGGTATGTCTTTAATACTTCCTCATACAAAGTTAAAAGATATAAACCTAGTCAAAAAAGTCACAGGTCTTTTCTAAAATAATAGCTTGAAGCACTATTTTATTAGTAGCAATCTTTCACACAAGCACTACTTTTTGCTGACAAGATTTATAAAGTCAGAACATTTATGGGTATAGCTTTAAACATCTGCAGTGGATAGTCTGATGTGGGCCAGCAGTAGTCTTTCTATATGTAGATTTGTGAGTATAACTGTACCAACTAGTAGTCATATGATTGCTAGGAGAAAGAGAAGTCCTGTTTGTGGCTAGTCACAGAACGCCTCACAGCAGGAGTTGGTGGTGTCCAAATCTACACAGTCCCCCCCAACCCCAACTTCAGTATTGGGAGGAACATCAGGAAACACTGAAGAAAGGAAAAAGTTGTGCCCAATTTCAGACAAGCAGAAAGGCAAGTGTTAGAACAGCCCCTACTTGATCCCACACCTAGTAGAATAACACTCAGGGCTGTACCATGATAAACAGTTTGCATCCAGTCTAAGATGTGCTAGCGAACGAAAGATGAGGTCCTCTTCCCCACCCATATCAGGCCATTAAATTACTCTCCTTTCTCCTACTATCCAAAACAAGTCAGATCAAAGAAACTCATCACAATTACCATATCACTAGTACCACTGAAACCTGTACTGAGACCAACACACAGCAACAGTCAAACCACAATGCAGTTTTTCACCTTTCTCCCTCCCAGTTTTCTGCTTCATCTTCACCCTGAAAGGCCTAAGCATTCAGAGTGAAGGGAAAAGAAGAAAAAACAAACCAATTCTGTGTCAAATAGTCTCAAGCCTTCCTGACCGCTACAGACGATTTATAAGAGAAATCAGAAAACAAGGTCCTGTGTAGTCACAGATCATTGTGGCAGAAAACCTCTCTGGGGAAGATGATGTAGTGGAAGTAACACAGTGTCTACCTTGATTTGCCAACTTCAGATCATTTACCAGGTATGCAGCTATAGTAGATAACAGTTCTATGAATATGCAAACAGGTACGAAGGAGGGCTATGCTGTCCAAACACGTTGTTGGTTTAAAATGATGCAAGCTCCTTAAAGGCGTCAGTTCTTGCACTGCACTGCAATTTTTGCAAACCTTCAGAAAACAGGCTTCCAAAAGTGTTTCCTGGAGCAAATAATTTCTTCTAAATACCTAAACACAAAAGCAGTAACAACTGAAATATACCTTAAGTCACTACTGTAATATATTTAATTAAACCTGCCAGGCACTCTTATTTGTTTTCTGTTACTGGTAGCAGAGAGAACAGTATTACTAATGGGCAACACACAACACCACACAGCCACCAAGAAACAGAACCTAGACTTAATCACACATGCTTCAGCAAGAAGTTCTCATTTTAACAGAATTTGACAGCAGTAGCTATACAAACACAGGTTAGAACTTTACCACACCAGAGATACAAATTAAGTTTCATGTAAGTTTCTTTACCCAAAGGGTTCTCAGAGAAAGTACAATTTCTTAGAAGTCTTAAATACAGGCAAGTCCTTTAGAAAGCCAAATTTTATAAAGCTTTAGTATCACACACGGAACTATTAAAAGGCACAGTTTTGTCTATTTCTGTATGAAGCATTTGCTTTGAACATCAGCAGCCGTTCCAAGCAAGCATTCAGAACACAATAAAAGGCCCATTGTCTTTCCTTGTTTGCTGGTGACCTGTATGCTCTTTCTAGCTATACTTTTGTTACTATCATCTGACTTGACAGGGGTCCACAATACTGCATTGATTATGCTTCAAGCAAGCCATAATACACAATTTTCAGCTATCTACAAAAAAGCAAGTGGCAGTGTGCTGTGCAATACCACAGGATGAAATCAAAATTGGAAATTAAAAAAAAAGTCAGAAACAGAACTCACATCATCATACAACTGTTGTTTGTTGAAATAGTTATTTTCCCATAGCCTTAAAATAAGTCGACTAAGAGTACTGAATCTTGTGCAAAGAAAAGTTTGCTGTGAGAAATGTGGATATTTTTACTGATCAGGCCATCAATTTTTTTATTTCAAAGCTATTTAAAAGTTACTCTTATGATAAAGATCAAGGAAATTTATGCCATATAACTTGCTGTTGAGTTATGGTGGGGAATGATCACTCAGCATTTACATCTTTGGTACCCTGACTACTCCCCACTAATCACAGCTTTTAAATCCACTATCTGAATTTGACAGCACTTGAGATACTAAAAGATTAATTGTAACAAAAGAAAAATAATTAGTGGAAATGTAGAAAAATCAGATTGACAACTTTAGTTGCCAATACTTCAACGTGAGCTTCAGTTCTGTGTGCTGTCTGGCCTGACAGCTGCCTAGGCAGGACACCTGAACAAATTAACACATGGTTATTTACAGTATGTGCTGATTCTTGCACAGCCATTACTTGCAGGACATGGGGAAAAAAGTGTAAAAAGGCAGTAAAGAGCATATAAATCTGTACAAAACCAAGCTTCAAGCAACAAGTCACTCTACTAAACACGAAGTTTTCTTCTTAGTTTTCTAATACAAACTTAATATTTGAGAAAAAAACTCAAGGAAGTAGTTTTCAAAAGAAGCAAAAAATTCAGAATATATGCTTTGAGAAATTTGAATTTGATATCCCAAAGAGCATGTATTTCAAAACACCTCTCTACTCTAGCTACTCCATACATAAATCAGACTTGCAGAGCTGATTTGGAAAATGCTACTGCCCGAGTTTCGTAATACATCTTAAGCTCCATTTTAACAGAAATACTCATTCCTTTGCTTTTACAGATAATACATGAAGAAGTGTCCCAACTCACCACAAAGTTACACAACATTACTATTAAGGTACCAGGCCTAAAAATTCTGTGGCTTTCTGAAATCCTTCTACATTGCACCATCTGCTTGGTGATATTCTGGTTCAGCCATTTAATATTAATATTGTTCTTTTTGCAACAGCAGCACAAATAAGCCTCTGCTCAAAAGCTCTGTTCATTCACCAAAAGCCTTGCTATACTCCTCCTTTTGATAACCAAAACTATTAAACAAAATGCTCTGCTTAGAGAAGAAGAGTCTGGCAAGCTGGAGCCAAGAGTAAACATTCAAGTTATGTGGAAGCCCCTAGAAACAGTGGAACATATCCAACAATCCATAATCATTGTCCACTGTCCCTGAAAAGTATAATTAGTCCCACTGGTTCACCAATGCAGCAAGAAAAAAAACAAACAAAAAAAGACAGCATTGAAGTCAGAGTGATCAAGCGTATGCAGTATTTGAAAGTCTACTTTTATTGAAGGGTTGACAGAAGCAAGACTTTGAAGTTTTGTCTGCCTCTATTACATTGTGGGAGCTGCAAAGTACCAAGACAAAGCAAAGTTTTATCTTGCCAGGTAACAATAAGTAGAAAACAAGATTCAGCAGTTAACTTCATGAAATTTAAAAGTTCATGAGAATCCTTTTACAACGGGTTTGGGAAGAACAGCACCTGTTCTCTGCCAACAAGCTCTGATCCTGCGAGGGATGTCATTAGACATTTGGCAACTGGATACTGGGAAGCTGCAGAATTAGATCAGTAAATACAGCATGAAGCAAAGAGGGAAAGAGAATCACAACCAGCTTCAACCTACTCACCCTGACCTAGATGAAAACCCAGGAGGTAGCAAGGCAGAAACTGTGAGTTGCCACAACTTAAATATATCATTGAAAGGAGAAATTGGGCCAAGTGCATGTTCTATGTTATAATAAAGTCTTTACCTATATTTTCTCTTCATACCATTGGTTTCCCCGAATCTGTACTCAACAGCTATTCGAGGGAGAAATGTTTTTTCCTAGAATAATACATTTACCTATCTTGTTTTCCATACTCTATTTACATTTGTAGTCCTACAGTTTGAGTAATTACCCTTGTTTTCAGCTTTGACAGAAAGGAACAAAGAACTCATCCCATTCATTGCACGTCTGGTACTCCACAAAATAAAGTTGACCAGAAAGGCTTCTGGTTTAAAACCCAGCCTCCTAGAAACATTTCATTATTTCAGGAGCTCCAGGCAGGGCTCAAAGGCTAAGAAGAACATAAACATACCTGTTTTCCACAAATTAGCTTTTGGTTTTGCTTCTAGGTTTGTTGTCATGTTTGGGGTTTTTTTTGTGTGTGTTTTTACAGAGTTGGGGAAGGACAGGCACATGAAAAAAACTTCTAATAAAAGAAGTCAGTCAGCAGTATCCATCAAATTTTGCAGAAAGCCTGAGACAACCCGAGATGTCAGTTATTTCTATTCCAGTGCTACATATTTCAACTACCAAACAACACTTTACCATGTCATAACTATTTCACTGATGCAGATCTCCAGTGTGTGTGGGAAGGCGGATATGGGAGAGACAAAGGCCTTCTGCTTACACAACACATTGAGCCACCACCACACTTTGGAAACTCCTATTAGCATAGTTGTGCTAGTTAGGAATAATAAAAATTCAGTTAGGCCAGCAAAATTAAGGTTTTGCTCACGAAGCCACCTTCTCTTGTATGCAGTGAAAGCAGCATGGCAAGGAAAAGCTATAGTGGGACAAGTACTTCTGCTGGTAGAAGCTGCACTTCAACTAGGGAAAAGCACACTACTAGGCCTATAGCACTTCTTGTTTAGACCCAGACATACCATTGCACAGGAAGACTACACATGCCGGTCTAGTTTAAAAAGCTCTAATGAGATATTCCCTTTCAGGAATGTGGTAAATACCAAATTAGATTTCTTCTTCTCCCCTTCCCCCTCCCCAATAAAATATCCTCAGTTATGCACCAAATGTAATGCTGACAGTGCAAAGAACTACAGATTACCACACAACAAAACTATGTTCCAAAACATAACACTCACCACAGGAAGAAAGATTTGGAAACAGTTCCCTTATGTAAGCAAGTTATAGTTTTGTTTAGTAATTCAGCACTTCTGATGTCAATATTATTCATTAATCTCTGTAGCTTAAAAGAATTTTATACTGCCAGTATACTGATTTCAAAGCCAGTTTGGGTCCAGAAGATATAGCTGCTTTCATAACCACAGAGTCCAAGCTAGTAAATCCTGCTAACAAAGACATTGTTCTACACACAATCAGCTCATGTATCTCTGTATCATATTAGCAGAACCAGGGATGTACTACAAGGACACCTGATTGCACAGCTCACGCTGTCAGGACTCATCAGCTCCAGCTTAGTACTGCTCTTTTCCCTCCAAGGTTTCTAGGCCACATTCCATAGTAAAGGAGATTCTAGGAAAGCATTTTGGTCAGGCCAAACACCAGCTCTGAACCAGCCCTACACTGCTACTAGTTCTGCAAGGGTACAGGAAACTGGTACTTGTACAGGTGCTATCAAGAGTCAGAAAGACTGGCACTAAAAAAAAATTAAGCACTGTTAAACTAATCCCAAGCAGTTGAGCATACCCGCATAGCATTCTACTCATTAGCTCAGGTAAACACAGTCTTTGCTGCCGGAGGAACACAGATTTTTTCCAAATACAAGACCATCCAAATCATCATCTTCCACCATACGCATATTAGAATAGGCTGTTCAGAAAGGTTGTAAAACATCTAGCACTTTTCAAAATTAACTGTGTAACTGGTTTGCCTCATAATACTATTCTTCAGCTTCAGGGGAAAGCTTCTGAAAAAATATTCACAGCTATAATGGCAACATGAGAGTAGTACCACCTCCACTTTCTGCAAACAGTGAGTTCAGTTTCCACTGCCATTGCAATACTGAATCAGAGGCCTAATCAATGTTAGCATCATTTGATTATGAGTATTCAACAGAACCATCTCCATACCACTCTCTCCTCATTATTCTTAACATGAAAATACTGCGTGAAAATACCTCACACTGCTCTTCATGAAGAGAACAAGGAGGGGAAAAATCCTACCCAGTGAGTCAGAATTGCCTTTATCCTTCAAAATTACTTCAGAAGGCACTTGAGCAACACCAAAGTATAGGTGTCTTCTGATACAGTAAAAAGATTTAAATCTGTATTTGAAGCAGTAAAAACTCATCCAAAAAAAGTTCAAGTTACCTGTGCCAGAAAGACATTCTTTGGAGGTGTATATACAGGGAAGAAGATGGTGTCTCACACCTGAAGAGAAGCTGCTCTGAATAATCTCTTCCCAAAGCAGTCGCTTTGTGGAAGCCTTTTAGTAACTGAACATTTTACCCACGTGTGCCAGAAAGATGGCAATTTGTGACAACTGGGGAAAAGTTACTATTTCAGATATGAGGAATTTTTTTTTTTTGGTAAAAGAACTTCAACCTCTTATAATACATTGACCTTATAAATACTCTTTGAAGGAGAGTGGAAAACTAATTCTTCTAGGAACAACTCACCACCTTAACCACCTTATCTTAGGGAAACTTTCTTGCTATCTTCCTTTCTATTCAGAACAAGTTCCCTGTTGTACACCATGATCTACTCCCCTGGAAGCAAGAAGGCTTACCACAGAGGCCTTGGCCATGTTGAAGAAAGACTGGGAGGACAAAGTGGGAAAGAAAGTATTTTAAAAGGTACAGAAAAATGGAAGTTAAATATACTAGATTGCAAAAAGTTGAGCTTTTTTTTTTATACATATAGCTGCAGAACTAAAAAAACTGAATGTTACAGCATCTAAACCATTCAGTGACCATATTTTGTTTCAGATGTCCATGTTCTAAAATGTTGGACAGTTCCATGTTTGAGCAAGTTTATCCTAGAAAATTTCATTTCTTAATATATACAGAAGATCCATCTATGCTGAAGAGCAAGCTAACCAAAGAAGGTTTTTTTGAGGTTAGATGAAGTTCATCTGCCCAATACTTTATCTTATCTGCAGGTCAGTATTCCAAAGTCCAACACTAACAAGAAAAAGCAAAATGCTTATTTAACTACTGCAACATACAGCATGACAAAGTGAAAACATGTTTAATTAGATTTTAAACTTCTAACAGTGTTTAAACAGTATCATTTCTGTTCAGTATTTGAGCACCTCTTAAATCTACCATCTGCAATTACAAATACCTATTCAGTATTACTTACAATTAAGGCAATGCACTGCTATCCAACAACCCAAAACTATACTCAGGAGGACATCTTCATTTCTGAGGTAGCTCATTTAAATCATTGCAATACTTTAATTAGAGGAATAAGTACTACAAACACAGAGACCCCTGCTTTTGAAACACAGTACAGCATTACAGAGATCTGAACTTTTTTATGTCAATAATAAATTACATGTCAACTAAATCAGTATGATTGGCAGACTAGTCAGGTCTATAATGAGAAGGACAACTACACTAACCAACTGAGTAGGGATCACTTAAGGATCTAGATCAGTGAAAAATGAAACTGGTAGCATTCTCTAGCTGTTGCCGATACAGTGAAAAACTGAAATTAAAACAGATGCAGGGAGGGAGGTACACACACACGTTTTCCTTTACCCTTGTGAAGCTTAAAGGAAAGCTGGAGTTTACAATCTAATCTTATGGAAAGAGATTCCCACACACTATATCTGAACCCACGAAAGATTCTTTATTATTCTCCCTATGCAAAAAGTCAGCAATATGCTATATATACATGCACACACATATATGTATATACATATATATGCAGTGTTATGCAGCTTTAACATGCCAAAACAATTCCAAAGAAACCTAGTCAAAGCCATTAAGAGTATTTTATAACATGTGGAAGAGTTTAGACCTTGCTCCCCCTCTGTCTAGAGGAATCATCCACTAACAGTTATTTCAACAAATAATGCATATTTACCAGGGCAGAAAAAAAATATTGCTACTTCTGTTTTCATTCTTCAACCTGACAGTTATGAATGGGCCAAATTTAAGAAAGTTAAGTATCAGCATTTTAGCTAATGATGGGATTCACCCCCACAAAGCTTCACAAGAACATGCTGATAAGACACTATACAGCCTACAATCAATAGTTCTACTAAAACAGAATACACATCCAATCAAAGTGAAATAGAAGTTTTTCTGATTCAGAACAGAAGCAAAAGCTGCCTCTAAAATCATCAATGCTATAGTATGGTATTAAAAGACAAACTTCATTCTCAAATTGAAGACAGCAGTAGCCACATCCAGGGTTTACAGGCGCCATGTGTCCCCAAAGAGCCAATCCAACATTCACCTCAGATTTAGTTTTCATCTACTAAAAAGAACAAAAAGGCAGTACACTAGAACTTTGTCTTCAAAGCTGCCCCAAGCCACTCTAAACACGTAGACACTTATTGGATAACAATCCATAGAGGAAAAAAATTCTCCCTTTCCTTCCTCTCTTCAAGAACCTTCAACATTGATACACTTTCATTAAAGAAAGACACTATTGAAACTACTAGAAGACTTTCGACACCTAGTCTGAAGAAATACAGCTACAAGCAACAGATTTATTTTTGTCATGGTACGTTCTTTCAGGAAACACTGCTGCAGTCAGTCTCAAGGTCTGGGCTTGCAGAAAAAAAGTAAAAGACAGATATATATTTCCTCATGCAAAAGTAAAAGAAAACCCAATTCAGAAATACTGCTCATGTGAATCTAGACTGTCTGGGTTGGGCAATAACATGTAACATTATGATGATCAGCCAGCTAAGTGAAACAAGCTCTTCAGAAGCACCACTTAAAGGAAAACTTGATTATTTCATTTGAAGTAGTGTCTTAAAGTTTAATATTAAGTGCCAAAACCACTCGACATTCTTCAAATAATACTTACTTCATTTCCATGTTTCTGCAGAAATTCTATTTCCTGTTGTGTGAAAGTAGTCATTGAAATTGACTTCACTCTGTGGGGTGGATTCAAGCCCCGTCTAAAAGAAGCAGCAAGAAGTATTTAGTCAGTATTCAGGAAATCTGTCACCATACAATCACTTTTAACATTATAACCAGAAGTCAGTCAGTTTTAAACTCAGGAGCCATCTCTGTAAAACACACTCATTTTGGTACTGCCATACAACTTAAGGCTGTGTAAGCTCATCTCAAAATAACATTCAGTATGCAGAGTCAAATAATTGCGCTTTAGCAGAGACCAATGTTTATAACCGCACATGCAAACTCACTCTGACACTTTCTACGCAAGTTTACGAAAACATAATTAGACTTTTTTTTTTAAATCCTAATCTGCTGCCCCAAACTTGTTCACCCTTGCCTCTACCCTTCATCTCTCAATCCTGGGCCCCTCTTTTGTAGTTTTCTTTCCCTTCAACTCCTCCCCTCACTTCAACCTGTTCTTACTACAACTTCTACCCAATGACTAGATTTCTTCGAGCCAAACTTCCCAGCTCAGATTCTCTTTCTCTTGCTTTAATTATATTTCCTGTTTCCTCCCAGCATCTTTTTTCTAGTTTACTTTTTGCCCCTCCATCCACAGGTCTGTCATCTTCCTCCTCCTGAACACTACACAAGTAACAGCAACAAAAGCAAAAAGACATGTGCTCTCAAATGAGAGATACCATTACTAATGCAATAGCCGAAAACTTCAGCAGCTCTGCCTTAAACAGAGATTGACACCATTCTCACATCCATGCTATAGACTGCTGCAGCAGTGCTAACAGAAACTTAAGTCACTTGTGCCACCAAACCCTAGCATTGTCAAACCCAGTTCAGTCAAAACCCAAAAGCATAGAGAAAAATCCTGCTGAGCAACAGTGCCAGTATAAGAAAAACCTTTCTTTCTTTTTAAGCTCTTTCTTTAAATACATGCTAACTACTGCTTTTGCCCACAAATACTTAGAATTAAAATCAAGCTGTGTTTTGCTCAATGGAAACAAGAGCATTACATCCCACATACGCCAAACAGTGGAGACACTAACTCAGGCAACACAATGGGGTTAGTTTAACACTCAAGTAAATTAATCATGCCTGGATTTTTGCGATACCATCTTAAAAAAAAAACAACATTAACTATTAGATATCAAAGAACACAAAATTCTGTGGTTATGTACATGACAAGAAAGTTTCCAGAAAGGAAGTTGGGGGAAACTTTCCAGGGATGTAATACAGGGCTAATAAATTGCTAACAAATCAACTGGTAAGAGTTAGCTTTATTGCTTATATTTCTTACTACACTCTAGTTATACATTTGGTTCAGACTGCTTTTAGGAATTAAAAAAAATAATCACTGACATCCAATTAAAGACTAGTAGTATTCTTGGAATAATCATGGAGTTTAAAGAAAACTAACTATAAATTAAATTGTTATCCATCAAAATAGTGTATGACAAAAATCAGTTGTTCCAAATATTAACACTTTATACTCAACTTTCACAGAAATTTTTTTAGCACTTTGAGTTTCTGAATAAGTATAATGGAGAAAAAAAATTGTTGTGCATTTAGCTTGCAAATTCACCCTGACACCCAAGTTCACACTATACAAGCAGTAACATTTTAGCCCAAGTTTCATTAAAAAACAGCTTTAAGACACTCAATGTTTGAAACACTTGGATAAAAATAAACAATTAATTGTATTTTGCTAAGAAATGCAATGAACTTAAGGGTACCTCAGAAGCAGAAGACATATACAAACCTATTGGAATATGAGAATTAATTTTACAGATTGCTGTTTGCTTAAGCAAACTTTTCAAATCTGAGCATCTAAAATTAGACTCCATGGTTCAACACCTTGACAAGAAGGCAGAAGTTTTAAGGTTACTGAGAGAGGTTTCAAGACAGTTTATTCAACTCAAACATCAGCAAATTAATTTGTCTCAAAATGTTTAAATTCCTTGGTAAACTGAAATTAACAATTTAACAGCTGCAAATCAAATCCACATCTACATCACAAATAAACAACACTTATTAAAATACTGTATTATTATCTAAGATTTTTTTTTTAAGTATTTTCATCATTTTCATATGATGCAACCCCCCAAAAATCTGTAAGAGTTCTATGCAGTTAAAATTCATTGTTTCAGAGCTGGTGCTAGTATTAGGTTTGGTTGTCTGGGTTTTGTTTATTTTTTGGTGTTTGGTTGTTTTGTTTTTTTAAACACACCTTCTTGGTCTGTACATGAGTAATTACATTTCACTAAGTGACTCTCTAGAATCGCATATTAAGTGACAGCATTGAAACAAAGTTGGCATCCACCTGGCATTTCACATAAATATGCTCCATCAAATATTATATAACAATCACTGTCCCTTGCTTTTACACTAAGTATTAAAGTGGATCTGTCTACCTTAGTCTGTTCAATTCACTCTCCTCCTATTACTTAAGAAAGATGCACAGTTAGATAGTTGTAAACTATTTCATGACTATTTTAAAAGCTAGGGTTATTCGCTAAGACATTCACATGTTTTTCAGCACAGGTAGTACATCTAAACTTTCACACTAGCTTCTGCTGAAAATTAATTTTTACAATAAGTATAGTTTAAGTGCTATATTGAACCTGTGTTTCCAACTTAAAGGCACTGCACAAGTTATTTAAGCAGTACCTACTCTACACTGATCTACTAGGGCTCTTTAAAGCATTTACATCAACAAACATGTATGTTCTGTTAAACAGCAAGACTAAATGTACTTAAAACATAGACAAGATTTTGTTTAGCCTAACTAGAGGCTTCCTACATGCCTCTCTCTCCAGTGAGGACTGCTCTACAGTTTTATGGTTCAGGTTATAAAGTTCCCTGATTTACACATTATATCCATGATGTGAGAAGATGAATTCTCATTTCTTTTACATCCTCCCGCTAAAGGAGGAAGACATGCCCCACTCTAAGTGCCAGATCACAACACAGAAGTATCAGATGTCTTTGCATGATGAAAGAAAGCATGTTGCCACATAGGTGATGCAGGAAGATTGGAAATCATGAACATAACTTTAATAGCCATAAATGCAAAGTTAACTATCAAACTGCAGTACTATACATTCAAGTATTTTTTCTGTTTATTTAACACGGCAAGGCGTGAGGGGAAGCCTATGAAAAGCCTCCTCTTACACTAAAGCAATGTAAGAAGTCAGACTGGAACAAGGAATTCAAGACAAGAGGCTCCATTATACAGCATACAAACACAACCCAAAACATGTACTATCTTCCTTAGATAAGTTACTTTGATTCTATCATTAGAACAGCTAAAACCCTATTTTTTTATGATTTCTAACAAGCATGAGCCACTTTCAATAACATTATACCCATGAACTAACTAGAACCTCCTTAAAACAGAGCAGTTGTGGGATTTATGAAGCAGAACTCGAGAACCAAGCTTAAGTACTAAAGCTACTCTTACTTCAAAATCCTAAGATATTTTATACCCTTCCTTACCTACAGAGATTACTTGATGACCCAAACAATTTGCAAGCAACTCATGTACATATGGGGGAAGCTTACTGGTAGACAGCCAAGTACAATTATCCCTTATGAGGAATAAACAATCCTCCTTTTTTATAGAAGTGTATCTACCACTTGCTTTGTTTCTTTCCATGTATTTGACAAGTGTTTTGCACAGTTCTAATGCTTTACAGTATTCCCTATTTAACAGGGGACAAAATGGATTATAGTCCCTTAGTCCAAATTAGTAATGCCTAAATTTAAATTGAACCTGAACAAATCTTTGCAACCTGTACCCGTGCAGTGGTACCAGTTACTCCTTTCTCTACTACAGAGTCCCTGAGGAAGACAGCAACCAAATGCTACCTCAGCACTTAATCCAAATCATAGCTATCTCCTAAGAGGCTCTTGCAAAAGATGACCAAGCAAGACTATTCTGCCACCTGCACTTACCTGGCACACTATAGCTAGAACATCCCACACATGGATCCTACTCATCACTGCCAACATCTTCATGCTCAGCAATGGTTACTTCTGTGGAATAGCACTGTGACCCGAACTTCCAGCTATGAGACTATCCTCCACTGACCCTCCACTGAATCAGTCCAAGCTTCTAGTGACACAGCCTGTCATAGGGACAGCTACAGCGAACGTGAGCAGAACATGAGATCCCTGCTCTTCAGAGAGCATTGTTAAAACTGGTGCTCTCACAAACAAAGGAAGCTTTAAGGCCACAGACACAAGATTCTGAAGTCTGGCAATTGAAATATTAAACATTCAAAACACTCTCAACTGAACATTTGTTGCTAACATAATTTAGTAGCAAATTATGGTTGAACTTGTAGTTGTTGGCAGAGCAGGCACTCCTGCATTCACCTCAAACACATGTCAGCAAAGTTGTCTGCAAAGGCCAGAGCTGGGAAAGGAAAAAAATTTAAGAGAGTGGGCTCTGTTGGAATAAAGGGTCACTTCTGTGGGAGGAACGGTGGGCACACAGCTACTCAACACGGCTAAAGTTTCCCTGTATCAGATTCTAACATGATCTCAAGTCTAAGCCAGCAAAATCTGATCCCCTAAGAAGCAGGAAGTTAATGAGGCAAGTCAAATGCCAAGCCATCATAGAGCACCCGACATCCCCAGGTGTTTGGAAAACAATCTTTAGAAAACCCAATGTCACAGCATTCGTTATTATTTCTATGCTATTGTTATTAGCAAAAGAGAATATAAGCAGTACTGGCCATTCTTGAAACTTGTAGACTTCCCTGGAGACCCTCCATCTCACAAGCTCATTTATTTTTAACAGCAAAAGGCGCACACACACATTTAGAAGCACAGTCAAGGTTAATTTAACTTTTTTCTTAATAAAAAAAAATTAAATTCCTCTCTGAACTGCATAGTATTCACTGTGGTATAGACATTTCCTTTGCTCTCCAGCCATGACACTGAAAACAAGTAATATAGGAAATACCCTTAAAAAATATATATATACACACACATACATATAAGACACAGAGCCATTTTCCAAACATGCTCCAAAGGAAAAAAAGGACTGGAAAGTCAAGCCAACACAACCAGAATCACCTTCACTCTAACACTGTTTATTTAGACCATTTGGGGAAAAGGACAATAATTCACCACCATTGCACAAAGATTTATTGTTTAGTTTGTTACTAGTATCTGCCGTCAAATATTTCAATCTGGCTGATACAGAAGTCCCTTACCCAGGAAAATCTTAAATGTAAAATTTCAACTAGGAATATTATAAGCAGCCAAAAGAAGGCCACATGATCCAATAACTGTAAGAAATAGCATAAAAGAGCTTTAGCATTCCCCACTGTAACCATATGTTCCAAACATTCTTTGTTGCTCCTTCCTGACACAAGCCAGAAGTGCAAACATCTGAACAAGAGACTTCCTCAGTAAGTTGGAAGGGAGGGAGTAAGGAGGGTGGCAGCAGGAAAAATGGTAGGAATGTCCTAATTATCACATTAAAGATAGATAAAGCAGATATTAAAAAAAAAGTCACGATTAAATTAAAAAATTTCTATAGTACCAAACTTGTGGAAGTGGACTCTTAGTCAAACAGGAATATTTTCCATTCAAGAATTTTAAAAGGTGTTCTTTTTATGAAAGTTAGGAGCTGGCTGACCAGAAGCGGTACAGAAGTGCTTGAAAGCAAAGATACGCACAGACAGCTGAGAAGCAAGGCAAAAAGGCATTTGATAAGACAAAGGGAAGGATGTCACTGTCAGCAGGACACATGGTAGCATCCAGAAACAGAACAGACATAGCTACCAACATAATTCCTTGAACCAAAGGACTTTTGTCAAACCAAAAGAATCCCTCTGCCAACACTTCCCCGAGACACAGTTTTGCTATAAGAAAGAGAAGTCTTCCAGTTTTGTATTACCATAATCCTTGACCTGACAAGACTGCTCCTCTAGAGCATCTCCTCCCACTCTCAGGGAAGAAATAATTGTATGTATTTTTCTACATATCCTATATTCTTGTCCAATACCAAAAAGTTGAATTAGGCACCTTTGTGTGATGCTAGCGTGCTTTTTTTCCACATGAAGAGAATTTAAACACAGGGAACAAGCAGAGGTATTTTAAGAGGAAGCCACTACCCAAACCACTATCCGTGAACTTTCTCCTGCATGCACCATTTTGCAGAGCAAAACTTGTGCTCTGGTAAACCCAATCTGATGAGAAAACTTAAAACCTAGGTATTACAGCAAAGGACCTCCTCTGTGTTATTCATACCCTTAACTTGCCGAGACTCACCTGCAACATTAAAGTCAGAAACAGATCTTTTTAGCAAAGTCACTAGTTCTCTCATCATTTTTAGCAGTACTTGAACAAGCCTGACATACTATTTTTGGAAATAGTTAAGAAAATGGTAGTTTTTAAAATCTAAATCTAGTAATAAATAGTGTTGCTCTCTTTCTACACATAGTATCCTTAGTGGAAATTAAGGATGGCTCCAGAATGAAGGTTTTGGGTTTGAATAGACTGTCCTTGCCAGGACAATGAATAAACACTTCAGAAAACTTGCAAAGTTAGACTTTCTAAGTTAGACTTCAGATTTAAAAAGTTTAGAGTTACCTGTATCTAGAACAACATGCCTAAGATTATATGGAATTTAGCGACTACTTTTAGTTAACTGAGAAACCTTTCTGAAGGAGACTTCTTAATGTACTAGCATTTTAATCTTGCATTGGGCACCTCATACTTGAAAAAACTGGTCTACTTGACTCCAAGAATACTTCCTGCACCAGATTAGAAAAAATTGATTAAACCAAGAAGCAATACAAGTCATTCACATAGCATACAAACAAGATGAAGTAATAAGATTATTAAAGCCTTACAGTAAAGCAAGTATTATGAGGCAGAAAGCAAGCAGCCATTAGGAACTACAGAAGCAGCAGTACTTTTATACTTATTTGCCATTATGTGGTTTCTTCCCAAGTCATTTCCCTCCACTGTGGAATTCTACAGTGAAAAGCATGTGCAAATAAACAAGTTGTATGAAGGACTATTCTGATAGAAGTGTTAAAAATAACAGTTCCTAGTTATGGAACCATGGAACAGACATGACCTATCTCTACACTAAGTCTCACTCCTAACAAAAATAACACCTTAGAACCTAGCCAGTGGGATAACCAATGCATATGATCTTGCACACACAATTTATGAAAGCATTTCCAAGCGATGAAAGAATGAACCCAAATTTATTTCAGAAGAAAGCTTTAAGTCCTCTTAACAGTCCTTTACTCCAGCTTTAAGCGTAGGTGTTACGAGCTGTAACAACTAAAAGTGTTGTTTGTGGTTTCTTTTTTATAGCAACACAAAAACACTGCATATTTAGAATGAAAGGGCTATTTGCATTTCATTAGAATACCAATACATTAACAACTTTTCTTCAGAAAAAGTCTTCCTCCTTTAAGCATGGTAACATCCAAATGATGGCCAACTTAACAGCAAGTGACAGCTGTGCCCTGCTTACTAGCTGTTTCACTGCGTGTACATCCTTTTGGTTACTGTAAATTGGACTATGCACTTTAGTAGTCCATACCTCCCAGCCAACAGATAAAAAGGAACAAATCTTACTGAACCCATGCTAAACATCTCAGCAGCACTCATGATATATCTGTCTATTAAGGTCAAGAAGCCTGAAAAATAAAGGGAAATATTCTCATGAAACTGTTTTATCATGCTGTCAGTTTAACCAGTAGGAACATGTGCAACCATGAAATAAGCTCTGCGCAGGAGCTTAAAATAGTTTCACATGCCAGCACAAATAACACTTTGCTAACAGAGCAAACAATAGCCAGAGCTGGCTGATTAAGTAGCATGTACATGTCAAAAACTAGAGCCTCTTTTCAGTTCCATACCCTGAATGTATTTCTGTATTTGTGTCAAGCCTGTTCAAAAGTCTACACAAAGTAGAAGGGGAAAAAACAAACCCAAGACTAATTAGCTGTCTAGTAGTATAAAAGGCAGTTTGTTCCATGTAAATTCAGCACAGAACTAACATGTTTGCTTTGTTTTGCACCTCAATATAATTACCAACTTTGTTCTAAAACACCAGACCTTACTTGGAAGGCCTGTGTGGGGTACTTAGTCCTTCTTAGTAAGGGGAGAGAAACTAGTTCAGGCTCCTGAATGCCTTCTGTGAACTCAAACCCTTACAAACACAAGCCTGTATCCTTTGACATACTATTTGTTACTTACTTTGGCCACTCTTTGATTCTGCTCCGTTCCGCAAGCACAATGCCACAGAAACATAAAACAAGCAAACAGACTTAGCTACGGAAGCAGTAACACTGAAGACAGTAGGGTTCTCCCCCCGCCCCCAAAGTTACATGTAACTGGAATTCAGAACTGACTGATCTCAACTCTTAGTTTCATACACACTATCTCAGAGGAGGAAGGGTGGGAAAGGAAGGAGGAGTAGTGGAGAGGCCCATGCAGGAATGAGGAACAGGAAAAATGCAATCCACTTTATCAGAGCCAATCCCTTTCCAAGGCTTATATAGATAGTTTGTAGGAAGCAATAGATGCAAGAAAAAACCCTTCTACTACTTTTCTGGTCAAGTATATTAAACTATTAAGGCTAGAGTTTATCCTCTAAGCTAGAGTTTAGAGAGTTGTCTCACAAGCTGTCAAGCATAATTTGAGATGCAAAGGGCTAGGCTGGTGATCTAACTTAACATTAAAGTCAGCTTTTTCAAACGTTAAACTTGGCATTCACGATGGGTTTAGCCTCCCCACGGCCTCACAAGGCTGTCATGGAAGTGAGCTGTTCAGCCACGTACCTGCCCGCTGCCCCTTCCAGAAGTACTCCCCCAGCACTTGTTCAACTAACTACGCCTTCGACGAGTTACTTCCAGGGTGGAGGTGGTGGTGGTGGTGGTGGTGGCGGTGGTGGCGGCGCCCCCCCCCCGCTCCCGCGCCGTGGGTCAAGCGCTTACACTCCCTACGTGCCGGGGAACACCTCCCCAGGAGCGGCGACGGGATCAGCTCCGGGCTGCCGCCGCCCGCCGGCCCCGCGCACGCACACCCGGCTACCAACCGCCATCTCCCGCCCCGGCGGCTCCGGCCGGGATTCTGAGCCGACACCCTCGCGAAAGCCTCCCGGCTGCCGTCCCCTCCCCGGAAAGCCGCCCCCCCCCCCCCCGCCTGCTCCCCTCCGACGTGGCTGACCCAGGAGGGAAGGGGAAACCCAGGGGGGAAACGGCCGGCGCAGCGAAACTCAAAGGCGAGGCGCTACACCCCGCGTAGCGGCTCGCCCCGGCGGACGGCGTCTCCCGGCGGCGAAGCGAGCCCGGAGGCCGGCCTGGGGCGGAGGTCGTCCCGCCGGCACCGGGGCCGCCCTCCCCCCTCCCGGGCCGGCCGGAGGGATGGGGCCGAAGGCCGCCCCCCGCCCGCACTCACAGGATGCCGGAGCAGGAGGTGCACACGAAGCTGCCCACCGTCATGTCGGTGTAGGTGGGGCCGCGCTGGTCGCAGTCGAAGCACTTGCGGTTGGGCGGGAGGCTGCTCATCTCCCGCAGCAGCTTCAGGTGCTTCTCCTCCTGCTTCCGCTTGGCGCTCGCGGCCATGGCCCCGCCGGCGAGGGGACCGCACGGCACGGCACGGCGCGGCGCGGCGCCGGGCCCCGCTCACACCCCGGCGGCGGCGGCGCTCCGGGGCCCGGCCGGCGGGAGAGGGGGCCGGGGCGGGGGAGGGGGGGGGGAAGGGGAGGAAGGGGCGGGGAGGGCAACCGGCGCCCGCCGCTGAGCCGGGGCGGGAGCGCGGCCGCCGCTTGCGCCGGCCGGCGGCACGGCGAGAAAGGGAGGGCGGGAGGGGAGAGGGGCGGGCCGAGGGCCGCGGCGCGGAGGAGGCCGGCGGCGGCGCCAGGCCCCGGGCGGCTGAATGACG
The DNA here is from genome assembly GCF_964188355.1 of Buteo buteo. NCBI lineage: Eukaryota > Metazoa > Chordata > Aves > Accipitriformes > Accipitridae > Buteo > Buteo buteo. The sequence goes on from NC_134177.1 coordinate 19,269,844, forward strand.
AGCCCGGGCGGAACCTGCGCGACACCTTTATGAGATCAGGGAAGGAGATGGCGGCGGCGGAGCGGCAGCGCCGAAGGCGCCCGCCGGCGGCAGCGCCCCCTCTCGCGCGGGAGGACGCACTCCCCCGCCCGCCGCGACCCCGGCCCGGGGGAGGCGCCGCCGGCGGGGCCGTGGTGTCACCCGGCGTGACCCGGCGGGGCGGGGGGGGCTTGCTCCGAGGAGCGGGGAGAGATGCGACCCCGGAGGGAACGCCGGGGGGCAGTCCTGTGAGGAATCCTGCGGGAAAAATCGCAGTAAAGCGCACGGTTCGCCTTTCCTCGGGGAGGCGGGGGTCGCCCCCTCCCCGCGGTGTGCTCGGGGCGGGCTGCTCCGCCACGCCCCCGGGGGCGCCCTCTCCTCTCCCCCGCCGGGGTGAGCGCCAGGCGCGGCCGTTGGGGAGGGGGCGGCCGTCTTGGCGGGGGGGGGTGTCGCCGCGGCCGCCGTTCTCCACACGCCCCTCGGCCGCAGGCGGTGCGGGCGGGCTCAGGCCGGCTGGGGAGAGGGGTCCGTTCCATCAGACGGCCAACACCGACTCGCCCCCCGCCCCAGCGCTCCCCTCTAGGGACCCCCTCTAGGTTGCCCTCGTCTCCCAGAAGTCGGAAAACTCCGTGGCGGAGGCTCGTGAGAGCAGGGGCTGAGGCGAAGGCGGCCCTGCAGGAGGCTCAACAAAGCCTCGCCGAGCCTCCCGAGCTGGAAGCGTTGTCAGGAGAGGGCTGCCGGGGGGGTCCCTGCCGCCTGCGGTGTGACTGCCGGGGGCCGGGCCGGGCCGGTGGATGCGGTGCTTCACAAGGGCTCAGTGGGAATGGCCGGTGCGGTTTTCACAGGGCAGCGGGATTCGTGAGGAGAACGTCGTTACGGGTCCCTGTCTTTTTTTATTACGGAGATGAAAAGTGCACGGTTTCCCCTTGGGAATCTGGCCGTCGGTGCCCGACTGGACGCTTCCCTCATCAAAGGAAAGAAAACGGAGCCAGCAGTCACGTATATCTGCTGATATCCTTGAGGAAGCCTTGGCTCTGGCTTGAACTCAAAATTGCCGCTGGTCTACAAAGTACGTGTTTGTTCCTTGCAAACGTGCCTAAAGGAGTATTTTTCAACAGTGCGCAAAATCAATGTGAAAAAAAAAATATGTGGATGTGCTTTGTAATTTGGTGATTTAATTTGCAAAACTGCATGGCAACACGATGCGTGATTAAAATCTTTTAAGGTTTAATGATTCCCAATGCAATGCATTTAGGGTCAAGTTTTGCACCTCTGACGTCAGTACACATGTTCGCTTTAGCTTTTGTAGGAGCAAGATCTGATCCACTGTATTTTCCTCATAGTTTTGGTTAAAAAAATCTAGGACTAGGTGTTCAGCATCAGTAATTTGGCACTCCTCCTCTTGATTTCTCTGGATGTGCTGATTTACATGAGCTGATTAACAGGTCCTAAGTTTTAAACCCAGCACCAATCTCAATTTTTTCTAATATGGATGGCAGGAGCTGTTCATAGTGAAAAATAAACATCACTAAATCATTAAATAATCACAAATGCTTAAATAGCATTCTTAAGAGTAAACACAAATATTTCCAGTCTTATAAGGACCAAATTCTCACTGCTTCCTCTTAATTTTTCACTTATCTCTGAAACGCTGATGTTCTTGTTATTCAGAAGGTTTCACATTTTTTTGCCTTCTACAAAACATGCTAACATTGGAGATTTGCCAATGACCTAAATGACCTAAAGCAGATGACCTAGATTTAGCAAAAAAAGTTTAAACGTTAAAAAACATGGGTTTTTTTCCTGGACAATACTTTGGAGAGTGATGATCAGCCACAACAGCTGCTGTAGTGGAGAGTTGCTACATACATTAGCATTTTGTTTCAATGGGAGTCAGGTGCTTTGTAACTGAAGCGAGAATGTCCAGCTTCAACTGCTTGTGTCACGAATGTACTTACATGAATATTACGTAGGAATGGTTGTTAATAAAAACGATACCATTGTCATTGAAGCTGTCATTGGCATTAAAATGTGGAACTGAGATCCCAGGGAAAACCCTAGTACTATTTAAGTCAATCACAAAGTTCAATAGGAGTCATGGATTTAATATTACACTAGAACAGGCTCTAATTTATTTCATGAGGAAACAGTTCTGACATTATTCATGGTCGGCACTAAGACGGGCTTATGCTAGTAAATAAATGATGCTTATTAACATTAATTTGCTTTAGAAATCACTTTTTAAAAATACCAAGCCTCTCCATTCTATATCTCACAAAGCCGATTTACCCCAGGAAACTACATGATGTGACTTCAGAGGGTTGTGAGGATACACCCTTTTAGAAATATCCATAAACTCTGTGGGATTTGGGTTCTTCTAGAGACTGTGATCACGTCTGCTCCAAATCTTGGGTTCCTACCATCAAGCATCTAAATCTTACTAACTTGTTTCCCATAGGAACTGGTGCTTGAGAAATACAACTACCAATGTATAAATGTGTTACACTGTTGACATAGATAGGTCTGAAAACTGGCTACCTTAACTTCCAGCCCTGCTTCACCTCCCCACAAGCAATAATGTAACTGGTGCTGCTCTTCCACTCCCTCCTTTTCTGTTTTTTTTTGCTGCTGACAGCTAGCATTAATTTCCTCAAAGCAGATGGCTTGTGTTTTCTCTAAATTACTAATGGAAAAAATCCACAAATAATACACATGAATAAAAACTCTACTCTTCAGTTTTCTTTTTCCTGATATATTTTTCTGTTTCTCTACCCTAGGACCTGAATTGCCTTTCCTACAGCTTCTCTGTCCAAATTTGTTCTTCATTCTCTCCTCCTAATGACCAGACTCTTGTGGTTGGAAATATACTGGCCAGCTGTTTATTCCAAAAGTGCTTAATCCCTGCTGCACCTGCTACAGCTTTTAGCATTAAAATTAATTTCTTAACGAGGTAAAACAACAATTTCTTATGCTTGCAACATTTCTCTTTGCATAAAAAACAGAATTTAAAAGTTAGCCCAGTCATGGGTAATAATATCTAAAAGATAAGGGCTGCAGCAAGCCCTTAAATATGGGCTAATAGGGTATAAATTATAATATACAGGCACATAATCTAGGGGACTTATTGTCAGGACCAAAAGAAACAAGAGTCTAAGAATGTACGTTTGGGAGATGAATAAGACATTCTCTGTTTCTCACTAGGATTGAGGTCAATAATATCCATTTTAAAGCAATTAACCCAGCAGGCTAAGTGACATGAAAATTATCATGCTGAAAGACTAATGGGCTATTAAATCCATCTTGCTTCACTACTGATGGGCATACAAAATTAATCCTGGGATTAGGTATATCGGATCTGTGGTAAACTGCTACTGCAATATTTGTATACGAAGGGTTTTCTGAAAATGCTAAGAAAGAACACGGCAAGTATATCTGGCAAGGATGTTCACTGATATGCTCTATTAAAGATTCAGTCAACTGAGCATAAATTAGTGTGTCTGTGCCTGGCCTTATTTAAGCAGTAGCTTTTTGTTAATAATAGATACATTTTAGTATGAGATCAAAACAAGAGAAAGTCATAGTAATGTTTATATAAATCATTATTGATTGTTGACAGTTATTTAAATCTAAAAAATTTAACTGCAGGAAATGGTTCAGTATGATTGAATTACAAAATTATTTTTATTTGAAATGCCATTTCCCTTTGACATTTCCCACCCACTGCTATGACATTAACATAGTAGAAAAGGTAAATGATCGATCGCCCTGCCTTTACCCGTAACAGCTGTTCATAGGAAACAGACTTCACAATAAAGAGAAAGGCACAGTCACACCAGCTGTTTTTTTTTTTTTTTTGGTAATGCACAAGTTACTGGTCTTTGATTTTTGATTTTTTTTTTTTTGAAATGTCATGTTTTATTAGTGTGACATACATGTAATTCATTTTGAGTTATGTAAGGTAGGAAGTGATTTTCAGCCACCACAGCAATGAAAGTCTGAGATTCAAAGCAGAAGTGCTGGCTCTAAGGATGACATGGAGGTGGTTGAAGGTATGAGGTGAGAGCCACAAAACGAAGAGCTAGCAGAAGAATGGGAAGTATCAAAAAGACCAAAAAATATAGACTGAAAAAGCAATTCTTCTTTAGACTCCTTCCTCAGCAGTTTGTGACCTATCTACTATACCCTTCTTGACAGAACAGCTTTTGCAGTTTCCAAGTGAGATAGATTGAAACTGTGTAGAGCCAGGTATCAGGCATAAATAGCAAGACACATACTCACCTTGATGCAAAGTAAACTAGAATTTTCTTATCAATCTGAACAAACCAGATGGGTTTTAAGAAGAGGACCATAAAGGTATAGAATGCCTTTCCAGAGTTAACACAACAGATCGACATCAGAGGTGGTTAAAAAGCCTTAAGTATCTTTCCTCTTCGCTTGATATTTTGCTCTTGGTTATAATTGCTAAGAATGAAGGTTCCATTGTAAATGATAATTTAGATTAGCTTCTTGCAGTCATTAATTTTTCTGAATTGTTTGAGTGGAAATTTGAATTGAAATGAATTGGTGACATCCTAAAGTTATTGTTGTTAAAAATATAGTCCCTTTTGTCTGAATTAAATCCATTACCTTGTACTTCAGTTGAATCTACTTGAAGTTTTTCAATAGGAAGGACTGAGATTTCTTGGATGGACTCGCATATAGCACTAGTTATCCTGTACACCTAGCTCTCTTCAATTTTTCAAGTTAACTAAATAAACTATTAACATCTCTCTCATGGAAATACTCTCTTTAGGCTTTCTTCATCTTCTACTTTTGCTTTATTCTCAAAAAAATAAATAAATAAAAGTATATCCCTTGATAACATAAAAAAATAAATACTGTTACTGAATTTTAGCTGTTCAGAAAGTTGTTCAGAAAGTTGTTCAGAAGAGTGAGCAGCTTCTGTGTTACTTAAGTTGTGCTTACAGTTGTTAACTGAACACTCTGCTCTCCTGGCTAGACTGGAACTACTAGGGGACCTTATGAGTCTGTCTTGCCTAAGATTACAGTTGTTTTACTGCCTTAAGATTTACAAGTTCCTTCAGGCACCGTGCTCAGTGAAGAAGAGATTTTTTTTTTTTTTTTTTCAGTGGGGGATTTTTGAGTGCAGGATTGTCCCAGCTCACAGTCTAATCCAGTCTGGTTCAACAGGAGTTTTTCATATCCAGGGATGACATTTCAGCAGATTGACTTGTTCCAAAGTTACAGGAATTTTTCATTTTTTAATCTTGGTGAGAAATTTTGGTAGCTGAGGAGGCATTATTCTCTTCCTGCTTTCTAGCTTGGTCAGTGATGTTGAAATGTTACCAATATTTCAACCTTGCCCCTTTATTTGACACAGTTCTTGAATTTCCATCGTGTCTTAAGTGTATGGGATCATATTCCAGTTTGTAATCACAGACTAGGTAGTGGAAAGAACATGCCTATATACAGGTGCAGTGAAGGCAAAACATCTGCCATAGGAATATCTTGCACACAAAGTGAGTGGGTTTTAAGTTCATCTTTACAGTACCTTTATTTTTAGGGTATGTGCCAATGTTTCTGTTACTGATTTTGATTTGTATTGTTTTATCATTATTATAAAAGAACCTGTAGTTGAATGATGCTTTATAAATTGTACCACCAATCACAGGACTTTTTGTAAAATGACTGTTTCATGCATCCTTTCAGAAGAACATACCAGAGGACAGTGGAACCTTTTAAACTGAAAAGGGAGTATATTCATATTTGATCCTATAAACAGCAACAGAAAAATAATGGTAAGCCATATCCCCTTTTACATTTGCTGGAACTGCCCATGGGAATGTTAGCAATACACAAGGCAGCATAGAGCCTATAGGTAGAAGAGAGAGGTTGGGGAACCAACACAGGTAAAGCGAGAAGGAAGGAAACAAATTACCTTAGGGGACAAAGAACTGAAGGACAGACCTCGATGTGTGGACTGACAGTTTAACTCTGTCTAACTTTTGGTTCTAAATTAGAAGAGTGCGAGACAGAATCTAAACAGATATCTAAACCACCACCAATTTCTGTAGTATTTGGCTACAAAAAGTACTAAACCAGGAAATGCTCTCCCAGCTCTCTGAACAGGGACAACTTAATTTTCACATTAAAGTTTATATAACATAACTTATTTCTTGACCTATGAATGAGATTTGTATTTAAAACTGTGTATTTTCAAGTTCAACTCTTCAGTACCTTTTCGACTTGATGATGAGCATTTCCTGCCTATTTTCTGTAAAACTCCCATGGGAATGAAGAGAGGCCTTTGTTCCTTTCCACTAATGAATCTAAATTATTGATTAGTCATCTAATTTGTGGAAACTACTGTCAGTTAGTGCTGTCTTAGAACTACCTTAGATTTGGCAAAAAGAATTACAGGTAATTTGACAAGCATCTTCAGTGAGGGAAACACAATATTAAAATAGACAGGAGAAGTAGTATTTTCAACCAGTGTTCTTTTATTTGCCCATGCTTTACAAAAATCACATATTGTCCTTCAGACTTCCCTAAAATGTTAATTCTTTTAATAAATATCACTTGAGGGCTGATTTGGGGAACACTAGAGTAGAATTAACAGTTCTGAGCAGGCATCCTTCAGTGCTCTTGGTAATCCTGAAGCAGTGTTTACAACTGGAATCTACACACAGAAAATGGGTCCAAAACTTTCTAATTTTCTAAGTCAACATGAACACACAAAGAACGAAAAAGGTCAAAAAGGAAGGAAAAAGTGGGCTGAGTCTATGATGGCAAGACAAGCCACAAAATACCTTTCATGCACCCCATTATCTGAGACACTGCGATGGTAAGTCAGTGACTCCAAGACAGTAGTGTTTGAATCTTGCCTGATAAACAAAGAGTTCTGTACACTGCACTGAACAAATCAATGAATGTAACAAGTATCAGAATAACTAAAAATCATGGAAACATCCATTCGGATTTGAAGTGGGATGAAAAAGAACAGTATCTTAGAGTAAAGCAATGGAGATGGACATAACAAACTGGGGAAATTTGGGAAATAGAGCTTTCAGATATCAGACATTCAAATGGAATAATAAAGAAAATAAGCTATATAATGTGAATACGGGAAAGTTCTTCAGTCACTCCATTTCTGAAAGAAAATATTTTTGAAGTGGACTACAAAAGGAAACATGATCCTTCAAATTTAGTGTAACATTTCTCATTACTGTAATTTTAAAATCTGAAATACAGCCACCAAGATTTTTTCCATGAATCCCTGAGAATTTGCCTTGTCCAAACTGCAGAGAGAAGGGCTTTATGACTGGTATTATTTATAGGTTAAAAGTAAGAGCACTAACAAGATGCACAATAAACAAAAAATCCCCCAGAGAATGTAGCACAGGCTACTGCAGTTGCAGTGAATAGATATGGCTAATCCCTGGTAGCTGCAAATATCCTTTTAAGGGAGGTTTCCTGCAAGAGAAACCTAATCTCAATCCACACATGGGAAGAACACTGCTAAAACTAGTAGCATTTTAGCACTTTCTCTCCATGTCATTTAGTTTAGAAGAACAAACCCTTAAATTGTTGTTTAGAATAATTAATTTAACAAGAAAAGTGAATCCCCTGACATTAAGGCCTCTGATACATTCTGCTGTACAGCAAGAGCACCTGCAGTTTCTTGCCTTGAAGTGACTGTTTTCAACATTGCAAGTCATAGCTGTAGATACAAACCGCTTAAAAAAAATTAAGATTTCTTTCAAGAACTCATTCTTTGGTTAAGTGGCAATGATGGGCATGTCTCTTTGAAACAATGTGTGTGAATTTCAATTGAGAATGGAGATTTTGAAAGTATTTGCCAATTAGAAAAGCTCTTTCTTAACCAAGAGGAAAACCAAAAAACCCAGAAACAAATAAACAATTAAGGCATGGTGGGCATAGTAATATTCCACATACTGTGTTTTGGCAACTGGAGACAAATAAGTGTTCAGAATATTATTGCAGCCTGGCTAGAACAAAACCTTGTTTTGGTTTGTTTTTTCAGTTTGGTTTGTGGACAAGGGAGTTAATGGAAGACAATGAATAAATACTCTGGAACAGCACAGTGAATGAAAAATTTGGGATAATGTCTGCTCAGAGCAATACCCTCCTAGTTATTAAAGAGCAGCATCTTACTGACATAAACACAGGAATCTGAGAAATACAGCCCCCCGTGTGCAAGAGATTTTTAAACAAATGAAGAAAACTAAACCAAGTTCCTCCAGACTACCACGGATGAGGAAAATTGGCAGGGAAAAGGAACCTGGCAGCTAATAAATCATCACAATATGGAAACAAAAGTATTACAGAAGCTATTAGGTAAGCATAGTATTTCTTACAACTTAGGACTTTTAATCAAGTCTCTTGTAACTGTTAGAATTTCTTACACTTAGTATAATTTCCTTAGAGCTCTCTACGTTTACCCTGACTTCCCTAAATTATCAAGAACCACTTTATGAATACATAGGGGGTTTTGCATCCTGCTCTTCTTTGTGTGGGGTTGTTTCAGACCTCAGTACTTTACCACTTAAGGTCCAGCTTTCCAATTTTTCAGGCTCAATGTGTTCATAGCCAGCTTAGAAATATTGCTCCGATGCCAGAACTACCCTTCAGCTTATTTTTCCCTCCCTGCATGTACCTTTGTGCACACAGATAACTGCCCAACTGAAATGTCAACACATGCAGGCAAGAGATACAGGAGGTGCGTGCCCGGCTGTGCTGATTAGCTACCAGCTGCCGTTCAGTGCTGCGCAGTGGGCTCTGGGTCCAGGCCACAGCTTTGGTAATTCAGAGTTAGGATGGTGAGTGTAATAATTCAAAAATAAAACAATTTAAGCAAAGTAATGATTAACAGAGAAAGGTTTCATAGAAATTAATTAAGAGTTTCGTTGTTACTGACCTAGACATTTGCCAGGGTACGCTCTTGTTTTACATTCCTACTCTTTCCATCATTGACAGAGATCACTATACAAACCCACCTGTCAAAGGGGTTAATCCTTTCTATTTCATCTTCCTTATAAACTGAGTTCCTAACAGTCAATGGATTTTCAGAGTATTGTCCACAATCTCAGCTTTGCTCTGAAGTACCATGTGTTTTCTTCCTTTGCTAGAGCCTCTTAGCACTACCAGGCAATGGCCACAATTGCCCTCGGTCCTCTCTACAGCCAGTTTCATCCCCTTGGATAATGAAATCCAAATAACCATTTGTCAATGTGAACTCATTGGAATGACATCTTCATGATAAAAGGATGTATTGTTATACTTCAAAAATTGAAATGATGCTGAAGTATGAAAAGCATTCATTGCAGGTTTCAAAAAGAATCTGCCAAGAGTCAGATAATTCAGCAGTGGATACTGTCATTAGCACAAAATCCCTTCTGCAATAGGGGGAATTTTTGTCTAGCGGAAAACTTTGAAGCTTATTCCGAATTTTATCTTTGTTGTTGTTGTTGTTGTTTTGTTTTTGTCTAGTCCCTGATGTTTTGGTTACCAGGAAATGATTAGTACTCCAGCCAAGAAAAAATGTTCAAACTTGTTATTTTTTAATTGCCTGGGTTTATCTCTTATGAGGTAATGAGATAAACAAAATTCAATCTGATCCGTGATCATCTCTTAAACACTTGATCTTACAGCCAAGCTTGCAGTAGGCAATTGAAATAACAAATGAAGAACTGACAAGTTCAACAAGAATCTTTCAAGGAAATAAACCATGAAATAAAAACCATGAAACAAGCACAGCTGGCACAGATGGGCAGAAACACTACACTTGTTACACAAAAATAGAAAGGGATGATAACGTTTACCTTCTCCCTAGAGCTACCCTTTTCCCAAAGAAGACCAGCCCCAGTTTTTAGGTGCACCATGAAGAGCTGTATTGCAGTATGCCCTGTGATTTAAAGAATCACCGACAGCCTTCAATGCTCTGATTCTGTCATGCAGATCAACTGTGTTTCCACTATGCAACTTTGCACTGTGACAGTGGCTATTTACTGACCAACTGGTGACCATTTTATCTTCCTAATTTATCAAAAATTTCTTAGATGAGCTGAAATGGTAAACACACAAAACTAGTGCCATTAGATCAGTGGAATCAAATTGAAAAGACAAAACCAATCCATCCTTAGATATTTGCTTCTCTACACTAAATGCATCCCTTAATACTAAACTTCAAAGCTCAGATGTAAGAGAAACCGAATAGTTTAGAGCCTGTTTAAAGTTTACCACAGCACTCAGTAAAGGACAAGGAAAAAGTAGGGCTCTTCTAATGTTTCTGTACTGCATCATCCCTCTCACCCTGCCCTGCAAAAAAGAATGACAACACATCTTTTGATGTTTTGAATTCTTCATGGCTTTTTATAGCAACATAACACCAGAGCCGCTTATTTATATTTTTGATTTATCATAAAAACCAAAAGAGTTTGGTATAAGAAATTTCAATAAAAGCTTTAACTTTTCACCAGCAATTTCAAACTCCAAATTAACATGGAGATAATTGTAAAGTGATTGTATTTTAATCCCCTGCCTTTAAGTCACAGCAACAGTTAACACAAGAATTATTCCTGGACTTTTTTTCTTTTTTTTAAGAGAAAATTATAGCAAAATATCTGGCTATTGTAACCAGAACCTGCAGTTGATAACAGGCAGATAATTCAGAGTGTTCAGTCACATTACTGAACAGCTCGAGACACAGGAGCAAAAGCACATGCTGAGAACAGAATTAACTTAATAAAACTGCATGAAAGCATATTAAGAAGTTTTTCTCCAGTTACTTAGCTGGGACCAATACAGTAGAACTTCTCTTACCTTTCTCAAAATAAAATCACTTTTAAAACACTTTCAAGAAAAAGACAAAGGATCTAGATGACAGGAACAGAGTAATCGAAGACTATTCACACATCGAGTTTAACATTTGGAGTAAACCCAAGTCTAGACCAAAATCAATTGCAAAACTGTCATTGCTTTTAATGGATTAACGACTAGTAGTCCATTTAGTGCTCAGGGAGGCTGTGGATGCCCCATCCCTGGCAGTGTTGAAGGCCAGGTGGGGATGGGGCTTTGAGCAGCCTGGCCTGGTGGAAGGTGTCCCTGCCCTTGGCAGGGGGCTTGGGGCTAGATGATCTTTCAGGTCCCTTCCAACCCAAACTGCTCTATGATTCTATGATTTATCTCATAATTTGACTTATACATATGTCTAAGCATATTAGCATACTTATGTGAATTAATACAAAGATCAAGAAGGAAAGGCAAGCTAAAAAAAAGGGTTAGCATATAGTACTGTATTTTTGTCAAAACTTAGCTGTTAGTACACACATGACATCGTATTTTAAGTTAGTGTAGAAATAGTTGTTTGTGTTCTGGTTTACCAACTATAACTTTCACATAACAAAAAAATCTTGATTATGAGATAAGGTTTGAATGAGTTAAAAGAAGGATAAATGCAAATACCGTGACAGAAATATCTGCACTGCAGATAAGGTTGAAAAGTAGCATAGGGAAAAGCATCATCAAAGTTGACTCTTGAGATTATGTTAACCTATTCCAAAATTCCATAAATGCCAAAGAACATATCCTTTTCTACTGTTTGCAAATATAATATTCATAACAATAATTGATGAGTTGTTCATTGGGTTGCAAGAATAAACTGTCCTGATTCCTTTCTGTCAGTCAATTATTGACACACTCCTTGATCTTTTGTCTTCTCTGAAAGACAAATAAAATGCAATTTAAGAAAGGAACAACCACTGGGAGATGTAAATGCACTTGTACACAGCAACTGGGTCTGCTGTTTTCACCAGACTTTGTAGATACTGATTTCTGTAACTCTAGGCAATCTTTTAATGCCACTTAAATATTGTTTATGGCTACCGATTCAGGGGAAAAAAAAGAAAGAAAGAAAAAAGTTATTGATCTGAATATGTAAATGATCCCACTACTACAACTGTAAATCCTTTAATATATGCTTGAGTGCCAGAAATTAAAGAACAGATACCATATAAAATGCTTTTCTGATCTTTGGAAGCTTGAATATAGGACATGTTTTCTTATAAAAACTCCTTTTTCACTCACACCTCTATAAAAACCTAGTCCTTTCTTTCCACGTCCCCAAACTGTCTTTCTGTTTGCCTTCAAGACATTCCATACATGTACTACACAATAAATTGATTTATCTTGCATTACTCAGGTTTTTTCCAGCACACTATTCAGTAGTCCACTTCTCCTAGGACTTATGGCCATATTCCAAACTGTAAAGCCGCAGTAAGCAGATCTTAAATATTCTTCTATAGCAAACTGCCAGAAAATTGCTTTTTTCTCTCTCTCAAAATACACGTATGTGTATATAAAAAATAGTAGGTAGACCAAACTTTGGATGCAAAAAAATCCCACCTTCGCTATTGTCCTTTTAAAATAGGTAAAGGTAAGAGAAATATCTCATCTGGAAACTAAAAATAGCATAAGCAATTTCTATCCTCTTTTCAGATTTTGCTATTATTCCCCTGGAGTATAGTGACCTTATTGGCTTTGCCAATTTTTTTTTAAATTGGATCACCAACAGCATCAGTATCATCGACATTACATTTGATGTTTTCACAGGGTGAAGGACAAATGAATCCAGATGCAATCCAAAGACTGATGTTGCACATGTAATTCAACTCACCTTATTAGCAATACCCTCAAAACAATCCCCAAGGAAGCACTGATGAAACCTTTTTCTATACAGTGAGATTTTGTCACACGTTATTAAATATCATTAAAAACAGTCTCCTGTGATGTACAGAGAAACTTCTCAGCCAAAAGGCAAAAATCAGAGTAAGGGTACTTTTGTTATGTTTAGGAAAATGAGGAAATATTAAACATCGTGCAAAAAGAAAAGACTTTATTTATTTTAATAACATATTTGATTTGAAAGTTTCAAGCACTGAAGATCAGAAAACAAAACTGGATTTTGCTTTCCTAAATACATCTATATTCATCATGGAAGCCATTAATTCTTAAGAGAAACCAGAAATGTCTTTTATCATCTAGTTACTGCCAACAGCCTTTTCAGCTGCCAATCCCTGTTTGGGTTTTGAGTAATCCCAAGGTCTCCTGTTCTCTGTATACCCATACAGCTTCCGCAGTGCCACACGGGCAGCTTCTTCCTCTGCAGCAAGCAGTGTTTCACCAGGACCTTCAGCTATAATCTTCTTATCGCTTGGGAAAAAAAATAAAATAAAAAATTAAAGCATTTTCATCATGAAATCCTGAGCACTACTGGGTATCATGAATAAGGGCCGCTAGATTATTTTTTTCTGCAATGTCTGTGAACACTGAAGGTAATTTCTACATACACACAAATGTAAACATTTCCGTTGGTCTTTCCTGCAAAGATAAGTGATTGTATATTCAACAATGGAAACTCAAATCAGGAATGTGTCCATTTCCTGGAAGAGCACTACTCTGTTCATTTAGATTCCTAACACATCAATGATTCTTTAAAGTGTTCAATTTGTTAGCCCTGTTAAAAACATGCAAATACGTTACTCTGGTTAGCTTAAACAAAGAAGTAAAATGCTTCTCTCTTTTCTCCTCGACTAGTAAGAAAGCATTTTAAAACTTCTTCAAAAGGATCCACAGAGAAGTTCTCTAAGTTATGAAGTATGTACTGAGCTCTGTTTAACAAACATCTATGGACACTGAATAGGAAGATTTTGTGAAGGGACACCAGGGATTCCAGAATAAAAATAATCACAGTTCCTTTCTTTTATACAAGATAATAAATCCTAGAAGGCACGTAAACCAAAGAATGATAAATCAGAACAAGTTAAGGCAATCTTCCCATGCGTTTATCTGCAGCTCATTTAGCAAGCAACAATGATGTGGATTTTGGTGGTAGAAGGTCCTGTCCTGCTCCAGAGAAGTGATGCTACCCCGGGGCAAGAGACCAGGACAAGCACTGACCACCCCTGAGACAAGCGCACCAGGGATGACTGGCACCTCCTAAGTCTTGTCTGGATACAGACAGTCTTCTTGCCTAGTTTACAGTGCCCGTGATTTGAAAACTAAAAAGCTTCTCTGGAATATAAAATAAGTCTCTCTTCAATCTCACCTCCCTTGATGTCTAAGCCTCTTTGCCCTTCCCTAAGCCCTGGATGCAGTTGTGGTCCCTCCAAAGCCATTCAGTTATGTTATCCGCAAAGTTCCTATGTCAGGTCACCTAGAACATACACCCAGACTCTTTTGTACACCCAATTTAGACTCTGAAGCCCTTTAGTCAGATACTGTCTTTTCATGCATCATTACAGCCAGCTATGGCCAACGCTTAAATGGCTGATTTTATACGGAAGTCACTATAAGGTTTCTCTTCTGTAATAATTTGACCAAAAAGCACAAGTAGAAAAGCAAAATACCATCTTCCCTCCTCCCCCCTCCCCTAGTTTAAATCCATTTCACTTTAAATTAGTATTTTACTAACCAGTACAACCCAACAAAGTACAGCGGCAGAACCGTGCTGACTCCCAACTGCCTGGTAATTCTTGGTTCCGGAGAAGAGATATTCCTCTTGGTCAGTTCTTCCACTAGTAAGCCCATAGGATTTACAACTTCCCAGATCTCAAACAGGTCTTTTCCAATCAGCTGGGGAATAAAAAAATCCTAAACAAAAATATTTAGAAGTTACAATTAATGGGAAATGTAACGAAGGCTCTAGCTTCTGGTGTCTCCTAATAAAAATACAGTATGAAGAGGCATTAATACAGTTGACAATAAATTGCTGAAATGAATGATGAAACTGCCTCAGTGCTCCATCACAGCTAAGCACAGCTAACCTGTGTTGCTACGCTTGGCAGCTCTGGTTCTGATTTAGCTACTGACAGGGTGCACACCTTGGGCAAAGTCAACCGCCCAGACCTAAAGAAGGAACAGCACCAGCCTGAGAAAGGAGTTATAACAACACTTATGCACAGCTCTGAGCACAAGGTACGCAACTCAGTGCTGCTTCTGTGCAAGAAGTTGTACATCAGAAGAGTTCTGCAAAGATTGAAGGGAACGTGCAAACCCACGAGACTTTCACCTGTTCGGATCACTCTCTTGCCTGTTAGCTGGTACTTGCTCTTACAGAGACCTCTCAACGGTCTTGTATTAGAAATAAGATTTTAACAAACATTTATCCATTGCAAAACCAGAAATAAGTGAAAAGGAGGACTGAAAGGACAGTAGCTGCTAAAACTACTTTGTTACACTGCATTTTAGTTGAACATTTTTGTATGAAACATCTTTAGGTGCTTGCACTCTTCCATGCAAAACCTGTGAACTCAGCCCCTGCTTTATATATATATTTTTTTTTTAAATTGAAGATATATGTGGCCTTACATTGAATAATTTCATTATCTGATAGTATAGCGCGTGGAATATAACGCTTTCCCTTAGCAAGTGTCAGCAAATACTAATATGTCACCATTTTAAACCAGAAATACATGATTTTATGTACTTGACCAGCCTGTGCTTCCTAAAGAAAAAGAAAAACCAAACCAAACAAAAACCCCACAACCCCAAACCCCCGACCACCACCGCCACCCAACAAATCTTATTGTTAAATTGTCTTGTTACAGGTATTGTCCAACTTCTGCCAATCTCCTTGGATATCTGGCCATCAAGGTACAAGACAATATTTAATTTTTTTGCCTTTTTTTCCTCCTGTAACTTCCGAGACCCTTAGATGTTACTGTTGTCAGTACAAAAATATATGGTAAGTAATGACTTACCCTGACAAAGAGCCCCGTTTTCTCAGGCCCACTGCTATTGAGCAAGGCTCCTATGACAGCAAAGAACGTCCTCTGTAGCACATTTGGTGGGACGGGAAACTCTTTGCAAAGCGTCAGGTCCTGTATAGACAGGTTTTGAGCCACATAAGAAACAAGTTCCTGACTGGTAAGAAAATCAACAAGTGCTCCTATCCCCTTTGCAGGTAAATCTGGGTAGGCACCTTCAAAGCTCTGCGTCAGGTAAGAACGTGAAAAAGACATCCCTTGTTCCGCAAGTTTACTATTATCTTGTAGATTAAGAGCAGCCGTTTCTTTGTCCAGCCCAAGTTCTCGGCGTCTCGCCTCTTCGCTTTGAATATAAGAAGAATTAACAAATGCAGTCTTGAGGAGATCCAAAGAAAAGTTTTCACGCAGCCGGTGGCTGAAAGCTTGTATCTCTGCATGGTAATCCCAGTTGGGCTTCTCTGATCTACCGACATAGAAAAGAACACAAATTCAGAAACAGAACAAGAGGTTACCCATATTGCGAGCATGATGTCTTTCAGGCGACCGAAAGGAGATGAAAAACTGAATTGTTTTTGAAGATCGAACCCTGTGTTTAAAACCCCCAGCGTCAAACGCGGTCGGTCCGCCCATCGCCGCCGGCCCGCCACAGGACGGGCCCCCGGCCGCCTTCAAAACCGGGGCTACGCTGACCCGCGGAGCTCAAAACGTTCAGCCCCAAAGCGTGCCGAGAAGGTGCCTGAACGCTTCGGCTTCGCCTATTTCTCAGCCTGCTGCGCTCCCTGCTGCTTCCCCCGAGCCCCGCCGCCCGCCCTCTCCTGACGGCCGGGCCGGCTCTCACCGCCGCTGGGGGGGGGCCTCCAGCCGCTGCTGCTCCAGGTAGGCGCGGAGCCACCGCTTCTTCTCGCGGCGCGGCGCAGTGCTGAGCGCCACCCGACCGGCCCCGGCCCCGGCCCCGGCCCCGGCCAGCAGCAGCCGCCGCGACGCCCGCAAGAGGAGCCTGGCGGCCATGGCGGCGGGTGCAAGCGGAGGGAAGATCGGTGCCCCGTCCCCTCCGGGAAACGCCGCCCCTCCCCGCTAGTTCCGGGCAGACGCGTTCCTGGCCGGGAGCGCACCGCGCGGACCACCGGCGGCGGAAACGGCCCTGGCGACTACAGCTCCCGGCGGGCCGTGAGCCGCGCTGCACGCCGGGAGCGGCCGCCGCGGCGTCGCCGCCGTGAGGCGGGAGCGGCAGCCGTCCTTGTCCCCGCCGCCGCCGCCAGAGCCCCAGGCCCCGGGCGGAATCGGGGCAGCTGCAGCGCTGGGGCTCCGCGTCCCGGCTCGGGCCCGTCGGGGCATTTCGGGCGGGGAGCGGCGAGCGGCGGCTCCAGTCCGCGACCGTCAGGCCGGGCTGCGGCCCCCGGGAAGCCTCGAGCAAAGCCGCGTTTTGATTTACCAGCTCGCAGCTCCTGCAGGCGCGGCGAGTCGCAGAGCAGCGTCACCCGCTGGCGGGGCGCAAGGCCGGCGGTGTCCGGCCTCCCCCTGCCCGGCGACGGCGAGCGGTGGAAGTTTTACCTGCCGCGGTGGGACCTGCGCCGGCCAGGCCTCTGCCCCCCGCCAGGAACGCGTCCCTCCGCGTTTCCTCCTGGCTGAGGAAAAACTGACAGCCCCGGCAGCACAGAGCGCGAGACGTTCTTAAAATCTGCTCTTCTTTGGGTTTCACTTCCACTTGCAAGACAAAGTCTGGGTTTGCTCCCTTAAAGGAAGCTTCATTCTTTCCTATTACCTGTGCACCTCTTTGTAAAATCTCTAGGAGCTCTAACCCTCGTTTGTGTCATCAGAGTTCTCACAGTACACCTTTAAAGATTGCCTTATAAAATTCGTGAGAACACATAAAATGTGCAAAGCAGGCCCTTCCCTTCATGCTGTCTTTCACTAAAAGACAAAGGCACACGCTTCCAACGGTGACGGTAAGAAAATATGCATGGCAAACGCCCTGAATAGCCAATGGAGTCACACAGTGAACAAAGCCTAAAACCAATATATGCAACAGCCAGATGCAGAAAAGCACGAGGAAGCAGACGCAGCAGCCTATACAGTAGCGCAAAAGCCATGCAACACTGGCTACAATGCCCTATTTAACTTGATTGATAGAACGTGTAATGTACGAGAGGAGCGTTCCTTAACCAGGCACTCACGGCGTACATATCCAAATCCTCAGGGCTTCTCCTGCTGGTGCATCCTGAACAATCTGTCCTCACCAGGGCACTGCCCACCGCGCCGCCAAACCAGAGTGCGCAGCCAGCAGCTGCTCAGGAGGGCCAGCGACTGACCGACCTTCCCAGCTGGTGGGCGTCTCTCTGCACAAAGGTAGCCCTGCCCTGGTACTGTTCCGCAGCCTTTGCTGCTGCAGGGCAAGCCGAGGACATTGCTGAAAGAGGTCCCACGTCCTTCTCTTCTGCAGCTGTTGGGTACCATCATCTCTTCACCAGCCTGTGTACTTCTCAAGCACAGAAATAGCCCTGCACAGTGGTCTAGGTCTAGCTGTTCTAGGAAATGACCCTTTTGAAGCACTGTTTTGGCATCATTGCATGTTCGCTTACACGCTGACACTTTTAGTTGTTTCATACACCCCCAAGGGAGGGGGTTGTGACTGCTACAGCACTGCACCTGAGTGGAAGCGGCAGCTGCAGCCATACAGGGGCAGGAAGCCACTAACACACAGGGAGGCCGAGCTGCCCCTGGCAGTACCCTGCGTGGCTCACCGCTCCCCCAGACCATATCTGCCAAAACAGGTGGTGGATCACGGGGCTGAACGGGATGTTTAAACTGACCACAGTATGTGGGGACACGAGGCTAACTTCCCGTACCTGCGTACTCACCACACACACCGAGAACAACTCCACAAGATGCAGGGGATAGTAGCATGCAGCAGGCTAGCAGCAGGCTAGCAGCAGCCCACCTGCTGCTTTTGAGTTGTTCAGTCCATCACTACTACTTACTTCAAAGACTGACAGTTTAGATGAACCCTGAAATAAATTTTCTTAAAATAATATTAAACAATGATTTGGCAATTTTTTGAGAGAGTTTTATTAAATATACTACATCAGTATCTTGTACTCCATAATCTTTTGATCACTCACAGACTGACTTGCTTAAAAATGTATTTTATAGAAAAACATCTGCAAAATTAAAGCTAAAAAAACAAAAACAAAACCAAAAAACATATTACACCTCTGGACAATCTGCATGTTAGCAACGAATTCATTTTATTATTTGACCTGAATGTGCTTAAACAAGGGACATACTCATGAAACAGGGCACACTCCTTGAATATGGCACACCTCAAACTACTCAGACTAAAGGAAAACTAGGTGCAATCATGTTTAATTGCATCTAACAACAGAACAATAAAAACTACCTTTTATTCCTTTGTTTTTACATTTTTTTCCAAACCCATTCCATTTGTTCACTTCCCACCACAACAAAACATCCAGTGGTTACTCCTGTAGGTCACTGTCCTTACACTGCATGAAGCAAACTTCATACCGGCTGATCCATATTTACAGTGAAGCATGCAAAGGAGGATACTGCAAGTATTTGCAATGCAAATCTATTAAATACATTGTAACTGAACAACAAGGTGTCCCATTAACACTGCAATTCTATAGCCTTTATCTGTGGTGGAAGTTTCCAGTGTATGAATTATAAAACTGCATACAATTCAGAAACAGGAACAAAGAATTTTGCAAATTGTTTGTATTTTCAACTACTAAATCTTTCCGAGAGCTGTGTCTAGCGCCGAAACCAAAGCCAGCTATTGAGTAGCCAGAAAGCTACAGTAATTGAATACATGATCATTTCCCTTTTAGCACGCTCTTTGTTTTCTTCTTCCAGAAGTTGTAGACGGCGATTAAGTTTGATTATCTAAAAAACAAATAATGGCTTTTAATACTTCATTAAAAGTTGCCAGACTTTCTAGAAGCTTCTGAATAGCCATGTAAAATTAGTTTCTTGGACAGATGGATTTTAAACACTTGATAATTTCACTTTCTATCTTCAATCACTAGTAATCAGATTTTCCTGTCCCTAATAATTAGGAACAGAAATGGTGTTGGACTCTCCAGATTCCCAGAACAATATGGGATACAAGAGGGCAGTCCAGCAGAGGTACAGAGGGGATCCCTCACCATATCTGTTATGGATACCTTTGCGGCCACACAGAACACCTGTTCCCCCATTTTACCACTACAGCTTTTTCTTAATATTACCAATTACTATGCTTTACATACCTGTCTTCTTAAGGAAGCAGCATCTACAACTGTCATGTCATCTGGTGTTCCCTCAAGCGTAGTATCCAAGTTGGAAAGACCGTATCTATCAAATAAGGGAGATAGCTTAGCTGTCTCATCCATGCAAAGATTAGCAAGTACCATATTTTATCAACATTCTAGTAGAAGTAATTTTTTGGAGGTGACGAAGAGAAGAATTATAAAACTTTTTTTCCAGCTTTTACAGAGTTGTCTATTTCAATAGGATCCTAACTGAATAAAGCACAAACACATTTGAAGTGCGTAAGTACTTGACTGAATCTGGGTTTATTGCTCTCCACATTCAAATATTTGTGAAGATTCTCCACACAGACAGACTTCTTGCTGTCACTTGGTCTCTCAAAAGACTGTTTCCAGTTATTTAACTGATTAATGAAGCCTGAAAACTGCCTGAGCTAAAATGCCAAAGTTGCAAGAGGCCTGGCAACAGATCAGAAATAACCAAATGAAGACTTGGAAAGAACTGCGTGTCTTATGCTCGGTACCTACTTAAATATCCCAAGTGGACACCTACTGAGACTAATGATCTCAGTCACATTCATCTCAGTATTTCAGGCAGAGAACCTTGCAAATAAAGAGTCTAGTGCAGAGTCACTGAACTTTGTGTGCATTAGCAAGGTTGCTCCCAGAGCACCTCTCAGTTTTCTCAATGTAGCGATTCAGAGAAAGCATTAGTCTAACTCCAGGGCAAGTTAATTAAATCCGGCATATTTATTATCAGTTGGGAACTGGCAGAAAGTCTACACAAAGTATGTGTTTTGATCATCCAAATGCTACCTCTTAACCAGATTCTTTTCCAACAACTAACAGGTAAAAGCAGTTCCTGATGCTGCACCTACCACTGAGTTTCTCACTTCCTATCTTAAAACCTCAGTTTCCTGTATTAGTTCCCCGTGACTTGCTTTCTCATTAGGACATACGAACAACTGCTGCAAACAGCTTAGGAAATAGAACAAAATAATGTCAAGGCTGCCAAATTCACAACAAAATACACCTAAAAGAATGTTTAGCATTTAATGACAGTTAATGGTCAACTTCAACTAACATGAATACGAGTAGAATTCCTGAAGCTTGCAAAATGCACTTAAGTGCAGATACTACTCTTGCACTGCACGTTCTTTCATCACTTTCAGCAAACTTCTATAAAATGCCCTCAACTCAGGCAAGATTTCCCTCCCTGCCCCCGCCAACTTGTCAAAAGTTTTCCTGTATTATTGTTCATTAATATATTGTTTCTAAATAAGAACTGCTGTTTCTAGATGAGAGTTGCATTAGTCTGGACTTAAATAACAATGAGAACCTTGAGCAACACTGTATAAAAGATAGGAAGTTAATTATGTTTTGATCCATGTTTTTGGGGGTTGAAGGGTATACAGGAATAGGGAAACCTTCTCCAGGTTTTATCCTGGGTTTAGGATAAAAACAGCTTTTAGTAAGGGAATAGTCAAAAAAGCAATTGTCTGTCAACAGACTCATAGCTGTTTTAAAAACAGTATGAGACAAAAAAAAGTTTTGGCAACTCCTTTTGTTAGAAAAAGATTTTCTCATTAAGGCTATTATTAATTTTTTTTTATTCTAAGGAGACTTCAAACATTCACTTAACTATAATTTATGCTATTTACTACTTGTAGTTCTTTCAGTTTCGGCAATATTAAAAAGACTGAAACTGTTGTAGTTTGGTTGGGTTTTGGTTTTTTTTTGTTTGTTCGTTTGTTTGGTTTTTATTTCCTCAATGCTGTAAAGCTCACATTGCTAATTCAGCAACGTTGTTTTAAAATAAACCTAAGTTAATTATAAAACAATTTGAACATTTCTACTGTTAAAAAAAAGTCTGAAGCTTTGCACAAACAAAAAAAAATAATCAAATTATCCTTACTACTACAGGTCCTCTGAAAGCCAAAGATATTTCCAAGGAGCATGTTTTTGTAGCCATTGTTTTATTTGTAGCAGATGGTAAAAAAATTAGAAAAGTCTACCAGGTCCACAGTATAGTTGTCCCTCACCATCTCTTGGGAAAAGCAGAGGGGCTCATCATTTCAGTGAGATGGGCAGACCTCCCTCCCGGGTCAGATAAATGTAATATAAAGTCACAGTATAACACTGCTGCTCTACCAACTTCCAAACTGTTCCAGGTATTAAATCAAGAGGGTTACCAGCAAGAAATCCCTTGAGGTAATCTCTTGGACTGTTACAAAAACTGAATTCCTGCGTTAGAGAAGAATCACCTGCTTGAATCCAGTGTCTACTTAAGCACAAATGTAATCTCCATTTGGATGAAAACACAGAAGTGTAGTGGCAAATGGGAACAACAGATGCAGAAGGGACTATTTTTTTTTTCCTTCATTCTGACCATGAGATTATGTGTCAATCTTATAACCAGTTCCACTGAAATTATGTCAGTCCGCCAAGATAATGGCAGCGAAGAGGCATCCAGCTACAACTAACAATCACAGGCATGTTACTGAGAACACCTGGAAAAAATAAGGTGATGCAAGGCCAAATTTTCTAGGAATAAAAATATGAAACTCACTGCTAAATAGGAAATACCTGAAGTATACTGGTAATGTAATTTAACAGCCTCCCCTTGCACATTACTTTGAGTCAGAATTCTGGAGCACATTATAGCTATTAGACAAGTGAGGTCTTTGCAGGTGACTTGGATGGGTAAGGAATAAAGGCCTGAAATATCTCAAGTTGAGAGGGAGGATAGCAGTAAGCATTGTGTTTTAAAATAAGGACACTAGAAACAGGGAAATGGAAGTCTGAATTTTAGAATTTAAATTAGTGGATCATGACTAACAAAAAAACACTCTTTACCTGGTGTTGTCATGATGAGGGTTAGAAGAAGTGGTAGCAGCTGACCCACCACGTAACACTGGCCTACAGCAGGTTTTTGTAGATAGAAAGCACAAGACAGAAACAGGAAATGACAAACAGAGATAAGAGGTAAAACACACAGAGCAAAGGAACATCAAAATACTTCCACTTATATCGTATAATGTTTCAATACAATATAATATCTATTTAATTTGTTGTAAATTGCACTTTCACATTTCTCTCATTCAGATTTAATCAACACTGAATGTTTATGCAGCTAAGACATGTAGGCAAATTTTGGCTGATACAGCTTCATTCATGGAGGACAAATGCTGGAACAGAGGTTTGGGTGGAGGTTATCAGCCTTATAAAACAACCATGGGAAACTTCAGGTTTAAAAAAAAAAATCCACCCAAACCCCCAACCAACAACAATGGGGGGGGGGGGGAGCAAGTATCTACACATACTTATAAAAGCCTTTTTAATCATTCTTTCCTCCCTCTAGGGAAAGGGGAGATTTGTCTTTTCTTTATTCATCTGTGCTAGATGTAATTCAGAAGGCCTGGGCTAGCAGCCTAAGGACCACATATAGTTTGAAGAGAGGTAGATCTCTCCAGGAAGAAGTGACTAAAAGCTTCGAGTAGATGGTATGAACATCCTTGTAAGTGTTGCTCTTTCTTTTCCTTTTCTTTCTAGGCAGAGAGGAATAAAAGGTACAGCTTTTAAAGTTGCTGCAACTATGTAATATACACTAACTTTGCAATAAGAAGTTACTGTGTCCCAGTTTACAGAAGATGTGAATACCAGCAGTACCTTCTGACAAAAGCAGTACTGTGTGTTTTCAGTACCTCTGGTAATGAGGCATTAGCGTTCCACATCTATGATGTGTAACAAACTGTTCAAGAGCCTGAAATCTTTTTTCAGTTTCTTCCATTTTCCCAATGCCAACAGAAGGCACTTGTACCATGCATTTAAACCATGTATACTCCAGGCTATAAAATTAAAGACAAAGACGATCTAGGTATGAAGATCTTTACGGCAGGTACATGTAGGAGGCAGAGGCTTGGTGCTGAGGTGGCTGGGAGAACACTGTGGCCTGGCCTGAAAACAAGCAAGAACCATGCAAAAACATCACAACCACTAGTTTCATTTAATAGGAGCAGGATCTGGGAGCATTAGCGAACTCTGCTACCCAATCCAATACTTACTGGGACTAGGTCCTACTCTAATCAGCACCATAAGTGCAGACCACAATGTTTTTCCATCTAGCACGTAAGACAAGCCAGCGGGATGTGTTTTACAAAACAGAAACCCCATTCCCAATACGTACAATAAAAGAATATTCTTACCTAAATGCATGAGGTCTTGCAGAAAGTTACCAAAAAAGGTATTCCTATTTTTTAATCAGAGAAATAATTCAGCTAGTCTAAAGTCTTGTCTGACAGATGCTAGAACTAAATACTTCAAGAAAGCATAAGAAATTCAGCAAACAGCAGCTACAGAAAAGGTCTGTGAACATAAGTCACCTGTAATTAATTGGTAGATATGTGAACGCCAGCTTGTCAGCATCCAGCAGGCATTTCCCACATCATCTGACATAGGACAACATTTGGATTTTGTGTAATGAAAACGATAGGTCTCAAATGCTCTCTAAACTCTTGGACTCTGTGGTATTTCATGGCAAAGTTTTACAGCTGTTGTAGAACTAATCAATACTAATTCACACTACCCTTCCCAAGGAAAGCCACAGGCTTGGAGGTAGCTGAGGGCTACAGCAAGGAACAAAACTAGAGCACTCTGGGATCTGTGCAAATCAGGAACTTAATCTAAGCTAAAGACAAGTCTTTAATCCCACTTTTCAACATAGCCAGGCTGTTAAGAAGCTGCACATGATTTCTTCCTTTTCTTTGCAGTTCACATTTTATTTCTTTACAGGTGGACCCCAAAGGATCACCAGAATATTCCCCTGCCTCTCCCGCACTTTTTACTTGCTTGGTTTTATAGATCAACAAAAAAATTCATTATATAGATCACAGCGGCCTCATAAGTGAGATCACTTTACCCCTAAATCAGCACCAAGTTTTTTGGTAAATACAGAATGCACAAGTATAATATAGTCAAGCTATTCAATACATGGCCTTCTGTAAAAAACTGAGTAAAAGTACATTAAAACTTTAAATTTTCTGGCTACTTCTGTCAATTCCATCCTAAACATTAACACATGATCAGAAGAAGCCATAACTCTGAGGCCATGTATACTCAACACTTAACCA
This sequence comes from Buteo buteo, assembly GCF_964188355.1. Classification (NCBI taxonomy): domain Eukaryota; kingdom Metazoa; phylum Chordata; class Aves; order Accipitriformes; family Accipitridae; genus Buteo; species Buteo buteo. The sequence continues at coordinate 19,295,044 of NC_134177.1, forward strand.
TTTCACTGCAAATACAGCAGCAGCCTGAAACATGAAGGGAATGCACAGTAATACAACTTAGTAACAGTGGGAAAACAGGCAGTAAGGCAATGACCAAATGAATCTGGACTGCCTTCCGCTGCTTAGAGCTGAGCATGCAATGGAAATACCACAGTAATGATACAATCAAACACAAGGCATGGACAATCTAGGCACCTGGGTCCAACTTCCATCATTTCTGTGCATGTGCACAGGGGACTGAGGCCAGCACGTTTGCTTTGTTCAGCAGAGGTAGCAGCTATGTTCACCTATCACTGTACTTTAGAACACCTCTGGAAATCTCAGAAAAGCTATAAGAATGGGCAATAATGGGCCATAAGTTCCAGACGTGAACTGGGTAAGGAGTTCAGCTTCTGAAGTACCAAAATTATTGGTGCACTGAAGAATCAGTGACTGGATGAAACTGCTCTCCTCACTTGTCTTGGTGCTTCAATAAAGCAATAGGCTATGGCTATTCCCAGGCTTCTTCACATTTGCAGACCCATTTCATTTTCTTCTGAACTATATTACCCCAATCCAAAGTCATGTGTAGCCCTCTTCAATTGTCTTAACTCACATTGCATTTTATTTCTACCATGACAAATACCATTAACTTGCTCAATACAAAAAGTGATCTCATAACACCTCAAGATATAATTATGTGGGTGAAGTTTGGCATTGAAGAAGGACAGTGACTTTTTAGAATGGGCTATCCTGAAGAAAAAAAAAAAAGTAATAAATTCCCATAGTTTTTTCTCCTAAATAAAAAGGTATTGACCCAAGAGATGAAGAATAGTTCAGATAAAGTACAGATTTCAACACAACTCTATTTAGATATGAAATCGCCTTTTTTCCTGCATTTAAGACATCACTAAAATCTCCTTAAATGCAGGGCTGGGTTTTTTTGTTGCCTAGAGCATAAAAGATCAGTCTTTAAAAGATACTAGGTATAGGCCCTACAGTCATTTGACAGAAACTGAAACAGAAAAATGGTTAGAACTGGAAAACAAAACTGACCTATTGTCCTTGTCCAAGCTGAAGGAAATGCAAGAGTAAACAGTGTAAACAGTGATCATTAAATTGTTGCCCATTTAAATAACCTATTATGCGAGCAGTGCTGGCTAAACTAGGCATAATTCATTATCTGCAGCAGTATAATCAGCACCTACCGTTAGCAGTTTTAGTAGATTGGAAAATATTTTGAAAAAAGCAAGCCATGAAACAAGTTAAAAACATTTCCAGTGAGTAACTCATAGTCAGATCTTGTTCATTTTAAAAGATCTCTTGTAGTATTAAGCATAAAATGTTAAAATAGATAAGGTTTTGAGATAGAAAGCACGTTACACAGAGCAAAAGAACAGAGTGCAGGGTTGGAGCAATTTAAAATGAACAATATTTTGCAACCATGCAAGTGGATCATCCAAATTTCACATTCCTACGCCAGCTGAAGAGTAATGGTGGGTATCTAAACACCCAACCACAAAGAATACACTTTCACCCCATTGAAAAGTTCATTATTTTGGCACCTATTTGTTCATAGGTGACTAGAAACAGGTTTCCCATTTCTTCTAGGAAGGTTAGTAAGAACACTTCAAAAATTAACTCAAACCAGGAAGAGTAATGCAGCTTTTGAAGTATTCAGAACCCCAGAAATTTTCTGATAATTGAAGCAAGTTGAAAGTGTATGTGTGCATATGTGTATGTTTTCCAGAATCCAAGAAAACATGGGCAAGAACATGCCTAACTGAAGCCAGGAATAAAACCTGTTAGCTTCATTGCAGACTGGGGAAAGGGCTAGAATTTCTTTCTATATTTTAACAAGGACTTGGCACAGTATCCATAAGTGCTATTATTCAAAGACAGTAGAATTCCTCCTTATCTGCGAGCTTTAATTTTGTAAAACAAAACAAACTTGTAATTCCATCTAATGTTTAATTTGACAAGGAAAAAAGGTATTGCTATTGAACTGTTGACAGGCATCAAAATTTTAACAGCTCCAGCCTGAAATTTCATAGGATTAAGTCAGGGTTAAGCACCTAACTCACAGAATTTCAAGGGGAACTACACAGCTAATTTATTTTTGGGTTTTTGTTTGTTTTTTTAAGTCCCAGTTTAAGAACATAAAGCGCAGCAAGACTGGAGTTCTCTACAATTCAAGAATGTTAATAGGGGCGTTTACATCAGGCCAGCGAGCACAGTGAGCTACAGGAGGTGCCAGTTTGGAAAGTGACTGCAAACACACAGACATTCACAATAAGATTGGCTTGATAGTCACGTTTTATTACCAAAACAACTAGAGAGCAAATCATTTTACTTCAGACTACAAAATATTAAGAGTGCTGCTGGGATATTAGCAGTCAGAGGCAGATGACAAATTCCAAAGAACTTCCTAGCACAGGCCACACTGAAGGGCTGCAGGAGGAATGAGCAGTTCCTCCCAATGTTCTTGCCAACTATCTCCTCTAATTCGACCTCTTGGCAAGCCCTAGAGGTCTCGACTAGAGAATAACTGTGCAATTTTTACCTGAACCTCTGTGCTAGCATACTGTTGAAATGAAAATTGCTTTTGGTAAATTGACCTTGCCATTATTAGTCTTTATAAATGTTTCTATAGTGTTAAACATGCCATTCTTGTAATGCTTAGAAGTGCCAAATCAAAACAGTCCAAGGATACATCAAGTGGGCAAAACTTCACTGAAGAGAATGGAAATATAGTGATTGCCATGAGGCTTGGGTTTGGCTCATTACCTCTCGAAGTATCATCTTATCCATAAAACAGAGACAGCATTAAACAGAGGAGCAACCAGCTTCTCGGTATGCATTGCCTTTCTTGCTCTCAGCATCCAGCAAAGTGGTCACCATCAGTCATGTATCAACCAGAGATAACTATTCCCAATATAAACAGATACAGCCTAAAGTCTTGACACATTATCAAAAGCAGTGTCTAAAATGCCTTGCATAATATTCTACCCTGTTCTACCCTCAAATTTCTGCACATTTGTTTCAATGCTTTATGACAACATCAACCCAATCTTATTGATTTGCACCACTGCTCACCAACAGAAAAGCAGAAGACAAGGCTAATAAATTTGCAAGCTCAGGGTCAAGTATTAATTGCAGAAAACACTGACAATCTGGGAACAGCAAAATCCCTTTCAGTCACAGACTAACACTTCCTATTTTGATTTTTATTTGGAAGGAAACCAAAACAATGCTATATTTGACTGAAACAGAAGCATTTTGAAATGTGAATTTTGGACAATTAAATTGCTTATGAATAGTGAAAGCAAAGGAAAGCAAAAGCAAATAATTTAATCTCATTATTTTGTAAACAGAAACCAAACTCCACTAAAAAGGAGAAAAGAAAAAAGAAAAGCAGTAAAAGCTGGCAGAATCAGTGACAACCAATCACCTGCGGTTTTCATCCAGCACATCCAAGACCTGCTGGTAAGCCCTACGAGTGGAAGACTGGATAAACGACAAAATGCCACGAGCAGAGTAAAGATTAGTTCCATCTTCAGGTAACATATTGGGAGGACAGACACGAGCCTGTTGCAGTGATGGTGTCACACTGTTCGTACAAGCATAGTAAATGAAGAGAGAAATACTATAGTCAGATTTTAAATTAAAAAAAGCTTTTCAGATAGACCCCATTCCAAAATGCTTATTGCTTGCTTTTGGTTTACCCTTCTCCCACCACTATAAGGTAACACTCCCAAGTTCTAGTAGCGTAGGGATCATGAGCTACATTTATCTATGTCCTTCAGAAACAAACACAAGTAATAATCCAAGGACACAGTTTTGATCTGTTACACAAGTTAGTTTTATAAAGTCCTTGTCCAGCTAAATCTGTACCTGTTGAAGTCAGTATTCAAGTTGTCACTGACATCAGTGAGAAAAGTGTTTTTACAAGCATTGGCATTTTAAGAAAATTCTACACATAATCTCTTTTCAAAACACAAGCCTTTTTCAATAAGGAGAATCTCACACAGAGCCTCTTCAACAATAATTTTTCTTCAAGCTGTGACTAAAGATCAAGATAGTATTTTGATTTGCACATGAATCAAGTTTAAAGGCAACTGCAAGAAATTAAAAAAAAAAAGGACAGAATTCATATCCCAGTGAAAACAAATTACATGATCTTTTTGACTGTGATGCAAAAATAATATTTAAAATACACAGGATTGAAATTCAAACATGACCATTTGGATTATGCAAACCTCACCTCCATCAGACAGAAATTAGTTCTGATAAAATGCCTTTGATTTGCTCATGTTTCTTTACCTTCAACTTGACTTTATCCACCTTTTCCTTCACACATCAAGATATTTTTATTTATTTATTTATTTATTTACTTTTAATCAGGAAACTTCAATTAAAGGTGAGATGCTTTTTTAATAAGAAGTAATTCGTGTTAACTTAATTGTAAATATTACCACAAATGCGAACCAAGTGCAAGTCACTGTACCCTTTAAATCTTGGGATAGTTTTTATTCCAAGATTAGCATCCATAATTCAACACATTTCCTTTGACCTTGTCACTTGGGCTTTGCTCCAACAGTTTTTGGATTTAGAACGCCAATCCTCCCACTTTTGCCACTTTTAAGAAATTAAGCAAAGCATTAGTGGCTGTGTGCTTAGAAACTGGTTTGATATTTGGATAATCTCTAGATGGGTCATAATTCTATGGATACTCTGATTTTGAATAGAGTTGCTCTGCAACTGGCTAGCACAAAGATCACAAAATTGAGTAAGAAAGAAAATTCAACTGAAAAGACAGATTCAAAGCATGTTACACAGATGTCACTTCACCCACAGAGGAGTTCAGCCATCCCATGCTTCGAGAGACATGCAAAGACAGCAGTGGCTTGTGCTTGACTGATACCAGTCATTATTTATTACCTAAACTGCAGATATCTTTTCATGCTGCTGTAGAGTACATTTGGACAAGAGAAAGTAAAAAGGAAGAGACATCAATAAACATTTATGTTGCTTCTTTACAGCTTTTATCGTTCTCCAAGACTTACGGAATCCATCTTTCTCTTCTACTTCTGATGACTTCTACTTTGCAATCAATGGTAGTGGTCACACCCACTCATTTTACTCTTGAATTGCACTGGAAATGCCAATATTTACTAGAAAAATATCTAGATTTTTTCATATATCCAGATCTTTTTCAAATATCTAGATGTTTTTTCACTAGAAAAAAGAAGCAGGGGCAAGTGTGGAAATATCACCACTAAAGTGAATTTATGAGAATTTCTACTCCTTTGTGGATTTGCTGGTTTGGGGGAAATGAGGTAAGAGCTGAAGGTTTCAACTTAGAGCATGTTATACATTAAAAGTAATTTTTCCTGTTCATCACTTCAGAGATTTACAGAATAGGCTGAAAGACAGCTTAAAAAGAGTTAACAAACAGGTTTTAGACATATTGCAAATTAGAAGTTATTGTGGAATTCCTGTTGTCCCGAATAGTATTAAATACCACAGTAATATTATTTGCATATAAAGTCTTCTGTAGATACTGAAAAAAAAATCCCCCAAAACTATTTAACTAAAACTGCATAAAATTCCCTAGAAGAAAGTTACATGTGCTGATTAAATGGAAAGCATTATATAATAAGGAAAAATCAAGGCAGACTTCAGAACTAGATAATTCCTAACCCCATGGTCTAGTCCCTGGGCTACTTTATGCTTGTTGTTTTATAGGTGGCTTGTAAGAAAAGGCAGTTCCAAGAGATTACTTAATTCATTTTAAGATATTACTTAACTCTTACTTAAGAGAATGTTTAGTTTCTTAAATGATTTAATTATTTAAAAGATTACTTGCTCCTGAATATGAGCTAAACTGTACAGCTACATGAAATTACTCAAATTTTCTTCATAAAGGCTGTTGCTAACTTTAATATGCTTCTAAAGTCCATAGTTTGAGACTGACCTCTCTCTTCCTTTCTGTCTGAAAGTGAGAACAACTCTGTGAAGGGCTCAAATGTCAGAATTAAGGAACATGGGGGGACAAAGACAAAAAAAACCAAAACCAAATAAGCCAAATATTTCTTCTATCTTCCCTTTTCAGGATTCAAAATTATTGTCCTGTAAACACGTGGTAGTCCTTTGGACTATGTCAGAGACCATGGAGAAGAAATATCATGAAGGACATACCCGATATACAAATCAGCCAAGATGACATAAGAAAAAAATCTCTAACATAAGGAAAATTCTCTACATTTAGTACGACTACTTATCATTAGACATTGTGGCTATCCCCCTTTTCTCCTCCATTTCTAGTTAAATGGTCTTAGTCCTAGGTATAATTTTGTTTTGAATTTCTGAGAAGAATTCTTATATACAGCTCCAGCCACTTATTTTAGCACTCCCTGGTTACAAACACCAGTCAATTCCAGAGTTTGGAACCAAAACAAACAACATGGAATTACAGAAATTACTATGGAAGAGCACAGTAACATTCTGCTATATGCAGAGTTTTTAGTTTAGGAGTAATCTCCCCTAAACCTTCTCAAAGCATTTGTGATATACACAGAGTTTATTTCAGATATTTCTCCGAGTTACAGTTCTGAATTATCAAATGAGAGGTAAGCAGATTTAACTAATTAAGGTTACTTTAAATTCAGCCACATAGACTGTATTCTCATTAAAGACATGCACACCATCACCTTTCCCTCCACAACTTGCATGAAGAACAGAATTTCTCAAACTGTGAAACTGAACTCTCTAGAGAGATGTGTTTTTCTAAGGGAAAGGCTGGAGCAGAAAAAAATAAATTAAACGCCATCCCCTTTTCCATGCGCTCTTGGTGGTTTGTTGACTTCCAATGCAGAAGTGGAATCCCTGCATTCAACATTGGCTGGCAACGGCCAACAAAAAGCTTTGTTTCTCCAGCTATTCAAAAACAGCCAAAGAACAAAGAATCAAAATATAAAGCTATTTTGAAATTTAATTTTTCTTTACAAATCGGTTCTTAGTTGAAGCTGTCCCTTTCATTTGCCATCAGGTATTTTTCCCTGTTCTTTACACAGGGAAACTATTTGGTGAAGTTTGAGAAACCCTGAAGCAAAATTAGAAACCACACATTCAGTGTAGCAAAGGCTGTTTCAAATTTTATATTCTAAACTACAGGTACTTAGTCAGAAAATTAGTACTGCAGAGAGCTACGTAATTAAACACACTCTTGATTTTCATATACCAGGTAACATTTAGGCTTACGTGCAATCCTTAGTCGAAAGAGGTGACTGGAACCGTGGCATTTTATTTCTTGGGACAGTATCTGATCTGTGCCACCTTGAATAATAATTGTAATCTCTTAAGTAAGCATTCTTACAAATAGAGGGATTGTAATTTAGAGAGCTGTCATTGCTATGCAGATAGTTATTGTACAAGCAGGTGCCAACTTGTTAGTCTCATTTTTTAAAAAGCATTTGAGAATTACTGTCTTTAGTGAAGCCCAGCTCCCAAAAAACTCTCAGAACTGTCTCTGCATGCAACTGCATGACAAGAAGAAAAAAGCCAACAGAAAAGAAACAACTATCTGTACCATGTAGAGAACACTGTGATAGGGAACCCAGCCAACTCTTTCACTTCAATCTGACAATCTATTCCAGAATGTTTAATTTTTTCTCTTTGTAGGGCAAGCACTGGAATTTTGTGCAGTACTTCTGAACATTTTGTCCAAGAACAACAGTGTCCTAGATTAAAACTTGAGTATTATAGTCCTATTTAGAAAACAAAGGTTTTAAAAGGCAGTGCTCCATGTGCCTTTTCAATGGAGTCCTAATCACAGTATCCGAGTAGACTATATAATATCAAGAAGCTGACTCAAGGATGTAAGAGAAACAAGCATTTTAAAAAAAAATTTTTTTTCAGATAGGAATTAAATATTTTAAGTAAAACGTGGACTCTCCTATCTGAAGATGTGAACGAGACTCACACAAGCACTGGAATAAAGAGCTGATCTTTGTCAAATCAGAGTACCACAGTATTTGTTACTGCAGAAGTAAAGTACTTAGACATGATTTGAACTTAAAAGTCAAGCCAGTTTTGATGAAGCAGCAACATATCATTACAGTAATTAGAACAAAGATTATTTTTTTCAGCCAACAACACTGGAAATACGAACTTTAGGAGCAGCTGGTTTCTTGTGGCTTTGTACCACTGTAAAAAAAATGCTATTTCTAGACAGTAAAGAAATTTCAGCATGATATAAATGAGGTAACAGCTGTACAATTACATTTTCTGTAGTGCAAAGAATAAATTTGTAGTAGAATTTATCTACTTAAATCGTCTAATTTATCAACCAGGAAGCTAAACTTAGAAGACATGCATCATATTTACTATGAACCTCTAACAGAAATAGTAGCCTATAAAGCTAGGCGATAGCCAGTACCATCTGATGTAGCATAATTTACATCAAGCAGGTTGGTTTGCTTGTATTGCCTATTTTGAGCTATACAATAACACTTCCACATGGATAGCTTCTCTAAGTAGCTACCACAGCAAAACCAGAATGCCACCTTATCAATTTTGTTTGTAGAATCACTACTTCTCATTTTATTTACACAAAACTTGCAAATTTTTTGTACTTTACAGTGTATTTCCTGTGGGCCTAAATTGTGAGGAAACAAGAGCCAAGAGATACCTTTTTCACCAAGTACAAAAGGCTTGGCTTTCCTGCATTTGTGTGAGCCATAAGAGTTCCACCGTGAACATAAGTGTTTTCGTAATCCGAATTCACAGAACATTCTCGTGAGAGTTAGCCAGGTACACAGTCACATTCTCCACTTGGAGATTGACAAAGCCTGGATGAGGGAGAAATGCCACACTCAGCATCACTGAGAGTGCCACAGCATGTTCAAAGTGATCTCTTTTTTTTGGATCATACTGAGTCAGAAGAAGCAATGATGACAGAAAAAGAAGCCATTTCTAGGAACCTCAATGGTTTCAAAGCAGATGATCTACATATTAAGCACAGCATAACTTCTGTCATAAGAAAACAAGTCACTTGGGCAGATGAGAGACAAATGGAGTTCTACTAAAATACGTTATCTGCAGGTCAGCAAGTGTGGAATGCTGCAGTGAAGAAAGATAGCTTCTTCCATATGGGCAGCAGAGTGCGCAGATAAAGCAGGCTTAATATTAGCTAGCTGTTATTTTTCATACAAACAAAAGAGAAGAGATCCTGGATCAATCTAAAGTTTACATAATTTTCCTAAAAGACATTCATGATGGAAACTGCTTGGCATCAGAAGTTTGATTTATTTGACAGACACTATGCAGGCGCTAGCATGGGCATCAAGAGAGGAAAACTAATCTCCAGATGCATCATAATTTCCTGGCTTTTGTAAGTGATAAAGTGAGTCATGTAAGCTACTAGTAATATGTTTGTTGATCACATCCTTTTTAAATTTACAGGATTCCAGGTACGTATTGTATTGCTAAGCCTCTGAACGACTGCTAGTAGATTAATAAACTGTGACAGCAAATAATATTCGGACCATTTAAAACCAGTAATTCTATACATAGCTACTGAGCAACAGCAAAGCACAGAGGTGAGTTTTACAGATCTAGGATTTTTGGATTCAAGAAGTCCAAACATACATGAGAAATCTGACACCAACTGGATATATCCAGTCAGAGCTTATCTTGCCAGTTTCTCAGATGGCTGGCTGGGCACACACAGCCCATGACTTTCAGAAGACTAAACTAACCTGGGGAGCAAGGATAAAGTGATTTCAAGAAATCGCAATAATTCATATGCCATCTGTTTTTCCTTTAAGTGCAATACATCAAAGACTGCCAAAGCAGAGCTGGTAACATCAAAGGGGTAAACTTTCACAAGCAGCTTCCATCACATGAAGACCATCTATTCCAGTATGCATTATGTGCAAACTATCAGAGAAACAAGTGAAGGCCATTCCTGCAGTGAAATTCTAGTATGTCCAGTTCAACAGGACATGACTGATGACTGATAACACAGGCAACTTGGGCACTTAGTAGGCTGATAGAACATTTGGAGACGGAGCTGATCAGGAGCTCAAGGATGTGAACCTAGTTTTGCCAGCTCAGTGAATATATACGACTCAGTGGACTTGAGTCCCTAGACATGTGCAATCTATAAGATTGTATGAACCAAAAGTCTGATTAAGTAAGAAGAGGAAGATATGCAACAATATTTTCATGAAGATCTGGAGGAAGAGAAGAATTATAACATGTCTGGAACATGCATCAGAGTACAGTTCACCAGTTTTAGACTAACTAACAGGTAGACAGATATGTAGTACATGTAGTAACTCCTAATGTCCCTGCTGTAAATAGAAGGAAACAGACATTTCTAGGACATAACTCACTTGATCTATTTTAGACTAAGAATAGGTAGACCCAAAGTAGGTCATGCACTTATTTCCATCAAATTACTGAAAATTAAGTTTATGGTGACTTAGCTATAGTGTTATACAGTCTATACTGGGACAGATGAATCCCATCTTTTAGGTCTTAAATCTAAGATCCTTTCAACAGGGGAAAGTATTCTTTACAGTAGCTGTATTAGGAATCTTATTATATATGAGTTTTAAGTGTTACATTGCAAAAACAGTTATTGCCAGGTGGAAAGATGCTGTCACTCAGAATAAAGTCTTTGATTAATCAAAGACTATCATATCTAATAAAAATATACAGACTTGTATGTCTTCAGAAAACACCATAAGAATTGCTACCTCAGATGGTAACAACAGATGAAGTTTCCAATTCTAAATGCTACTTGCCATTTTGGTCTCAAAAGATTAAGGCGTATACTCACAGATTCCAATACATTAAGTACATTGACACCAAGAAAAAATGACTTATTCTAATATTCATGAGGAAATACACATATTCCTTCTTCTATGAATGAAACCCATTATAATATCAACAGTGAGAGAACTGGGAACATTTTGATGTACAAAGAACTCAATTTCCTGAAAATTCAGAGGGGGTGTGGGGGGGGTGGGAATTATACCAGCTCAGAAAATGAAAAATCTGAAGTAACGATTCATGATAACTGGTGAAATCAACTTGAGCCCACAAACACTTCCACCCATCCACTGCAAGAAAATACTTCACAAATGAGTCACCTCACTAAACAAAAAGCATAGAAATGAAGAAAAATGCTGGCCTTATAATACTTAAAATTATGTACTTGCCATAACATATGAAATATTAGTTGGAAAAAACAAATAACGAGGAGATAAGGAACAAAGGAAATATGTAACAAAGCTGTGGCTGTGTCCCTGAACCCTGTTACTCTACTCACATGGAATCATTTCGGGCCAGCTGGCCATTCTGTCGAGTGGCGTTTTCACTCATGGAACGTTCTCTCTTCAGCCTTCCCACTGATCGAACCTGCATAAAAGGGGAGAAAGAGAGAGATAAAAACCAGGGAATTCCAGGAGACACTTAATAATTTGCATTGAAGATTGTAAGTTAGACCTGCCCTTAGATACAAAGGTGTGTTTTCAAGGGTTTTGCAGTGATTAGGAAGAAAACAACTGATGACAGAATCTGATGGTGGTATGTGTAAAACCAAGGTCCAAACTTATTGCAATCCTGTTATCTATCCACATGATCTGATGCCAATAGTATGAACAAACAGAATTTTGAATATGTAAGAAAGCAATATTATGTTTAATATTACTTCCTATCACCAGAGATAATTATATTTCTACTGTATTTTCTGAGTCAATAGAATATACAGCTTCATAAAAATTTTTCAGTTTTTAAGATGTCAATTACCATCATCCACCCGGATGCCAATGTTATACCATTCTTTGAAGTCAGTTTTCAGTTTTGTTAAAACTCACTCATTCTATGTGATGGTGTATCATCTGGCCATGAATTCCAAAGGTTAACTATACACGTTAAAAGAATCTTAGTTTGTTTTCTGATAACCTGCAAATTAAAAAATCTTGCAGCTTTCCCTTCAATCAAAAGGATTTTTTTGTTAAAAGTATTTTTAGTTCTAATTATGACTTTATTTCTGTAAGTACTGTGTAAATTTACTGAACATGGCAACCTCTAGCCACCTGCCAGTTAAATATGGAACTTCAAAGTCATACTTAGAACTACTACAGTGCTAATAAAAATATTTTTCTATTTTCCCAACTTATGTTAGCACCAAGTAGGTCTGCACCACAGTAGAGAAATCAACGGTCATTTCACTTTCTTTAATAGAATGCTTCTCAACTAAGGAAAAAGCAAAATAAGTACTAGCCTCTTCATTTTGAGGTGTCTGCTGCGGAGGTTTTTCTAGGTCCAAAAAATCTAGCGGTCGATCACTAAGAGAAATAACACGAGGAGGAGTTTTCAATGCCAGTGGTTTGAATGGAGTAGACTGAAGAAGGTCAAGGTCTGGTGGTCTGGAAAGTGGAATGTCTTCACTATTACCTGCAAGAACATCAGTTGTCAATAGAAAGCAAGCTGTTCCGAGGCCTGAGGGCTAATGTTAAAGTTCAAAAAGACATCACATCAGTTACTTCCCCTGACTATGCCAAATAATTAAGTGTACCTTTCTTTAACAGGGCTTGTATGTTAAAAACTATGGTCAAAGCTCTCATAAAGACCCCATTAATTGACACTTACTTGAGCAGTTTCTCCAAGAACAATGATCCTGAGTAATCCTGAGCAGTATCAACTGTTATTGCAAGTGAGGGCACTTTTAATTTCAAAACATAGTCCTATAAAGGTGTATTTGTTTAGAAATACAGTGACTGGGGATGTGAAGATGTGTCTCTCTCAAAGCATAAAATATATGTATGTCACACTGTTGTGGTTTAATCCCAGCCAGCAACTAAGCACCACACAGCCGCTCACTCACTCCCCCCCCGCCTAGTGGGATCGTTTGCAAATTGTAAGGCCTTCAGCAGTTCCAGGTCTGTCACTGTAAAGCCCATGACAATAAATACTAAAGTAGTATTGATAGTGTCCACCCAATAATAGACAGATCCTTAATGTAATTAGCATTCTGATTATAATCAAACACATTTTGCATGACTAATATATAGTATAGCCTCCAAACTTATGATAGTTACTTTAGCTTATAGTTAATAAAGAAAAATCAGGTGTAAATCAATATACATTATATACTTCTGCTCCAGAAATGGCTTAGTAAGATTAAAAGTCAGCAGTTAAATTTTCTGTTCATAATTCATTCCTTAATTGTCTCCACTACAAGCTATACCAAAACTATTCATGGAACATTTTCAGAGTTTAAGAAACTTCCTAAGTCAAAGTTGATGAGCAGTAACTGTTTGAAAACCAGAAAGCATTTTACAGGTTTTTCTTTTAAAAATATATCAGTATATATTTTTGTCCATCCAGAAATTTGGGGAATTTATTTAAATTTTTGCCTATTTTTCTTTTATTGAGATGCAGACATACCTGCCACTACAATCCGCTCTGGAACCTGCATAGTTACACTGGCATTTGGAAATCCTTCTTGGACGCCCTTCTCAAGGTCAGCATTTTGAGGAGCTACTTTGAGTTTTTCCGGGACCCTCATGCGCTGACTAATTCCTTCAGTGTATTCCATTTCATACTGAAGGCGATTAATTTCTGCCATCTCAGCAGCTGGAGATGGGAATGCAGCCCCACTCATTCTGGCAAAAGAAAACCAAAAGCTATAATAGCAATATAGGAAATCAGCAGAAAGTGTGTAAAAGAAACTCTTTGCTCTGATTACTAAGCAAGTGGTAGATCATCCTAACTGAACAGACTCATATAGAGAAACAAATTATACAATAAAATTCATCGGAAGTGTAGTCACAAGGAGTTGAGAGTTGAAGGCAATGACAGAAGAACAAATTGATGCTGTAAGCAATACTCAAAGCTGCACTGAAGGTCCTCAAATTGAGTTGTGACAAAACACAGAAATTCTGCATGAAACGTACTATTCCTGCACTGGCTGGCAACAAAAAAGATACCAACAAACCAAAAAGAATTGGTAGGATTGGTAGGAAATCTATTCAGGATTGGAAAGAAATCTGAAATATTGATCTGTATTTACACAGATCCAGTGTATTGGCATTTGAGGAAATGGATGAAGTCTTACAAAACTGCATGTTGAAGTAAGGGAACAAAAGAAAAGGCTTGGCTTGGGGAGCAGCCTTCTGCTCACTGTCAGTCATCCAGATCTCACTCCATCTTACAAGGACAAAGTTCCATATCAAAAGCCTGCCAAATCAGTTTGAAAACCTAGCATATTCATAACCCATTCCCAATCACAAGCAATTCTGTAAACTTCTCACTTCTGAATTTTTCTGTAAATGAAAATCTTACTTTTGCAGAACAGATACAAGATGGGCAGAGAGCGAACAAGACTTTAAACTTAAAAGGGTTTGCCAATACTTTATATACACATATTCCTAGAAAAGGAGGGGGACTTCATATGAAACAGTAGGGGAATTTCCTAGAAACTGGGCTGTGAGAAACTTACTAATACAGTAATTGCTGGGAGCCGTATGGAAGACAAAGACCAAGGTAACTGGTTTTTTTTAGGTTAGGTTTTAAGATGGAAAGAAAAATAAATCCTAGAGCTGGACTTAGAGGTGGGCTGGAAGGGGGCTGCTGATGGCAACTGTGGGCTGGAAAGGGAACTCGGATAGCTGGGAGAAGTTGTTCATCTGGACAGTGACTAGTGGACTTGCTGATGGCTCAGACCAAGATTATGGTTATGGGCTCGGTTAAGACAGAAACATCCTGGAGCTGCAGTTAGAGTGGGGCTGGAAAGGGGCTCCCAGAGGAAACTGTGAGCCGCAAGGAATACTCGGCTGTGAGAAACTTTTCATCCAGGCAACGGCTGGGGGGCCTTGTCAACAGCTCAGACTGAGATAATGATTATTTTGGGGGTTAGGATTGAGAGAAATATATATTTCTATACATATATGTACACACACAATATGTAAATACAGTTTTCCTGGCAAATCTGCCTATGGGAAGCATAGCTTACTCTAACAAGAAATCTTGTAGTGGTATTGCTTGAAGTCGTTCCCTAAATGAAACACTCTATCCTGGCAAAAAGACAGGTTTTGCCACTATAATTGCAACTACATTCTTTTACTATTTTTGGCAGCAAGGCTATGTCTGTTGCTGCGTGTGTGCTTTCAGAAGCTGAACATGCAGAACTTTGCGAACAAAATGCCTCAGTGCAGACCATCTATGTGGCAGGTAAGAGGGACCACAAGCCATTTCTCCCACCATCACAGAGAAGCAATACTTTCTGTATTTATCAAGAAAACCTCAAACTAATAGTAACCTTCAGACCATAGAAAGAAGCACACAGAAGGATCTGGATTGTGTAACACTATATTAAATGCACAGATTTAGTATATTCAAGATGCGATCCACTTGGCAATCCACCCTGGGATCCTCAGTGTTATTTTCAGGACTTCATATCACCACAAATCAAATGAAAGAACCTCATTAATCTCAAAGTCTCACTGCAGCACAGTAGGAGAACTGGGGATCAGGGAGAAGGGAAGAAGGTCGTTATTCTACGCAAATTTAAAAAAAAAAAGTTATAAGGGAAATACCTGAAGTGACGCAGATTTAATCCATCTGTATTCTTACTGTTTGTATGTATCAAGTGAAAGGAACTGGAACAACCAATTTGATTAGAAATAAACGCTTTATAGGAGTTCAAGAGGTGCTTAAGCAGCTGTGTCCCTTCCAAGTTCTTAAGATTTCACTTTGGGGTTTTTTTGTCCCTGCCCTTTGGTATTGCAAGCTAGATTTGTCCCTCTTGCAAGACATTGGCTAGATCAGCCAGTGACGTGAACAAAGTACAGAGTCTTCCGACATTTCTACATTCCAAAAGGTGCTTTTCATTTCAAAACATGGTCTATGATTGGTAAAGCATTTCCAGATTGACAGGAGTAAAAATCATGATGTCAATAAAGAGACTGAATTTTAAGAAGAACTTAAAAGTACCCAGAGCATCTACTGGCAGCAGCTTAAAGAATAGTTATTGCTCACAAGACTTGACAAAAGGTGTTTCACTGCTTGTTCACTTTCTCATTTTGAAATACCTGTATGGCTCTAATTTTTGCAATCAAGTATCACTATACTGCAGCAGTAGCAGTGTTTACACCACAGCTTCCCCAAAGTTTAGCATTGCGTTCATACATAAGTCTGCATGACAACTGCTTTCCAGCTGTAAGGTAAAATACACACAAAAAAGGACAGCATTAGAACAGTGGGTTTGTTTATAAACTATTTATAAACTAAATAGCACTGTGTGGGTTTAGCTGTACTTGCTGAGGACCTATAGATACAATATCTGAATGTCTTCCTACTCTTGCCTACTTCTCATCTACTTGCATCATTGAGAATCGTGTTTGCTGTCAAAGTGATTTCAACTTTTACCCCTTTTTACAAGAGAACAGCAAAACAAGAAACAGATTTCAGCAACAGCAAACTTAAAATATTTCAACAGAGCCTGATAACAAAACCCCAACTATTTAAAGAGAACAGAAATCAAAGTTATGTTTTCTATAGCGATCTTGTTACGCAAAGCATTTTACAGAAGACATTAATAATAAATCAGGGAGAACGAGGATTGATATTTACAGAGTTACGTAGCTCTAGAGGCATGAGAGTAGAAAATAAGTCCAAGAATGATAAGATAATAAAAATACAATCACAAATACAGGATAAAGGCCAGAGAGCAGCTGAAGCACAAATGAGCATCAGTGGCATTTAACAAAAGACAGAAAGGAAGGAGAAAATCCAGAGGAGGATAAGAGAAGAGAGAGCAAGAGGACTTATACAAGGTGAATTATATGCGTTCAGAAAGACATAGGGGTACCTCCTTCTCCCTCTCCTAAACAAGAACGTCAACAGAAGAGATGGGGAGGAAGCAATGCATACAAAGCTGAAGGATGACTTTTTGTCAGCATTCTGGCAATAATCAGACATTGGCCATATCTGTGCCACAACTGGGAATGTTACACACAGAGTGGAAGTCGGAGTAAATCTGAGATATATGAAGACGAGTACTGGTAACAGTACAGCTGTGCCAGCACTGAGATCAGAGCAGTTTTTACAACCTACACAGAACTAATTGTAACTTCTCCAGCTACATTACTGTTTGTTCCTGATGTGGCTACTTTACTTACAGCTAATCTGTTCAGGTGCACAGAAGCTACAGAGTGCTCCTTTGGCAAGGGTCTAGATATCCTTTGACAAGTAAAAGTGGAAGAGGAGGACTTAAAGCAAAGTTAAAGACATGTATTATAGGACCTGGAGGGCCCTATTATGGGACCCTAAAACTGTCAGAACATATATCACAGAGGCATTTGGGATCAGAGGCTATGAAATAACAAAGCACTAACGGAACAATTTGAGGGGAAGGAGAGCTAGGCATAGGCTAAATGCTGAAAGCTGTTCTGCACAGCAGTTACATGCATCGAACTTTTAACAATACATTACCCTCTCTCCTTAGCACAAGGATGACGTGAAAAAAAAAAATCTATTACAGACAAACAAGGCTATGGGATCACAAAAACACTAAAGGCTGCCTTCTTTCAAGTTTGCTTTACTCCAGCTGAAGGTTTTAACGCAAACACCTTTTTTTTTTTTCCTTAATAGAAAAAAACCACTGGAAACGTTAGAAGGAAACAAATCGCCACAGTCTGACAACCATTTCTCTGAAACACCCAAACACTCGTTGCGTTATGACAGCGTTAAGAGCATTCGGCAACAGACGCCGTCAGCCAATAACGTGAGAAGGTAAACGGGGAACGGGGCGCTCCGGAGGGCGCGGGCGCCCTCGGCGTGCTCAGGAGCTCGCTCCCCGCCGCCCGCGGCGTCCCGCCGGTGTCCGCGCTGACGGGGGCTCCCGGTGAGGGCCGAGCCTCCGAAGGACGCGTCCGCGGCCGCTGCCAGCCTCCAGCTGCGCAAGGCGGCTGCAAGCGGCGCCCTGCCCCGCTACTGAAGCGTTTCCAGTAACGGGCTGGGAGCACCGGGCGTGCGAGGGCGGGCAGCGGCACCCGGCACCGGAGGGAAGGGACGGCCGCCACCGGGGCGACGGGCGGAAGCGCCCGGGGAGCCGAGAGGGTGCCCAGCGGCGGGGCGGGGAAGCGGGGGCGCCGGCAGCGGCGGGCCGAGGCAGTTGGGAGGCAGGGGGCGAAGAGCGGAGCTGGGGCAGGAGGGGCCCTGAGGCGCGGGGGCCGCGGCGGGGGGCAACGGGGCTGAGAGGGAAAACGGTAGCGGGGGCGGCTCAGGCTGAGGGGACGGACGGCTGCGAGGGCGGGGGAGGGGCAGGCCCGCGCCCCGCAGGCGGGAGCGCCCCGCAGGCAGGGGCGCCCCGCGGCCAGGCCGAGCCCCGCCCCGCTCGCGGCACAACCTGGAGACGCTGCCGCCAGGCCCCGGCAGCCCGTACTCACCCAGAGCGGCGGGAAGGCGGCCGGCGAGCCCAGCCCTGCCCTGCCCCTGCCTGCCCCGGCCGGGCCGCTCCTGCCGCGCTCCGGACACTCGCGCTGCCTCCCGCGGGTGGACGGACACGGAGGGGAAGGGGGCGCTAAGCGGAGCGACGCGCTCCCACCCCACTCCTCAGGTAAGACGCAAAAACCGGCCTGCTTGTCCCCATCGGGCTCCCGTAAGGGCTGCCGGGCCGGGGACCGCGCGTCATGTGACCGAAAGAGGGCGGAAGCGGCTCTCGCTGGCGCCTCACGTGCGAGGGGGCCGGAGGGCATCCATTTTTAGTGAGGGAAGGCGGGCGCCGCGCAGGCGCGCTGGGCGGCGGACCCAGGCCGCGGGGCAAGGTCGCCCGCGGGGCAAGGTCGCCCGGCCCGGCGCTCGGCGGCGGAGCGTGGCCGGGGGCTGCCCTGCGGGCGAGGGGGCCGGAAGGGGCGCTTGCAGCCGGCGTGGGGCCCAGGGCAAGCGGCGCCGCCGTCTCGGCGACCCGCGGGCCGGAGGGAGCGGTTCGGTGGCCGGCCGCGCCTCCCGCCCGAGCGCGAAGGGGGTAGCAGTTGGCGGCAGGGGTCTCTGCCCGGAGAGACCGCGTCTAACTCGTCGCTGAAGCTTCTGACGGCCTTCTGCCCGCCTGCACGAAGGGCAAGCCGCTCGCCTGGGTTAGTTGGTTGGCGTGGTGCCGCCCTGGAGCCGGGAGCGTTGGTGCCTCCGCGGCTCCTCGGCTGAGCCTCGCGGTAGCCGGTGGTGCCCGAGGGGAAGGAACTTGGGCAGCGCTGACCGCAGGTGCCGGCAGAGCCAGGACCCTCCGCTCCAGCGCCTGGACGGCTCTGGCCGCCCACTGCCGCCTACGGCTCGCCCCTGCTGAAACCACTCCATCTCTTCCGTGTTTACTCTCGAGCGGCAGAGCCTCGTGTGGGGCACTCGCACTCTCTGCTGATAACCTGTGTGCCGTGGCGGGTGAACGTGCCGTTGCGATATAGAAGCGTGAAGATCCAATTCATGTTAAGTGGGTAGAAAATCCGGCTCGGTGTGTGACAAACCTGGCATACCGCCCTCACGTGCGAGGGCAAACAGCCAGTCGCTTCGGGGCACGTTTTCTGAAAGACGGGTAGTTGCCTAACTACCGCTCCAAAGCAACTGCACACTTCAAAAAACCCAGCCGCTCATAAACATCACAAAGGTCGTCCTTTTCTATGTCAGTCACCACCCCACTAGCATTACGTAAAATTTGTCAGCAAAAAGAGTTGACAGAGCCACCCAGTTCCTGTCCCGCTTAAACCCAGCTTGCACATCAATTCTGACTAGCAGAGGACCATCTCCTTATGTCGGTAAACCACTTCTACCAATTTGCTAAAATGGAGCAAGGCGCAGTAGTGATGGGACCCGAACTGACTTCAGCATGCAACAATCCAACGTTACACACCATCCTCCTCCTGCGCCCAGTGTCACCCACCCGCCGCACTGCACCAAAACCCAATCCTGCTCTGCTGACTGAGCGGACTTCACGTATTCCCTCCTGCTCAGAAAGACTGGTATGACAGATGGAGGCCAAAGGCGGGGACTGAATGAACTCAACGAACATTTTATAGAGATGGCCCACAGACTAAGGGAATGATACACAGATTATATATATATCTCAAAGGACAGGAAAGGTGATGGTGATTAATTGGGATGTAAAGCATGGGACCTGAGCATGACGTAAATGGTATAAAATAAGGGGTGGATACTGTCCTGGTTTCAGCTGGGATAGTTAATTTTCTTTCTAGTAGCTGGTATAGTGTTCTGTTTTGGATTCAGTATGAGAAGAACATTGATAACACACTGATGTTTTCAGCTGTTGCTAAGTATGTTTATTAAAGTCAAGGATGTTTCAGCTTCTCATGCCCAGCCAGCAAGAAGGCTGGAGGGGCCCAAGAAGCTGGGAGGGGACACAGCCAGGACAGCTGACCCAAAGTGGCCAAAGGGATATTCCATACTATGTGACATCATGCCCAGTATATAAACTGGGGGGAGTTGGCCTGGGGAGGGAATCACTGCTTGGGAACTAACTGGCCATCGGTCAGTGAGTGGTGAGCAACTGCATTATGCATTACTTGTATATTCCAGTCCTTTTATTATTATTATTGTTATTTTCTTCATTTCTGCCCTATTAAACTGTTCTCATCTCAGCCCACGAGTTTTACTTTTTTTCCCCCAATTCTCTCCCCCAACCCACTGCAGGGCAGGGAGTGAGCGAGCAGCTACGTGGTGCTTAGCTGCTGGCTGGGGTTAAACCACAAAAGGCCACCATTAGGTGACCCTTCCTGAAACTGGCTCCCCCTCACAGCATAGGCTGCCTAAAAGCAGCTCTTCCCTTGGGATGTGCATAACTATTGATTTTTCCAATTCCATACAGAAAAATAAAATGAAAAATGCTATTATATATAGCAGATAATTTTTTAAAGAGAGGAAAGTATGCTCTGAACTTTCCCTATATTTTGATTTATGGTCACAGTAATGTTTTGGAGGTTAAAATGAGTAGCAATGCCAGAAGTATTGAAGCATATATTGATCCAAGGCCCACAACTTGCTAATTCAGTTCTTTACAAACACCAACAGCACTGTTTTAGAGGCAAGTGGTCTGAAATATGATCTCTTCCTAGACAAAAATAAAAGTTGTATAACATTGAGAATTATACATTATTTGCCTTTAGATATATGTTACATTTGGCCTCCTTGAAACACAAGTTGTTGGCCTGAGCACATCTTACCAGGCAATCCCCATCATTCTGTACAAGAGTCCTCAGTTTTACCAGTTCTCCAGGCTCTAAGATTTACAAACAATCAATAGGGATTTAGTCTTAAAAAACCCCAAACTGTAAAAAGTCTAAAAACTGGTTCTTGAAGCACACTAGAAATATAGTCCATCTTCCATGACTCCCCCTGTATAATCTTATGCTGAGATCAATTATGTAACTTTTTATTCCATTGAATACATGAGTGTTGTTCATAAACTGAGTTGTTGCACAATAAAAGTGGCCATAGGCTAGTCCCTTGAGTTCTAATCCACAGGAAATTCTCCAGAAAAGCCCTGGTGGTGATTTCTAGTGTAGTATCATGTTATGAGTTACCATTAGTATATCATGACTACGTCAGCCTGTCCAGGCCCCATGTAGTGTGTCAAATCTCAAAAAGAATTGCATCAGGCTGTACCCTACCTACCCTCATCCCCTTCAGGATGCTCTTTCCAGTTTTTTATTGTGTAGAAGTCCTAGCACAAATCATTGTGACAGTTTTCAGATCTCTCTGCAGATATCCTTGATTTTCTTGTTCAGTGATTTAAAAGGCCATCCTTAAGAATGTTACATACAACACTGTTCTGTCAGTTTGATTTTCAGATATGTCTTCCTTATTTTCACACTGAACTCTTGGTAGTAATGTTAGCTGTGCCCCTTCCTTTCTGCTGCACACAATCTGCTTGTTTGTCTGTGTGCACTTACAGAATACCTCTGGGTACTGTCTTCTGTCTGAGGAAACACTATCAAGTCCTACTCTTTTCTAGTTTTTACAGGTTTTGGCTTCCTTGGTGGCCAGTCCTTTGCTCTCTTGAACCTGGAGTTACAGTGGTTCCCTAGGCAAGTTGTGGGTGTTTGTCAGCAAGCTGCAAGAGTGGCTTCCTTCCATGGAGGAAGAAAACCCCAGCCTAGGCAGGGCAGTGATCTCTGCAACAAGGGCACAGTCCCACCATACTGGGCACAGCAACACAGAGCTGGGCTGGCAACATTAAAAGATTCTGTTCACCATCCAGCAACCATCAGGCAAATGCAAGGTGACAAGTCAGATCCCAGGTCAAAGACAAGTGAAGAAGTGGGAGCAGCAGGGGAGAGGGCTGGGCAGAAGCCTACCTACAAAAGAGCTCAGGCAAGGCCCGGGATGGAGCTTGGATGCAGTGCCTGGACCTGTTATGAGAGTGCAAACTGGGCAGGGCACTCGGGCGCTCCTGGTGTGCTTGGGGCCCCATCAGCCAGCCTTCCTCATCTTCCTAGATTTTCCTCAGTGTAATCACAACCCTTTTTCTCATACTATTTCTGTCAACAGCAACTTGCCACCCATCTGTGCTTCACACATATAAATCCAGCAGAAAGTATGAATGAATGCAGTAGAAGAGAACATGGCTGAGTTGTTCCAGATTGAAACCACTGTCTGTCACCAGCCCATCACTGTATCCTATGTAGAAATATATCTAGGAAGAAGAAAGATAGCATGCAGACATCCAGCTTGGGTATCTACACTGAAGTGCTAGACTTCTAGTGTAGTCCAAGTAGGAGAGAGGGTCTTTCTGAGGGCAAACTCCACTTACTATCTTTTAATCAAATGACGCTTTTTTTTTTTGGTAAATAACATTATGTATAGGTAGTGGAAAAGATCATTAGCACTGGGAAGAACAAAAAACCAAGTGAAATGGGTCTTTTATTTAGTCAAAATATTTTTATTTGGCTGCATTTAGCAGAAGGTTTGCTTTCCTCTTCCCTCCCTCCCCCATTGTTTGCTTATTATTTCTGATTTCCCAGGCTTCCATTCTTTCAGTACAATATGTTAACACTTTGCACCTCGTCAGCACTTTCCAGTTAAGGCTCTCAAAGCATTTACAGACATGAGTTAACTAATCCTCACAACAATCATTAGCAGTAAGGAAGTAAAATGATCTGCATCTGCAGAGAGAAGTTAAGATCAACTTTTTTCAAGTTTTTTGATTTTCAGTATCCAGCTTATATTATGCTGGGCTTGATGAACATTTATGTCCCTGCAGTTGTGTTTCATGCTTTTGAAAGAAAGACTGAGTTTGAGCACTCAAAATCTAAAGCTATTTATGAAAATCTTTCTTTAGTAACTTGTTGAAGGCCACACAAAAAGTGAGCAGTGGAATCCAAAACTGGGAACAAGGCATAATTCTCAGTTATGTGCTACTCTATGAGACATAACTCTTTGTAACTTACCTTTGGACTTTAAAACCACAATCCATTCCATTCTCCTTACACATTATCCTCTACTGACCATTTCCAGCAGACTTCAGCCTCAGGTACTTACATTCTGCATTTTGCTAGCAAGTTTTATGTAAGAGTCTCCACAGTCATCAGTTGTATACTGTATACAATACCTTCGGGTGACTGTAATGAGCCTTAGTGAAAAAAACCCCACCAAAACCCCAACAACCTAACAAGCAATGTGTGTGGGTTTTATCTTTGAGTATTTAAAGCAAACTTCGGAGTTTATGGAAAAATCTAATATGTGATTGTTTTATGGAAAACACCCTCAACCTCAAACCTGGTTCAAATGGAAGACTAAATATTTAAACTTGACAGTAATACCTTCTCATCAGTAGTGCATCTGCATAGAGATTCTTCATAAAACCCTGCAAATTCACAATTATACTTTGCAAACAGAAGTATTATGACTGTTCAAGCAAACAATAATTTTAAAATATCCATTCAGTTCATCTAAATGGTGTCTTCACGTTAGCTCCATCAGAAGATACTGGCATGAAACAGATTAAACTTTTTCTTAGTTAGGTTAACACTGAAAATTCAACAGTCAGACAAACACAATGCAAGTATTTTAACAGAAACAATATAAAATTTCACTGGCTTTAAAAACATCTAAATGAGAAATCTTGGTTATTTCAATGAATTGCTAGACCCTACATTTAAAATGATGCATTTACAGAACTATTCAGATGAATTAGGCTTCTTCTATAACACTAAATACTGGAATTCTGATACATTGTGCAAGTATTAAAAAATATTAACATTTTAAATGTTAACATTACAACTTTAAATAGCCTTGCAAGTGCAATGTTATAAATATTAAAAAAAAAACAAACCTCAGAGCTACAATTTTTTATAAGTTATATGAGTAAATGAAAGTGCTTTTCAAGTATTTATGTTCATTTACAGTTGGATTCTCTTGTGTAAGTCAGTGCTTAAATGGTCCAATTTAAATATCAGACTTTTTTAAAATTTTGGATGCATACATTGAACTGGATGGAATAAATGTTTTCATTTGCAGAAATGTGTGATAAATATTTAAATACAGAATATAATTTGTGATAAATATTTAAATATGGAATATTACAAAATGTGAATATTATAATTTTTGTTATATATTAAAAATAAAATAGAAAGACATCACATCCTGATGGGTGTGTGATAACCTGATAATGCCATGGGAGCCCTTAAGCTATACAGTAATTGTCAATTCCATCAAAATCCCAAATTATGATACGGTAAATAGTTGTTCTTCGGTAGAGACAAAAGCATGTGTTCATAAAAGGCTCAATACTGTTAACTTTTGAAGAATTTAAAGAACTCATGATCTGTGTCAAAAGCCATGGAATCTAATGAAAACTTTCCAACACTTTCAATTAGTCAGCCCTTAGCCATAGTCACTCTGGAGAGCACAGCTAGTGCATGTCACCACTGTACTGTCTGCCCAGTGCATGGTATAGCTCCCTTTCTGGCTAGTCAAGAACCATTATTACTGCAGCGATACAAAAAAGATTGTATTCCTGTTGCCAGCCAGAGGAAGGGTGAGGTAAGTGGGGAGATACTTGTTTATTAGACAAGAAAACCAAACCAAAACAACCCTAAATGAATCATCATATATTTAAAAAGTGCACTGAAAATATTTCCTATTGAACCCTATCTCTCATAAATGCCAGATTTTCATCTTAAATTATATCCACTTTGAACACTGAACATACGTAAGCCAGTATTAGAGCATTTAGTTTCTCTTGCGGTTTGAAAAGCACATGACACAAGGCAGCATTAACATCTTTCATTAAAGATCTGGCAATGCCATAGTTTTATCGTGAAGATGCAGCTTAGAAATGACATAGCTCAGCAGAAGCCCCTGCAGACTGCCATTACAAGCTTTCTCCAACAAAGTGCTTTGTCATTTGCCAAAGACAAAAGTCAAACTGTTGCCCTACCTCACCACAGTGCTGCACTGGCAATTTATAATTTTCTTTCCAGATGCAGTTGAACTTTAATAAATTATAGCTCTTCAGAGTTAGGCAATTCTTTGTAATAAAAGCAGAGTTTCATGTTGCATCAAGAGTGGCCACTGTTTAGACTGGTCTCTTCATGCAGACCTGACAACGGCTGATGATATTTTCCAGTTCTCCTGCTTTCAAAGTCTGTGGTAGAGGTTTCCTAAAAGAAAGAAAACAAACATTTACTTTTTTCTTTGAAAAACAGGGAGAGACGATGAAACCTTGGATACGGAATTACTGACAACAACACTGAAATCCTGGACTCATTTAAGGCATCTTTGTACTGCAGAATGACCCTGAACCTAACAAAGGGGGATGCCCAAACTGAGGGGAATTACTAGGGGAGCCCCCATGTTATGCTGGCAGTTATTGTCTCCTTGGACACTTGCAGCATGGATGCAATGCGTATGGATGCAGGGAAGTACAGTTTACCTGAACATTCTTCTTGGATTTAATGATGCCAACCAGAAACTATAGGAATTTGTGTAGTAGTTGCATGTCCCCCTGCCATGGCACTCTATGAATGGGATGGCTCGAAATTCTTCCAAACAAGATCCAGGAGATGCCAATGCTTGGCCAGAAGCTTCTGAGCCGGCACTTGTATACTGTAACCACCAATACATTTTTTTATGAGAACTTGTCCATCAACTTTTAGTAAACTGCAGGCAAAAAAAAAAATCTCTTTCTAAAACATACCATATGTTCTGTAGTATATCTTGGACAAAACAAAATGAACACAGATTAGTTTTATCAAACTTACAATGAAGCACAAAAACCTTATGAAAATTCAAGCACAGTTATGGCATTTCTTAAGTCCCTGCAAAGGCCTTTTTTCTGCTCAATGAGAAGGCATGAAACTGTAACCAGTACAAAGACTAGAAAGTAGCTGGCTTCTGTCCAGTTCAGGACTACAGTAACTGAATTACAAATAAGCCAAATCCCCCATTTTGTGTGTGTTCATATTTTTTGTTGCATTGATTGCTTCTCCAAACACAAAAAGCAGAGAAGGAGAATGCTTTATTTGATGTTGGCAGATGCTTAAAGAAATAGCTCTGAAATAATTTATGACAGTAGAAAATCAGCTAGAAAATACCATTTAAATTTGCTGATGTTAGAAACAGGTAAATTATTTTAACCAGATGCAGCAAAAATTCTCTTGTTCTTTTCCAAGATGATGATTATTATTACTACTACTACTACTTGGGGCCAAATCCCAGGAGAGACAACAAATTTCACATTAGACCTAAAAGGACTTTACATCATGCAAAAAAGAGGGGGGTTTAATTCTGTCTTTCACCCTCATTTGCTGGCATCCCTATGACATCCCACAGGCATGGATAACAAAGATGAAGTGCTACATCCTCTAGTATAGATACAGCCTTATTCCCATAACCAGCTCTCAACCTGCAGTCACATTAGGAAGTTTCTTCACTCATATCTTGTTATGGCATCAAAATCACTGTGGCAGTCTTTTGTAGACAGTGTTCTGCATTTGTTTTGATTTTAGCTTTCTGTGGAGTTCAGCCTCAAGATCTGATTTATAAAAGAACTGTCTGGCATAGAAGTGGGTCAGTTATTTCTGTGTATTTGTGTTCAGGACCGGTTTAACCACTCCATTCCCCAAACCTGTTTCAGAGATCTTAGCATGACACTACAAAATGAGAGCAGGCAGTTATTTTTGTCAGACCAAAATCCTTTAATCTTTTCCCCTTTTCCTCCTGCCACTTATTTTTGAAGACAGATCAGAATAGTTGTTCCTATGCTTCTGGCATTGGATAAGAGTTAATTGAATTATTGCCTACTTCTTGGCAAAGGAAAAAAAAAGAATTTAACAATTATTAAGAAACAAATGAGCTATGAGCAGATGAAAACCCCAACGAAAGTGAGAGAACATAAAATTAATAATTCAAGTCCTTATATGCTTACCATAACAAAAGAAAAACCCTTCCAGAGAGATATCCAGCCTTCTGGACATGCAGGAACTACAGTTGTTTGGCTGTGAACTGCTATTACCATTGCAGCTCCTTCACAGACAACACACCTGTAAGAGAAATGCACATGCATTCAGTGCAGATGAGGGAAAACATGAAAGCAGACAAAAATTTTATCTTCTGGGATAGTAGCTACCTAATGGCAGAGCTTACTATTAATGTTACAACTCACAGAGGTTTTCTCTGTTTAATGAGGAGATAAGTAAATTGAAGGTAACCCAAATACCTTGCTTTGCAATCTCTACCAGTAACAGCAGACAAAAATTGGTATAAGATGGAATTTAGTCCCAGAATATTTAAGCTTCCCAATTTTGCCTTTACTGAAGTAACAAGCTAAATGTTACCTTCTTCGTGTGCTCAGTACTTTATGTTGTTATGGTTTAGATCAGAGTTCTGTACTTTTATTTGCTAAAATTAGAAAAAGTAATCTTTATATCCTAAATGAAGAAACTATGAAGCTGACCTACTAGATTGCAACAACTGGGTAAGGCAGGCTAGAAGACAGAGTGCAAAGCTTGCCTTCCCATCTTTGATTTTGATACTCTTGGTCATTCACGCTTTTAGAGCTTTTCCTCTTTTAAGATGCTCTTCAACCTTCTCAGCTGTTCTAAAGCAACTAGAAAGGGCCACATTTGCACAAGGGTATTTCGTAGCAGAAAACCTTCAGCGCCAACTTAAAATGTTCTTCAGCAACTACAGTAAATGTATCACACATAACTGAAAGCAGAACTTCATTTGTACTGTATTTCAAATAATGAAGCTATCTTTATTTCATTTTAGTCTGCCTCTGATATACACAACAGTATTTTTTTTAAAAAATATCACTGCTACCAGTAGGATTATGTGCCATCTTCTCATCTCAGCTATGCAGATTAAGACCTGTGGTGGTACCTTAGCTTTAATCTAACTTCTGTTAGAGTATCACTGGGTATCTGGCATATTCAGGTGAGTAATCAAAAATCAGGTGGTTAAAAACAGTGCTTGTACTGGCTCAGATGGGCGAGTCTTTGCCTAAGATTTGCCGTTCCAAACAATTTATGGTGTCTGTGGTTCCAGGCCAGAAGAGCTAAAATTCTTATACTCTTACCTGCTTATATGGGGCTCTAGTGCCCTGCCAGAAATCGGTGCCATGTCTACTGGCATTACTGATGCAGTTGACAGCCAGTATGAATAGTCATTGCGAGAAGCAAAACTACAAACATCATTGGTGTTACAGAATAAGAATGGCATGGTGGTAAATCTCTGCAAGCAGCTACCAGCTGTTCCTAAAAGATA
Source organism: Buteo buteo (assembly GCF_964188355.1). Classification (NCBI taxonomy): domain Eukaryota; kingdom Metazoa; phylum Chordata; class Aves; order Accipitriformes; family Accipitridae; genus Buteo; species Buteo buteo. Next base: position 19,323,814 of record NC_134177.1, read on the forward strand.
AAAGAGGAGAGGTTTGTGACAGATAGGAGATTACATTTAGTGCAGCGAACAGAAGAGACACATGATGGCATCCAATCTGCTATAGTGAGAATTAAAAAGTTGGTAACTATAAAAAGAGAAGTGTCTATACAGTGGAATTATCTGAAAGCAAAATGCCTATGGTATATATAAAGGTATTTATATAAAAATAAGGGCTAAACAAAATCTGTTAAAATAATAATATCCTCTTGAATGGTATCCTTGACACAGTAGCAGGGATTCAACTGCTTAAGCAAAAGCTTCTGGTGCCATTTTTTACACCCTAAAGCATCCCATTTGGTCTCCAAAAAAAGCAAGATTCTCTCTCAGATCCTGCGTTATTACTGTCAGCCCTGTGCAGATGCTGTGAACATTTATACTAGACATCTATCCATAAGTAACTGAATTCCTCCTCAAAAATGACTAGGGATAGCAAAAAGAGAATATAGGAGGTGCAGAAGAGAAAGGTGTCTTTCAAGCTGCTATTCCTGACTTGACTCAGAGCAGCAGACCACTCTGGAGGCTGATGGTTGAAATCAATGTTCGTCTTAGATACTCACTGTGAGTTTGATTTCATGACAACTTAGCATTACTGGACTCTAAAGAAAACTATCTGAAAATTTTTACCAATACAGTACCAAGATCTTGTCCATGTGCTCGTTCATTTCCTTGTACAAAAAGCAGCGAATAGCCAACATAAATCTGTGATGTCCCATGTGGGCATGAAGGAATCTTTGTTGACTGACTATGCCGGGTAAACATAAAACCTCTTCTTGTTGGACCAGCAGTGATAGTACCTGGTGATCCAGGTAACCCCTGTAGACCTGGAAAGCCAATCAGTCCAGGTTGTCCTGTGGAGGGGAAATAAGTATGACTAGAAATATTATAATTTTGTTTGAATTTTTACTTCATTTAAATTAGTAGAACCACTTGAAAACTAACAAAAAAATTATCAGTAAGAACATACACTTGAAAATTGGTAGTATTTGTTGCTAGATGTATTAACTCCTTCAGACCTAGCTCAGGTAGCTTTACATTGCATAGTTTCATGGAATAGTGAGGTATTTGAAAGAACCATGGCCATTTTTACCAAAAAAGTTGTAAAGTAAAAACTTTTTATGGTGACTAAATAGAAATATTTAGTTCTATTTTGATGTCATAAGAAGGTCCACCTAGGGATTTCAAGAGGATAAATAAATGTGATTAGTAACAGAGGAGCACAGTTAAGGCATATCTTTGTAAACTTTTATTTCAGTTGTGAACATGTATCTGTTAAAAGCTAAGAATGTGCTTGCATGTGCTTGTGGCCCTAAAGCTACTGTAAATGTTACAGAATCTCAATACATGCAAGAGGAAGGATTTACAGAAATCAGGAATACAGTTGATCTGTAAATTCAGTAATAGCAGTCAAACAGAGATGTCTGCTTTCCTGTACCTCTTTGTCCTGGAAATCCCCTGTCTCCTTTTGGACCAGGCAGTCCTGGTTGACCTGGATGACCAAAACGTCCTGGTAGACCTTTTACTCCTTTAGGTCCTAAATTATTATCAAGAAAAAACCAGAATTATATAACAGTAGTTATTCTAGATATTAATACTGTTAATGAATAAAGTTAAAATCCCCACATAAATGTAGCTGTGTTAGAATAAAAACATCAGCATGAATTCACGAAGTTTTGAGACTGTCTGTGGTGTTACTGTCACCGTATTTCCCATCAGGAAGATTACAAGGAAATATCGAGTGTATTGCAGAAAAATATTATTCTCATAAGAAATGTTTACAGAAACCAAAGCAAGTACCTTTTTCTTTTAGCATATGACATACAATAGAAATATTACAAAAATCTAGTAACAGGCCAAAATCATCTTGGTCATGGTTTGTAATTCTATAACTAACACAGCTCCTTTGTAAAACAACTTTAAGGAAAGTGTAAAAGAACAATTCTTTAGTGCCTGCTTTGTTATGCTGGAGGCAACTGTCATTCCTGAGTGGGGCATGCCTTCTGGCAAGCCTGTCCCCCCGAGGAGCTCCCTTCCTGGAGTGGAAAGCTGTGGTATTGAGAAGGGTGGCCAAGTACCCACTGCACATCCACTTCATCCTACCTTCTCCTTGCTTCCGCACTCCTCACAGCCATGGCAGGCTTCACTTCTAGTGCCAATGGAGAAGTAGCCAGCCTCTCCTTTCCTTTCCCACCCCCAGGCTATGACAGGCAATCACTTCATAGCACATCTAGAGTACTTCTATTGTGTGTGGTAATTTCCAGCCCCCAAAATGACAAACGTCCTGAGCATGGTTCTGGTTGTATGAAAATGGTGAATGTTTTGATCCAAGTTTACTTTTTATTCCATTATGTTGCTTAGGCTTATGTTGGGGGAGAAACTTACTCACTGACTGTGAGGGTGGAGGGCAGATGGAATGGGACAGGTTATAAATACAAGGTTGCTAACAAGGTACAAAGAGCTATTTTAAAATATGAAGAGGTATTATTAAAGACATGTCAATTTTCTATGCAGAAGCAAGTTTTCCTACCAAACCAAAATGTTCCACTAAGCACCACACACAAACATGTATAGAGATAAAAATATAGACCACCTTGTAGTCCAGGAATCCCTTGAATTCCTTGATCACCTGGTGTTCCTGGGATTCCTGGCAGTCCAGGAGGACCCTTGCTTCCTGGGACAGAGAATATTCTCCCAGGGACTCCAGGTGGACCTAGCAGCAAAAATATAATGAAGAGCTATTGCTTTATATTAAAAGAAAGCAAAAAACTACAAAACAAAACAAACAAATCAACCTAAGTCAGCTGGTATTAGAATGAGAAGGGTTGGTTACCACGCTGGCCCTTTGGTCCCCTTGGCCCTTCTGCACCTTGTGGTCCAGGGGGTCCTTGATTACCCTTTTCTCCTAGGAAAGAAGATTGAAGATACATCTGTCTGGTTTAAAATGTCAAAACAACTGTCAAAGTTTCAGAGGCTTATTTAAGAGTCCTGCATGATCCGTGCAGCCTTCCCAAAGAGTAACACAGCCTGTAGACTCATATGAAATGTGAAAGTGGACTTCTACATCTCTGCTGTTACTGTATAATTTATAGGCCAAGTGCACTCAGTTTATAAGAAGTTGTTTCCATGGCTATCTTCATATAATGGCTGGTCCCATAAACCTAGCTTAAAATTTCAACTTTAGACTATGTCCTTTTTATCTCATGTGTTTTTGTCACTGAGTATACAGGTCAAGTGCTGCCTCCAGCAATGCTGTGCAGCTCAACTGCCTTTAAACCCTATTGTCAGTTATGCTGGTGGCTGTTAGGAGGGTTGTATAGTTTTTTAAGTGTTTGAAACTTCATAAGCAATTCTTTTCACTGTGCAAAATATGAGGTTACATTCAGATTACTCTCCACAGCTCTGCTGGAAATTAAAAAAAAAAAAGTCAACTGTATTTTATCATCAGGTTAGGAGATCTGACTGACTATGCCATGAAATGAGCGCTTTTTGCTTAAGAAAGTCTACTTACTGCCTGTACAGTGACTTTTCAAATTAGAACAAATTTAAAATACACAATAATTAGCATGGAACACAAACCAGTAGGTTAAACAGATAATGACAATTCTGTGTCACTGTATATCATGCAATTGAAAAATGAGAATATTGGAGTAATGCAGACCTATATCAGATTTAAATCACTAGAAAAATGTCTAAATTAAAAGGATTTTTAGCTAGCTACTGATCTGACTAACCCTTATGAATATGAAATTAATGAAGCTAATACATTTAGCAGTTTGTCTGCTGATAAACTGGTGAATTAGATTATAATTGGGACTATTCTTATGGCAAACAGATGACGCAGTGCTCTGTGTTGTAATTATAATTAAATGCTCGAGTTCTATATCTACAAGGTTGCCAAAAAGTCTCATCTTGTAGCAGTGGTGTGGCATTTCTAATTAGCAGACTCAGTCCCAAAGTCCTTATGCATTATTAATCACTAAGGACAAACTTGTTTTGCATTTGCCTGAGGTGAAGGCCATTGAAGTTTCAGCCCTTCTTCACTTCAACATCAGTTTGGGCATACCCATAGCATATAACTCAAAGAAAATGCTCTCTTGGTGATGACTTGCATTTATAGCTGACTTATCCCCGGCTCTTGATCAAAAAACCTCAAAACCACAAATACTATTACAATGCAACATGTAAATGACTGTATTAGGCACACAGAAGTGTATGTAATAAATACATGAATACCTTTTACACCTGGGAATCCAAGAAATCCAGGGTCCCCTCTAGCACCAGGATAACCTGATCGACCTTCTATTCCCTGCAAATCAGGTAACAGCAATAATAAACAGGAAGCAGCATCTGCACACTATGAAGTACACCTTCTTTTTGTTTAGAATATTCAGAGCATTATGTTCACAGAATATGCTACAACTAGAATTATCTGCTCCATTTGTAAGCATGTTACATGTTAGAAATAGTCATATCATTGTTAATGTTATTCTGCAATACAGAACAGCCAAGGAAATGACATGCCAGAAATTCACAGTAATTTTTTTTTTTAGCCACTTAAGTCCATAAAAGTTACTTTTCATACCCATTTTAATATTTTCCCTCTATTAAACGAGGTTTTGGGGACGATGTGGGGTTTTTCTGTTTTGTTGTTTTTTAATTGTCCTGGGTGTTATTTTCATGGCAAGAGCAAATTAACAATGGAGTAGGAAACAAGCAATATTCCTTTCACTGACTTTTGGACCGGGAGGACCAATGTCACCGTCTGGGCCTGTTGGCCCTGGTATGCCATCTGCCCCTCTAACACCTTTGCTTCCTTTCATGCTGGGAGTGGGAAGACCAGGAGGCCCTGGAAAACCTGGAGCACCTGTACAGAAACACCAGAGTAAGTAAAGTCTACTGCCAACGGCATTTCACATACGTTACATACAATGTAGTACAACATTCAACAACTCTATAATGGTACTCATGTTTATCACCTCAGTGATTCCCAAGGAAATATACCCATTAAAAAAAAAAAAAAATCAACTCATTTTTCCTAGCCAGCTAATTTAATCTGAGATCATAGCTGAGTTCTTGCAGTACTCTGTAGCACTACAGTTTCTTGAATATCCTCCAGTTGTAGTTATGCCTGTAATCACAGAATCATTTAGGTTGGAAAAGACCTTCAAGATCATCAAGTCCAGCTGTAAACCTAACACTGCCAAGTCCACCACTATACCATGCCCCTAAGTGCCACATCTACCCACTCATGCTACCTCACTTCTTTAAAGTTGGATCTCAGCTGCCCTACAGACAAAATCATGCAATCGAGTGGACTGCAAAGCTTAGCATTATTTTAGTTTACATCACACTGCATAGACCATCACAGTGTTTGCAATGGTAACATTGCATTAACTGGTAAAGGAACTACCTGCTTAATTATGAAGCTGTCTTGGGGGAAGACCTCTTTCAACCTTGAGTTCTGGACAGGCTGAATTCTGCTTTCAATAATCAGTATATCTTTTCAGATAAATAAGGAGTAATAACAACACACCTGGTCTCCCATCTGCACCAGCAATACCTCTATTCCCCTTTTGGCCAGTAATTGCCATGCCTGTTGCGCCTTGAAATCCAGGTAACCCCACTAAGCCAGGAGGTCCAATGGGTCCTTGGTCACCCTGATGACCTTTCATACCTGGTGGCCCAGGAAAACCAGGCAGGCCCATGTCCCCTTTGATTCCTGCAAAGTATAAGTATTACATTTGGGGAGAGCTGTAAAGATGGTAAGATGATGTGACTACACAGAGTATATGCATTTACTACACTGCAAACGTAGAATTCAACCTTTGTTTTTAGTATGGAGGAGTCCCCAAAGCCACCTTGCTAATGTAAAGCAAAATACTTGTGAGAAGACAGGATTCACTGCAAGGTAGTGTACACACACCACTCTTTTTTCTTTTCTTTTTTTTTTTTTTTTTAAATTTTTAAAAAAACCTCCACTTCAGAAATTGCTCATACAAAGGAATAAACTTGAGAGGAGGGTAGAAAGACCAGTGCAGGGAATATTTCTTGATGGATTAAGTAGAAGAAATGTTTCTTTGAACATCAGAACTGGCAAATCATTTTAAACTAAATTCCAGCTAAAAGCATCAATAGGAGTACCACAAAGTAAGAGACTACTCCCAAAGGATATTGTTCTAAGGTTGATCTTCGAGTGCATGATCTCTATATGGAGGATATGAAGACAGAATTTTTATTTATTTATTTATTTTTAAGTAAAGCAAATCAATGGATTTCTGCCAGTACTAGAAATACAATGCAAAAACTAAAAAATGGGAAAAGTCCCCTCAGTCAACTGCTCACTAAAAGGGGACATGAACAAAATTAAAATGCAATCACTGCAGCCTTCTTACAGTATGCTTAGTATTCAGCATCATCGGTTTTCATTAGAATATACTCTGTTAATCAAATTATGCATCAAAATAAAATTTCAAAAGCTCTAGAATGTGTATATCACCTTCACAAAACCATAGAAGTTAGCTTCTTTATTTCCCTTTTACAATAGCCTTAACTTTACAAGCAAGAACTCTTGACATTTAATATACAGCACCAAATCATTGATCAAATGCACAGAATCACTCTTGATTTCCTCTGACACTCTTAGTGCCATTTCAAGCATCCAAAAGCAGGAGGTGACTTGAAGATGATGATTCTGGTATTCAAAAGAAGCTTTTGCTTTCTGAAAGGACAACTCACCTCTACGACCAGGAATACCTCGAAGGCCAGGGATTCCTCTCCCTGGTGCTCCTATAAAATATTAGGTCATGTTAAAGTCCTGAATAATTGTTAGGAAACATCATAGTTGCCTAATATTTCATACATTTCTTCAGAATTCACCGAATCAAAATGTGGATTTTAGTAATATGTAAAATATAATGTATCGATTATTTCCAGTTCTTCTATCCAGAAGTACAAAATAAATTTGTAAGTTTTACTTTATAGTAGGAACTCTTATTGAAAAATCATATTTGAGGTACATTCTACAATAAGCTTTGTCTTTTTTTCAGAGGAAAAAAAACAGAAGAAAAATCTGCATTTAAGTTAGTTACTAAGAAAAATAGAAGAAATGTAAATACCTAAAAAAGAAAATATGTTAACAGTGATTACTTCAAACTTAATTTGAAAAAACTTCCTAAATACTATGAATGGCTTCTCAGTATCCTTATACTAATATGTAAAGAAACATTTTCACTGTAAAATATGAAAACACTTTCTGTCAGAATTCAGTGGAGGACTAAATCTATCTGAGGATGTTGATGACATCAGAAGTGACATTTAAATGAAAGGTTTTACAACCCAAGGAGCAGGTCATAGAAACCTTCACTATTCGTGTAAACACTGTGATTCCTTTCATCTTATTTCCATGTAAGAGAGGAGACCTCTTTAAAGGATTTTTGTTCTTTTCATCTCTTTGAGATTAAACACATAAGAACTGTTAACAGCAATACTTTGGCTCTTGCAGACATTAACATTTTTAGGCAACATTATGACAAATCACATGTATAATAGAGTGGTGACGTATGCATTTGGGTTGTTGACAGCATGTACAACAATTACAAAGAAAAGCCTGTGAAGTGAAAAACCTTCTACTTATAAATTTATCTTTGGCTCCACAGAAGCTCCTTATTAATCCTTCCCAAACAATCCTTGTCAGTTTAACTAGGGGAAAAAAACAATTGTAAAACTGAATGAAAATATTTCACTGGTGTTACCTGGTTCTCCCTTTACTCCTGGGCGACCAGGCATACCATCCTGACCTTGATTACCTCTTTCACCAACAAGTCCATTTTTTCCAGGGTGTCCAACAGCACCTGTGAATTATAATGGACCACAATATCATCTTCACTTCTATTATTCTGCATTTCAAAAGGATAACGTATGAGTCCCCTTTATTAAAATTTAATTAGTTCAGCTACTTCAAAGATAGATGTAAGTGTAGTGGTACATAAACATTGCTAAAGAGCAACATATACTTTTTATTGAGCTCACCAGCCTTCAATGGCTTTAACACCCCCCACTATTTTCACAGGCAATAACTTCCTGTCTTTCAAACACATTTTAGAACCCTGCCTTTGATTTAACCCATGCTGGTGGGAATCCATACAGGCAGTGTGGTTTCTCTCCCTGGCTTTATTACAAATTCAAGGTTTCTCTAAACAGGGAGTAGATTCTGATCTTTCCTAACTCTGCTGATAAGTCAGTGCAAGTTCACTAAAATCAACAAAACCACAACATCATAATTTTGATGAAGGTCTCTCAATATTTTGAAGACAATGTCTGGCACTCACTTTAATAAAGTCTGCATTGCATACCTCTCTCTTGCTGCATACTTACACATTCTCCCTTAGGTATATTTTGAATGGTTTGATCTTTTCTGTTGCTTTAACAAGCAACTACAACTCTGTCCCCTCTTTCCACTCTAATTGATTTTCTTCTCCTCCTCATCTAGCTACATCTTAGTTTATTATTCTATTTTAGGAGGTAGAACAAGCCTTTCTTACAATTGTGTGGATATCACATCTTGAGACCTCTAGAGGGGAGAAAAAAAAAAGGGCAAAAAGCTTTACAACAGTGAAACAAAATTAAAACACCTTGCCTCAGCTGAACTGGTAACATTGAAAACACAATGTTGAAGTCCTTAGCTGCAACCACAGAAGGTAAACTAAACAAAGCCCCTAACTAACATAAACAGAGACTGCAACTGCATCAGTTAAATTCTAAAAAGCTCAGAAGAATAAGAACATCAACTGCCTCATTACAAAGAAACTAACAAACCAGGGGGCAGTGATCTGGGAGAGATGCTATATGCCATACCAGGAGGGCCTGTAATGCCCTGCTGTCCTGGGTGGCCCTGCAGTCCTTTAACACCAGTATCTCCAGGAGGTCCAAGCTTCCCTGTAAGAAAAAAAGAGTGTGGGAGAGGAGAAAGGGCATTATCACTAGATCCAGATTCAGTCTGAGAACTTTGCTATCATTTCTGCTTTGGACAGCTGCGAAAGATCTCTAGCTGACATAAGCTAGTCTGGCTGCACGGACTACAAAGGAGCTGTTTAGGTTTACAGCAGTTGAATATAAATATGCCACCCCACAGGCACCCTGTGTAGTTTATTGAGAAATTATCTTCTTCTGGAAGCATGTCAACATCTCATCACCCCTCCAAAACAAAACATACCTGGGATTCCTGCACTTCCAGTTTCACCTCTGATCCCATGTGGTCCTGGTACTCCTTTATGTCCTGGATGACCTTGGGATCCTTTTTCTCCTTTGCTGCCCAAAACTCCTGGGGGGCCTGGATCTCCCTGAGAAATAGAAGTTGCACACAAAAAGGTAAAGAATCACCTTACATTAAATACATTACATTCCATATTTGAACAACAGAAAAATCATACATGATTTTAAAGGTTAAGTAAGTGTAATCACAGTTCACTATGATTTTCAGACAAAAAAGAATCAAAGTAGACTGATATGAAGTCTTCTCATAATACCACTGATCCTTTAGACATAGCTAAGAAAAAAATCTTTCTTTAATCTATACACACCAACTTCGTCTTCAGATGTTTTCACTAACACATAGGCTTTCCTTCAATTTTATTCCAACAGCTCCTCTTTTGATCCAAACATACATTCCTTACATAATATGCAGCTATAAAAAAATACTGAAATGCATATTTTTCCTTGAATTCCTACTGACTTTCACAACAGTAATCTCATTGTGGCTACCCAGCTAACACAGAAAAGAAACAGACAATTTAGACAGATTACAGGAGTTATAGTACCATTTACAGCCTCAACCACATATAATCTCATATGTAAAAAGACTCCCAGTTGTTCAACAACCAGAGTATGTTGAGTAAAATTGTATCCAATTGACCTAACATAAAAGATACTGTTTTTTTCTTAGCAATATATATTACCGAACATAATATATACTGAATGTAATATATATGACTAAGAAAAAAACCCCAATTCATGTTGTGTAATATTACTAGACTGTCAAAAAACGGTACAATTTTAGATTACGAAAGTTTTGTGTTTGCTAAGATTATGTTTTTATGTACTTTTTAATGTACAAGTATTCCTACTGCTGACTTTTTAAGTGCAAGTCCTTGCTCTTAATGGATTAGCAACTTTTACAGAAACAAAGTTATTTCCAAGATGTTCCATCTTTACAAATAAGAAATTCTTGCACCAAGAGAAAAATGAAATATAATGAACTCAAAAATTTCTCCTGAGTAATGACACAATAGAATCTTCATATTTTTTATCACTAACAAATCATCTACTTCTGCAAACTCTGCAGCTCTCGCTTACATGCTGTTCTGTTTCTACAGTCAAAGGCTCTGCTTATTGCCTAATATGACAATGTTTCCAATGCCTTTATACCTTTGGACCAGGCTCTCCTGGAGGCCCAGCAGATGGGTACCCAGGATCTCCTTTGTCACCTGGAAAGCCACCATAGCCCTGTGGACCAGGGTCACCTGATGGTCCTGGAAAGCCCGGAGATCCTTTCTGTCCTTTTGGACCTGGAAAAATACAGATACTGATACCATTCTTAAAAAGGATCATAATCGTATACTGCACCTTGTGTTTTGTGAGCTACTGCTTGTATATTCAGATATTCATTCTTCATTAAAGTAAATTACACAGCCAGTGATTTCATTTCTAAACCCATTAAAAAGAGGTTCTTATATGTAACAATATATAAATTAAAGAAGTTATATTTCATTTAGAGAGAGGGAGAACTGTATTCTGCAAGTCAAGCAAATGCTGGGGTGGTGAGAAGTCTATAGGTACCGCAAAGAATAAATTCCAGTCTAAGTATTGTATAGTACGCTTACAGTAACTGCTCAGATCTGTGCAAATGCTTCTATACAGGTCTATGAATTTGTAATATGGCTTGACAGAAAATGACCTGGAATTCCCATGTCCCCTTTGTTTCCTGCTGCACCTGGGAATCCTTGTCCTCCAGGAATCCCTGGAAGACCCATAAATCCTTTGACACCTGCAAGATGAAGAAATAAGTGTCATCTTCACATTTTTGCTTTAGACACTGGCTGGCTGGCAGAGCTGTCATGAATACAGAATCCTCTACCACACACCTTGACATGGTATCTTATTATTTTATAAATCAACATGCAGCCTCTTGCCCCAGACACAAATAAAATTATCATTATTGTTGTCAGAAAGCCAAGGAAATAACAAGCATCTTATGTATCAACATTAAAATTAAGGTTTGTGACCACAGCACTTAGGGGCAGCAACTGAAATATAATTTTGCAAATTTTTATCAAGATCTTGAATTTGTATTTACACACTGGGCTCTCCTTTCGTTGTCCCTCTGAGTTCAGTCTGGTTTCTTTCTGGGCATGTCACAATCACGTTATTACTTACTCATTATGCACTTCTCATGCATGAGCAGTACACTCAAGAGCTTTTTCTTATATGGTTTAGGCACTTTTTCCTCTACTCAATTATCTTTAGCATAATTTAGCTAAATTAGCATTCAGTTTAATGACTACAAGATCTAGTTGCATCTAGAATGTTCCCATGTCTAAATTCCAGGGTACTGGCAATGCCTGAACATTTAGGCAGGTGAGGTCTTATTTTCTTCCATAAAAAGTTAGGGAGTAATGGAGCATTTGCAGTTTTTCCTGTGATGGCTACACTGCAATGACTACAAAGGATGTTAATGACAGAGTATAGCAGTGATGCTATAATAGCAGGTAGCATGGATAATTGCCATCATGAGAAGAGCCATTTTGATTCCAAGTTTAAAATTATTTCTAATTGTCACCATTTTTATGTACCTAATTATAGTGTCATATGGTTTTCTAGAAAGAAGTTATCTCAAAGAATCAAAACCACAGAATACAGAGAAGTAAAGATGTTTTATTAGCATCAATTTAAAAAAAAACCAGATGAATTGTCTCACTCAAGGGTCAACATGTATCATTATGTATGAGGTTATGGTAATGGCAGAGCAAACTTTGTGAAATAGCTTAGGTAGGTTTATGATTTATGCAGGTTCTTTTGAAGTCTGCTTTTCACTGCAGATATGGTAACTTAAAATTTAAGCCAAATATGCAGGATTTGAAAAGGGAAATAAAAGCAATCAAATAAAAAAGCTTCTGAAATATTTTTGTGCACAATTCTAATGTTCATATTTTAGAATTCTTACTTTTCTTTTTTTATAATATTAGGAATTAAAACTTCTTATAAATATCAGTTTTTATTTATTGGCCTCATCATCCTTTAGATTTTAAAGTTATTATTATTCAGGATTTAATATTATATTCTATTTATCACCCCAAACAATGGACTATATTCGGAAGGAAACAATCATTTGGTGGTAGCTGCTATGACTTTCAAATAGCAGCTTTGGAAACTGCTCAGCTTCAGAATTCTCAGAAAAGCTTCAGAGTGAATACAGAGAATGTAGTGCTGCTGCTGGCACCAAGTTTATGTGCTAGCATTGAGGTAATATTATCTCCACTCTCTACATGATACAGTAATTTTCAATATATGTATTCCATACCTGGTAGACCAGGTATTCCTTCAGACCCATCAAGACCTGGGGGACCTTGCACACCAGCATCACCTTTTTCTCCTCTTAGACCCATTCTTCCTTGAACTCCTAAAACAAATATTTTACAAAAATATTACAAAACAACACCTTAGAGTGTGTTTTATGTAAAGTTTAAAGTTTTATAACTCTTTAAGCTCATGAAGCGTAAGTGGAGCATAGGATTTTCACTCTGTGAACACACATAAGCAAGACACAAGCTCACAGTTAAAGCCTTCTTTATGGAAAGATGTCTGTAGGAAAATGTCTACATAAAAAGCCAGACAGCATTAGTTAAGCATGTACAACTCATATACAGAGTCTATATTAATACTGCAAACAAAGGAATTCTTCTGACAGTCAAATATTTCTAAGCAGACTCAACTTCTTTGCAATCCAGCATCTAGTTGGTAAGCGCACCCATTTCTATGCTCATGGGCTACTAAGTGTATAAAAATGTGAATGTATAGCATGTATGTATGTATATAAGCCTCCTAGTACTACTGACTTATTATTACTAGTTTAACATTACAATAAGAGGATTTTTTAAGGAATACAGACTTGCTAAAATGGAAATAAATATTCAGTGTAATATCCAACTATCCCATTAACAAAAAGGCAGTTACAGTGTTCAGCAATAATTATTTCAAAGCCACGTGAATACTCTCAATAATACAGTCCGTTTCTTCCATGTTTTAGAGTCCACTGGAACTGCAACACATGACAACCCTAACTAGTTTTGAATGACAGAACAATGAATGTGTACCTTTTAAGCCTTGCTCTCCTTTATTCCCAATGCCAACCAAGGTCTCAGATGGTCCAGGAAAACCTTTATCACCTGGTTCGCCTTTTGCTCCAAGAAACCCTTTTCTTCCCTTCAGTCCTGGGAAGCCAGAAGAACCTGCAAGAAAATATAATGAAATCTTCTGAAGAAACCTGTCTAGATGATAGCATAAAGGAAGCAATGAAACTCTTGTCTTCAAGTGCAACTACGCATATAAATACACATTCCAAATCATAACCTAAACTAGCTTCTTAATTACTCCAATAATCAATAAAACATCTACGAGCACAGATTATGGCAAGATACTGTAATTATTTCTTTTACTAAATATATGTAAAATCTTGTATCTGTTGACTACATATAATAGCAGTATTTGGAACATGAATGGGATGGCAAAAAAACAGAGCAAAAAGGCTCTCTGCTCTTTATTTAGCAAACCACCAGCCACTTTTAAAAATACCAATGAAATAAAAAGGTGGCAATTCAAAACTGCTAAAAAAAATAATAATGTTGTCATTCAGTCTGTAGACTGCACATACAGAGAAGCCAAAGATTTACCAAGACTCAAAGAAATTCTGGCATGACATGTACTCAGGAGTGATAACATACATCAAGATAGATCATAAGACTACTTCAGCATGGAAGTTCCATTATTCTAAGTAATAATGAAGGCAGATACAACAGCCACTTGCCTCTGCTACCCGGGTTGCCTGGTCTTCCAATCATGCCAGGGTGTCCAGGAATTCCTAACAGGCCTATTATACCTGGCTCTCCCCTTGAGCCTGTGGAATTGAAGCAATAGAAACATATTTTTTAGTATTTGATCACTGACACAGAACATTGTGTCAGAAAACTACACATATGCCTGTCATTTAAGTGTTTAATTGCTTGTTTATTTTTTCTCCATTTCTGTAACATACTGTCCAAGCCAGTTTTCCAGTCTTTAACCACATGAACAGCATTTACACACACACAGTAACCCCCAAACTACCTAGACTAGTAGCTGCAACAGCTTCTATCAATGAATGAAATAACTGACAGTGAGGATAATGTATCTGACATATCCACACAGGGATGGGAGACCTGTCATAGGATGTATGGGAGAGACATTCCTTTCTGGCTCAGGAGTTGAAGGCCAGCTGCGACATGACAACTCCCTTCAGATGACACCAGAAGTCTAAGTTTGCATAACTGAGTCAAGTGCTACATGTTTATCATTAGTTTTATAGGTTGTATGTATAAAAAGGTGTGTACCATCTCCTTCCCACAGAATAATGAAGGATTTGATAGTAATGAAAAATCTTTATTAAAGAAGCATTACATAACTGATTTCTTTTACTCTATGAATCAAATTTGAACACATTTCTGAAAAAAAATCCCTTACAGGGATTACCTACCTTACTTAAAGTTAGCTCTGGTTAACGTGACAGAGTTTGATCTGACTCAACTCTGCCAGACTCAAGATCTCAACTTGCTTTTTAAGAAAAAAGATAGCATTAACAAGCTATCTGTTTGAAAAAGGATGCTGAGTAAGAACTAAACACTTTACACTTCCATTATGCTGGGGAGCTGCTTTGCATGTTAACTATTTCTTGTCCTACTGCAAGGACATTACTGTACAAAAAATAATGTAAGGTAGCTCTCTGTTCTCAGAAGACTGTTACTTTAGTACTGTGTCATGACAGCTTCAAGATATGCTCATCATTTAGGGAATGATGATTTATTTGTTTTCCATATAGATCTCAATGATATATGAAAGCTGTTGACTGAAAAATATTTCAGTATCCTCAGTTTGGAAAAGCATGACTGACATCTTTTTGCAGAGACTAACTTAATTTCTACGTCTAAACAAGTATTTGGGGAATCCTTACCTGGCACGCCAGAGATTCCTGGCCGTCCAGACTGTCCCTTGGCACCAGGTAATCCCGTATTTCCCTGAAGACCTATTAATCCAGGTTCCCCAGGCTCTCCATAGATTCCTGGGATACTCAAGCCAGGAGGACCTAGCTTTCCTTTTGAACCTCGTGAACCTCTTCCTCCTATGAAAAATGCATGACAATCAAGTATGGTACATGTGTCTGGAAAATAAACCTTCATCTCTATCTTGCTTTCATGAGCATGAAACTCTTCTTGAACTCTGCCTGTTTGAGGGCTCAACATTAGATCTGTAAGACAACATACATGTTCAGGAAATCTCAAAAGAGTTGACTCAAAAGAGTTGTGGGTTGGTTTTTTTTTAAAGAAAAAAAAAAAGATGAGACTGGACAATTCTATTTTTTCTCAGAAAAAGAAGAAAAACCCAAACATGAAAAAACCCACCAATTCTGCATTCATTCTCTAAAAAAAAAAAAATAAAAATTCCTTTTGAGATCATATACAGGAGAATGACTGTACTGGGTACCTGACTATGTTTATTTTGGAATGAAATTCATACACAGTATATGCAGGTACTTTTGAGACCCTAAACTGATTTTCTACCTAGCTGAGCTCTTCCTCTGTTTTGTTTATTTATCAATCGCATTGCACCAAGAAATCTTAAGTTCAGCCCCATATAGAACATGTGACTGAAATATCCTTTTTCCTGTGGAATTTGGGCCAGGTTGTGATTAGTCTTTGTACTGTACAATGGAATCTGAATCTTAATCCACCTTAATCAGTGCACATGTTTTCTCCCATCTGCAGAAAGTGCATATTTTAAATGGGCTCACATTGTCTTGCATACTATCCTATAACCAATATCCACAAACAACTTCAGCACCCTCAGGCCATTGGAAGGCAGAAACAAAACCCAGACCCACCCAGCCAAATGGCACATTTGATTCAGAAGGTCCTACCTGGTGGGCCTGTAGCTCCCTGGCCACCTGGCAAACCTGGCAGGCCAGTAAGACATTCAGCAGGTTTCCCTGGAAAACCTGGATCTCCAGGAACTCCAGGTGAGCCACGATCTCCTAAAAGAAAGGAGACTGGATTCACAATGATTTCAGTAGAATTTTCAGGCTTTGAGTTAGCATTGTTTGACTTGGCTTCCCTTTCCTTAAAATAACTTGCTGTGCTCCTTGAGCTTGTTTGACAACAGTACCTCTTAGGCCATCATCACCATCATGTCCAGCACGCCCTGGTAGGCCTTGAAGTCCTGGAAATCCAGTATCACCTTTTGAGCCAGGAATGCCATGACCTCCTGGTGAACCCAGTCTACCTGGCTCTCCAGGAATAACCATGCCTGGGTCACCCTGCAACACAGAGAGAAATGTAAATAATCCACTATGTTTTGCAAATCTGCCAAAATATTTTCTCCACTGTGTGATCAATTAACTTCTTTTATTAGGGTAATGTTCTCCATTCCCTGGGGATCTTTCACATTATAATTTTTAATGGCTCCCATTGGCTGGGTGTTCCTTACTGACCAGCTGCAGGTTCCATACCAGGGGAGTAATTTGTCTAGACAGCTTTTGAATTCTGCCTTCTAACTAAGAATTTGCTACTGAGCAATGCAAGACACTTCCCTCCATTTGGCCTTTACTGCATTGTGATGCTTGCTGTAGCCGTGAAAAGCTTTGGACCTGTATCTGAAAAATCTGGTTGAAGTTTGTCCAAATACAACTTTTTCTTTATTTTTATATGACAGTCATACTTTTATCAAAATATTTATTTAAATAATCAAGGTCAGCACTCAGATATGTCTCAGAAAACTCGAAGTCAGTTATTAGTTTTTTTAAATCATTCTTCTGAACGTTGTTTTCCATGAAGACTGGTTTTATCACAGATGTCCCACCAATTCTATTCCCTGAATGGAAAGTTTTAATTAGGTTTTTTTTTTTTTTTTTTTTTTTGTTTGCTGACTGAACTGCTGGTTGTTTTGAGTACTAGCTTTGAGTACCAGCAAATCAATATGTTCACAAAGCAGGTCAGTAGAGCTGAGTTTATACCAGTCACTGTTGATATACTTGAACCACAAAGGCCACTCTGCATCCAGCTGTTCTGTGGCATCAAACACAGACTAAATAATAATTAAAAAAAAAAAAAAAATCCACAGCCTCAAACCCCACACTTTGTCATGTCAACAAGCACACAAAAGAATGATATATGAGCACACAAAAAAGAAATGCCACTTCTGCAAAACATTTAGGTGTTATTATTTTGTTCAAATTTTAATCCCGATTACAGAGTAGTCAAGAATCCTACATTTATATATGTCATCAGTAGATTAGCTTCTGTTAATCAGCAACAGTGGCTGCAGTATTACTTCCAACGTACTTCCTTTATGCTTCAACAGAGCACTTGCTTAAAATAAATGCATTCTTACTTGTCACTGACCTCTATCAAATATGTGCTTAACTGCGATTTCTAAATAGCCATCTTTTCGGAAGCTGTGGCCTTAATTTTTTGCTGTAAGCAATGCAGTATCTTCCTTGTGCTCTGAAAACTTAAAACATCCCAAACACTTGGAGTTCTGGAATCCTGTATCTTAATTTAAAATTTTGGCTTGAGCCCCTTTCTATAAAAAGAATTTAATTTCATAGTTTGTGCATCACTGGTCAAGAAATATAGGAACTCCTATATTCCTTACACTTCTTAACTTATTTGCTCACTGTCACATTTAACGAATGAGACCCACGGAAAAGCTAGTGCTGTATTTCTAACCAAACCTTTTCTCCTGGTTGTCCTAGGTTTCCAGCTCGGCCTGGATTTCCAATCTTTCCTTCACAACCTGGTGACCCTCTGCCTCCTGCAAGTCCTTTATCTCCTGCAAAACGAATTAAATGGCAGTACAGATGCTATGGTTATCACCTTATTTTACAAATGGCTATTTGTATGGATGCAGTTATGAGCCTCTGACACTAAGTACCTTACCTGAGTTGAAGACAGCATCTTGATTTCACAGTGGATGTGACACACTGCATCTTGTTCCTTACATATTCACTCAACATTGAATGTAACACTGCTTGGTTACTTGCTTCAAATCAGATAAACACGGGATTTTTTTTTTTTTTTAAAGTGAAGCTATTCTGATGTCAGTTCCCTACTGTTTTCTTTAACAAGCAGCTTGATAGTAGTTGTAGTATCAAAGCTCGCTCCCCCCCCCCCCGCCCCATCCTGACAGCATTATAAGAATTTCTTAATATTTCTAGTGTTCAAAAGTGGGGTATGACTTTGTATGAGGAATGGCCAAATTCACAGTATTCAAAATGCTTTCTATTACCTGCACAGTAGTGCAGGTATTGTATTGCACATAATCAAAACTGATTAAAAATAAAGTACTGACACTTATACAGCTCTGTCTCTGTAACAATTATCCAGGTAAAGAGAATCCATCTGAAGTGTGGCACTCAGATGAACTGCACCTTCTTGGGCAGTATTCCATGAAGCAACAGTGTCTTTTAAAATATTACTGCCAGCTTTGATGCTTGATTCTCTGAAATACTTAAAAATATTCAAACTTGCAATTTATAAGCCTTAAGGCAGTAAATTAC
This sequence comes from Buteo buteo, assembly GCF_964188355.1. Lineage (NCBI taxonomy): Eukaryota > Metazoa > Chordata > Aves > Accipitriformes > Accipitridae > Buteo > Buteo buteo. The sequence goes on from NC_134177.1 coordinate 19,342,688, forward strand.
AAGACCACTAAAAACATTTGCCTGTCTGAATAATGTTCATCGATTATTTTTTTCTTAAACTCAATTGTTTTTAATGTAGACAAAAAAAAATAGTCAATTTTTTTTAGTTTTGCTTTTTTTGAAGAAGATGATCAAAAAGAGTATTTTACCTTTTGGACCTGGGTTTCCAGGAAACCCAAGCCCTGGAAAGCCTGTGTCACCTGTTGGTCCTAGATGTCCTGAATCACCTGGCTGACCTCTTGCTCCAACCCTACCTGTACAAAGAAAATAAGTAAACTGTATCTTACCACAGAACATCAACTTGTAAGGTTAGGCATTTTATAGCTTGTCATTATTAATTAGGACACCACTGTAGATTATATTAGAACTTAGACACTATTTCTCCTCCACAGTTTTTCACAGTTAAAATGCTAATTGTGTTCACAGTATCAAAGCAGGCATGAGTCTGTGAGTTAAGTTTTTATGCAATCTGCCCAGATTCCAGACTTCTAGGAACAACTACGTGCAGATACAAATCTTCTACTTGCTGAGAAGATACAAATGCTCATTATAGGGGTGAAGCTTGGAACAGAACAACTGTAAGAACAGAAGCTACCATAGAGGTGCCAAGAAATTTTCCTATGCTATCCAGGGCAGCTTTAAGGACTATTGTTCTACAAAACCAAAGCAAAGATGCCTTACAGTTAGTCTGAATGTCACCTACTGTCCTTCAGTGAATTCAAAAATTCTGTGAAATTTAAAACACCAGCGACCAAAAAAAATCCAACCTAGAACCCAAGCCCAAAACCCACCCAAAAAAGGGAAACTCAGGTTCTTAATATCTTAGAACCATGATTAGTAACAGTCATGTCAAAAAGGAACCAGGAAACTTAGTAATATAGTTACTTTTTTGACTATGCACCTGCAAAGCATGAGAAGAGCTAAGGGCTTCACGAAGATTAAGAATGCTTCAACCTAATTTTGTTCCTTCTGTTTTGAAGGTTGCAGCAGTCCCAGCATAATTTATGATATGCTTTTGTCAAAATTATGCCAGAGGCGCCTTCCTGGTTATACAAGCTGTGGCACATGCACCAGATGTTTCTGGTTCTTGGAGGAACCAAGTGATAGCATAAGACTGCTTGGAATCTCTGCCATTCTGGCACCATGGACACGGCTCTGTGTGCTGTCCCTATTCATATCTACTTCCTTTAGTCTTCTTGAAAGGGAATGTTACGGCTAATTCCACAGTTTCTGTACCACTGAAATCCTTTTTACAGTTATTTCAAAGTAACCCAACAGTTTTATCTGGCCAGAGCTGGGAGAGAAATCCCAATCAGATTCTCTATGATTTTTACTGTATTTAGTGCAGATGTACTCACCAGGCACTCCTGGGGGTCCAGGTAAACCTTCTGGTCCTTGAGGTCCTGGCGATGCAGGTAATGGAGTTATCCTAGTGGTCTCTCCTTTCAGACCTTCAGCAAATACATAATCAAAGATTACAAAGGCTTCTAATTTGGCAATATGTAATCTTAAGCATTTAAAAACATTCGTGATCAAGCTACTCTGTTAAAAATGCAGTCTTCTACAATTTCCATATTTCTGAAACTCCAGCAGACTTTGAAAAGCCTTCGGATCCTGGCTTCATAAAGCAAAAGAATTTTATTGACACCAAGCCCACCTGCAGTCTAGTGGCAACACAGAAAAGGAAGCACAAAGTCAGCAGGACAATGATGCAATTGAGAAATGCTTAATCTGCAACTCCATTTCATAAAGATTTAATGGGTATTCTCTTTAAGAAACCTTGACTATATCTGCTGTCCAACTTTGAATTCTTCCAGATTATGCTTACCTATAAGTACATATGCCGGTCTGTTTTCAGCACTAAAAAATGATTAAGTCATTTGTATTTTCCCCTGATGACTTAGGCCAAACTAACAATGGTGACTGGATACGTATTTTAAAGACTTTTTTTTTTTTTCCATTATGAGGACAGTCAAACACTGGAACAGGCTGCCCAAAGATGATGTGCTGTCTTTGTCCTTGGAGGTTTTTAAGGCTCAACTGGATAATGCCTTGAGTAACTTGGTCTGATCTCATAGCTGATCCTGCTCTGAGCAGGAATTTGGACTAGAGACCTTATAGGGTCCATCCAACCTCAATTATGACCCTAAGACTTTTGCTATTATCTCCAGTGGGACAAAAGTTGGAACAACACCGTTGAAATCTCATTGCAAGAAAAACTTCCCGTGTTTCATAAATTATGTCTTTGACTTCAATGTATCTCTGCAATTTCAACCAAGTACTCTTTAACATAGGTAAAACATGGTAAAATAGGATGTTACAAACCAGATTCTCCAGGTAATCCAGGTGGACCAGGTACTCCTTTAGAGCCTTTGAAACCTCTTATTCCTTGTGGTCCATATCCTGGCAGTCCAGGAAGCCCCATCTCTCCAGGAAGACCAAGACTGCCAGGCAATCCAGGTAGTCCTCTGTCTCCTTTTGAACCAGCCAATCCCTATTAATGATTACACGTGTGTATACCAAGCATTACTTGCTTTCCACACCAGCCTTCAAAACAATATGCCTGATTCTCTGCCTCACTATAATTGTGCATTACTTTAGTAACAGGGTAGCTCTGCTAATTTAAGAGGAATTTTTCCTCTGATTTACTTGTGATTAAAAGAATATAAGTTTTATTATCAATGGTTACAAATAAAAGGCTATTAAGAGTGAAATCATACAAATAAATACAACAGCTTGTTTTTTCAATTGCTCTGGCATTACACTGTACACTTTTTTAAAACAGATTTGGTAATGAAAAAAAACCACCTCAGCTCTGATTCTCCTTGAATATTGTGGAGTCAGGTTTAGAGATAGTTATATCCGAATTACTTCAACAGTTTCTCAGCCAACACAACACAACAATAATTGTTACTTTTTGCTTCTGCTGAACAAAGAGCTCTGCCCTAATGATTCTAGTTTTATGGTCAGTCCTCCCAGCTTTTGTGGTTTCTCTCAGCCCTGACTGAAGATTAACTCCTAAAGACTGCACAGGAACTGTTTCGATTATTATCTCCTTTTAAGCATTATAAGTAGTCAGGAAAACTGTCTTTTTAAAAAAAATCTTATTCATCATAGGAATCCAAGATAATGCTCCAATACAAATATCCAAACTAATACCAAAATAGACTGCATAGGTTTTTCAGCAACATGTACCTACACTAGCCTCATCTCCCTCTAGTATTACGTAAGAGTATTTACTCTCATTCTTCCATGCATATTGGTTGCGATAGTTGAGCACACTACCCATAAGTCAGGTAGAGGATATTCAGTTAAAGTATCTAAATAGATAAAACAGACTGTTGTACAAGACATCAATACTGACTTAGGTTATCATGAATTCTATATTAATTGCGAACAGTGCATACCCACCTCTTCACCTTTAGAGCCCTTGCATCCTTTAGAGCCAGGTCTTCCCAGAAATCCACTTGAACCTTTTCTTCCTTTATCTCCTCTGGCCCCTGGATCTCCTCGCTCACCCTTTGGCCCTTCTGGATATACGTATCCTGGCTCACCTTTTGATCCTTTATGTCCTTGATCTCCTCGAAAACCTGGAGGTCCCTGAAACAGAGCAATCAAAAGAACTTCAGTGGTGACATATGTCAACTGTTTTCAAGCTTTCTTTTTTTAAATTAAATACCTGAGTGATTCTCTCTATTCTCATCTTTATTCACTGTAACAGAACACTTCAATCAACAGAGTTTTGGGGTTTTGTTTGTTCGTTTGTTCTTCCTTTTTCTCCTGCCTTTACTCCTGATTATCATTTAATCTACGCTACTAGAAGCAGGAACAATGCAGGATCATTTAATGGATCAGACTATTAGCTACCTGGTTGTGCTTTGGTAGCATAAAAAGAAGGCCAAGTACCTTAATCTAATTAGAGATTTCTCCTCCACATGGGAATATCTCTCCAGGGACACTGTAACTGCCACCATTGGCTCTGTTTGTAGTTAACTTCTCCTCTCCCTTCTCTCCCCCTCAGGATACAAAGTGGGTACTCTATCCCAGCCAAAACCAGTACAAGCTGAAAGCACACTGGGCTCTAGTGATCTTGGTCTCATGAACTCCTGGGAGCTTTCTGGAAAAGCCTGTTACAAGACTCATTCTGCACCTGTACGGCAACCACAATGAATACTTGTGCATGACATTTTCTTATTGGACAGCGCCACCTGTAATTTCCCATAAATAATTACTACTACAGGCACAAATTAGAACAACCAAATGGTATGTCTGTGGCAGCAGGTGTCAGCCTTCCCTCTTCATAATGTTTCCCAAGAGGGAATGTTCTTTGCACCACTGAAGAGGATATTACAAGAAGCAAGTTTCTCTGCATGGCTGGGGCTTTAGCAAGTTCTGAATATGCTGGAAACAAGAGAAGTAAGAAGTCTGACGAAGATCAAAGCACACAAAACTCTCTATATGCTTTACAGCGACTGCCACGGTTATAGAATCACAGTGATGAACAGAAGTTAACTGTAAACTACCCATACCAGGCAGAAGTAGTCTAGCCATCATGAAATGCAGCACAGGTTAATCACACAGGTTTACCTGCCTCACTGCCTGGACTGAACTTCCTGCTGTACTGAGCAAAACAGGCTCATGTAAAGCTAGGTCAGCCATACTTTACAGTTTCTGCCTAGGCTTCCCATGCAGACACATTCATTACTACAGAAAGAAAACTGTTGAGGTCACCCAGTATGACACTGCATGTAACACCAGCCATGAGGTTTCTCTGAAATAATTCTTGTGGACATCTGAAAAACTGAAGTCTTACTTGAGCTCCTGGAAACCCCGGTGCTCCTGGAGAACCTGGAGAACCTTTTGGACCTCTTGTTCCTTCCCTACCTGCAAAAGAAACAGCATTTTTTTTAATGAAAACAAGGACATGGATTTTGACAAGCTCCAATAATCATACCAAGCATTGAATGTTTCTGCTTGTTACATTGACTGCATCATCATAGACTGACCTGGCTTCACGCTGCACCTAAGCCTATTAGAATTCTGACTTCACCTCTTTTAGGGCTTGTGCTCCTATCAGTGGATGGAGCTGCATCAGGCTCTTACACTCATCACAACCTCAGGGCTAGTTCAAGGACTGCATGCTGCAGACATGCCAAAACCTGATTCTCATGCTAAAAGCAAAATCATTGGCATTTCCTACCATCCTGTTAAGAGCAACAAGATAATTTACCAGGCATGCCATCCTGGCCTTGTGGCCCAGGAGAACCAGGAAGACCAGGTATTCCCGGAATATAGCTGCAATCAGTACACACGTAAGCTTCATCACCTAGAATGAAAATAATTCATTAGTTGTTCCGCAGCAAGTCATTCCCAAGCTTAACTGATGTGTTACATTGTTATAGAGGATGGCTAACACTTTTTGGCCAGAGAGTGGTAGAATCACAGCCTTTATTTTGTTGGAAGATCGCTTCCAACACAGTACAAAATTATCTGTGGTCAGACAGTGAATCAGAACTGATAACATTTAACTGAAAATGCACGGACATTCAGTTTAGATCTCTTTTATTTTTTCAAGTCTAGTTTTAGTAAACCATTTGGATACAGTCACTCTACTGATAAGCCAAATTCTCTGAAAAGATGAAAGGGACATAGGCTTCAAACTAACATGGCTCCATAACAGCCTGGGTGACTTTAATGACTAGCAAGTGGCAAAGAGATTCACCATCTTCTGTGGTGAGATTTGCTGGAGACTTCTCTCAGAGAACAACTGTTAGTGCTGAACATGAGAATATGAAAACCCTACCAATCTGTAATAATTGTTCCAGTGAAGATTTACACCCTGATGCAGTGCTGTACAACTGGTGTGCAGCACTGGCACATGCACTGCCCTTCTAACTGCTGTTTACTGTAAGGGGAGGAAGACATCTTGCTATCCCTAATGAATTCTCTTAAATGTCTGAACTCATCAAATGGCTTAAGAGATAAATTAAATTCAAAATCTTATGAGGATCCATGAAGATTACTGGATTGTACCGTCTACTTCTGAGTGGTAGTTTTCTGAAACTGACCTTTAATGCCCGTATCTCCTGGAGGTCCCGGAGGTCCTGTACACCCTGGCTCTCCAGGAAGTCCTGGTAAGCCTGTTCTATATGTTACTCTACCTGTTAATGAAACGAGCATGGCACCATTACATCAGCAGATTATTCAGACAATTCTCTAGCTGCTGAGAGAAAAAAGTTGCAGGGATGAGCTGGAGACAGTATTCTGATCCTTATGGCTCCCTTTCAACTTGAGATATTCTATCATTCTGTGATTCATTTAAAAGAGGGAACTACCTGGACAAATCCAAAACACCTGTAACTAGAAGTACTTGAGGACAAATATGGTAATGCCAAAGTAAATCTCAGCAGAATAACTGAGATCTGTCTAGCCTTTAAAAAGCACAGTCCTTCTAGGAAAGTATTTCCATTCGTGGTAGGGAAACTTTTTTTTTTAATCCTGAATTATTAATGCTGTTCATGTATCTTCAACAGAATTATTCTGCTGTATTTACTAGCACTTTGGAAAAACAGAACATGCATTGAGCTCTTCCTAAGGTAATGTATTTGGGGCATAGATACATTTTTCAAAGAGAGAGAAAAGAGGAGCACTACATTGGTACTGGTTCAGAAAAACTTGGTTTGGCCATACCACATAAAAAAGAAACATGATGCTGTTGGGACTCCTAGTTAAAGAGGTATTCCAAGTTAATACATTTTCCTAGAAGTATTATAAACTGCTACGGCTTTATTTTCATGCTGCCAGAAGTTCAAACCTGCTCTAAGGCCCACTAAGACCTCTGGAGGCATGCAAGCGATTTCTCTGCCTTTCATATTAGCCCATTCTGAATTTAGTTTTACAGATTTATTACAACTTTTGGAAAAATTAGGGGTTTTTTTAAGAACAGATTTTTCTCTCATTAGTCTTTCCTGGTTTTATGTAGCAGATTTTTAGAGTCACAGTTATACAAAAAGGTGAGAAATCTTTGGGAAGTCATTGTATCTTCCCCACAGAATCTCATTAGCAATGGAGCACAGACCTTCACTACATATGTGTTTTCATGAATATCCTAAAACAGAATTTCCGAAGAGAAATTATTCAACCATATTACTCAAAATATACTCTGTAAGTAATGAATTTATATAATCTCATACAGTAGGTATTGAGATGACTCTGAATTTGTTCTTGTTCATTGTACATACAATACTGAAACATCACCTGGTTCTCCTGGGGGACCTGGTAATCCAACAGAACCAGGTCTGCCAGTAATACCAGGTAGTCCTGGAGGGCCTACAATACACAAGCCAGTTTGTCCTTTCTCTCCTTTTGTTCCTTTTGGCCCAGGAAATCCTGGGGGACCTCTCAGACCAGGTCTTGACACACCTAACCAAACAGGAAAAAATACAAAAATGAAGTTAAAGAAGAAATGGAATTTCAAAGCAAAGAAAGTACTCAATAGGATGAATGAGACACAAACATATTGAGTTCACCCTACAAATCTTTTTTATCTTGTAATATATTAAATAATCACAATGAGAATGTAAAGACATTTTAAAATGATCTTTAACCTCTTTTTAAATGCTTGGCCCATCAAAGCTTTTGGGTGACATTTTTTTACCACTTAGAGATTTGTTTGAAGTAATCTGAAGTTAAGATTCCACCAAGCTTATTCAGTATAACGGGCAGGAAGAACAATGTATTTTATTGTTGATACTGGATCATTACACATACCTGGTCTACCAGCACCTCCGGGAGGACCCTGTGGCCCTGCAAAAGCAATGCATTTAGAACTCGAGTTAAACCACTGTATTCTCTGCAAAGTCACTACTGAATAACACTGACTGCAAATTTTGGGCTTCTGCATTTTAAGCTTATTTTATCTTTTAAGAATCTGGTTTTGACTGAGTAGGCATCTATTACTTATGCAACTGTTGCATACTGACAATTCTCCCTGAAGTCTGGCAAGATATAGATGTTTACAAGAGGTAGGAATAGGATCCACCACATTTATCTTAGATGGGGATGGACTCAATTACTTGAGAACAACTTACAGGCCTGCAAACTTGCTTCTTTTTGCCACTATTATTTGCTCTAGTAAATATACCACCTCTTAGCAATGCATTAATATCTTTGCAAGGCTCAACTTTCCTGTTGCCATCCCTTCCAAGTATGTAAGTAGATTTATAACAACAAAGTGTATTCACTGAATGCAACACAATCACTTGGATACATAAATATTCATAAAACTAGAACATCAAAACACAGAAGGCAAGGACTCACTGGGTGAGTACAAGATATAACCTACAAGATGCCTCAGAGTTCAGCCCACAAGTCCTTGTTACATTGTGATACAGCTCAAATAATAAATCAGTACATTTTAATTTTACAGCATGGCCAAAATAAACAAAATAAAAACTTGCAGATCATTATTATTTTGGAATGACAAGCAATAAAAATGGCATAAGACAAACTATGAAAGCTATAAAAAAAAAAAAGAAAAAAGAGAAAAAAGCACATGACCTTTAACAGGAGACTTAGAGCCCTGATCGTTTGTCTACGGCATATACAAATGATGTGCTGATACAGTAGTCCACTAAGGTCATGAGACAGGATGTCAGTGAGCTTAGATGGTCAACTCAATTATCTGCGCAAAGAAATGTGCCAGCTTCATTATTTTTAAGAGGAAATATGGCCATAAATCAAAGTCTCAGATTACACTTCAATTCTGCAATTTGATGGGAGTATTTTGGAAATATTCTTGTAAAGGCAGAAGCAGGTTGCTGAGTGCTCAAAAACCTAGCCTGCAACAAACCCTTAGAGTGAACAGCTCTTCCTAAAAGACTCTAGTTTTGATGTCCCACTCACCAGGCATGCCACGTTGACCTTTTGGTCCTGGAGGTCCAGGGGGTCCTTCATCTCCTTTTTCACCAATAACACTATCATAATACTCCGTCTTAAGAGAAAGATTGTAAGAAAAGAAAGAATAGTGAGAATGAAGAGAGAAGCACAGTACCTCATATTGAACATTTGGTTAGAACAACGCTATGATCTCATTCATAATTTTGATTTTGTGACACCAAGATACCTTTCTAATCACATGGTAATTACAAGCAGCCAGAAATGAAATCATAATTGTTACACACAGATAATACCAGAAGGCCTGTACAAATATATGGGGCTGGGATTTCAGCTCAATTCTTCAACTCCCAGAGAACTCCTCTGCCCACAGATGCAATTATACAGGCAAGGTATAAGTTGGAGACCCAGTCACAAATATTATGGTAGCATGAAATCAAAAATATTGTTGAAGGAAACCTCTAGGAATCACTTTGTCTATTCTATTGTCTCAAAGCAGCATCAGCTGTATCTAGACTACTCTTTTAAATAATCACACATGAAAACAGACAAAAATCAACTACTTAAATCACATGTGCATTAAAAAGTCATTCCTATAAAAATTAATAATTTATTAAAATTTAGTATTATGATGTTTCAAAGTTTCTACAAATGACAGGCAAAATCAAAAGGCAATTTGCTGTACCTCTGTTTTTTTATATCAACAAATTTTTGCTCTTTTCTGGAGTATTTTGCATGGGCACCATTACTGACAAATCAGTATTATAATAATTATTGTGCCTTCATATATAAACATCACACTGAAATTTAAACTGACTACTAACGCACCAATTTTAAAAGGAATAAAAGTCTGCTTAAAATTAAATATCAAAATTTTTACTTTTCTCCTATAGATTTTTTGAAAAGCAGTGTTTTTTTAGTACTCTGTCAATATCACAAATGATTCAGCTTTTTACAAAGTTATTTCTTTTGAACAATTTGGGCAGAAAGTTTCCATTAGGTACACGAGGCCTTTAAGAAAGCCACTAGTGAGACAGCATGACCAGACAGAGAAATTGTTCTCACAGCATCTCTTGCTTTCTTTAAAAAGTCTTAAGATTTTAAAATTAACACAAACTGTTCTGGAACTGATTAATGATTGGTTTAAAAATTAACTCCTGTGAATTTCTGTAACTGTCCTGTGACAGTCTAATCTCCTGCCAAAATTGCTGGAACTGAGTGAGATCTAACCAGGACCTCATCATGCATCCAGCTCCATGTGAAGGACAATGCCATCTCCGTGAGACTCCTAGCAACACCAGTACTTTGAAAAAGCCATGCCTCGGTTAGAGCACCACAGGACATCCATTATTGACTCATACAGGCAGTTTGGCTTATTCTTATTCTAACAGTTTAGAACAATGATATGATGAAGATAATTTACACTTACTCGACCACAAGCTCCAGGTGGACCAGTGTTTCCTTTCATCCCCTTCATCAGAGGACAGAGATGGGTTTGTTTATTAAAAACAATACATGACATGACATTTGGTACCCACTGTTACTTCAGTACACTGTTCAAAACATTAAAGAACTTCTGCTCCTGACCAGTCCTTCACCACCCCCATCTCTGTTCCTTTCACAACTATTCAGCCACATACACCAAAAACTACAAGAACATATCAGCAGGCATAGATGGACACCAGCTCAAACACACGATCTGTTTCAGCTGATCCATTCCCTATTCCATGATATCATTACTTGTCATCTGTTAGGTAAGGTAAAACACATTGCATACACAGTGATAAATAACCAAAACCCCAAAACATACCTTATGCTCATCCTCAAAAGCAACAACAAAACCATTAGACAATACCTTAGCTCCTTGCCTGCCAGCCAGTCCTGGTCTGCCCTGTTCACCCTTTTGTCCCTGCAGGTGACAGTACACAATTTTATGAGGATTAATCTTTTAGCGCTGCCATCACTAAGATCTAAAATGGAAAGCTTTAATCTTTCATGATGATGGCAATGTGAATATGACTTGCTCACATGAAGAAATCTCAGGTAAAGACTCTGTCTGGGGTACAGTTCCATGTCTGTGGGAAATACAGCAGGTCTCTCATCCAAACCTGCCTTTATAACAGCACGCTCCACCAATCCCAAGGTGGAGCTGTCCTGGATAGTGCGAGTGTAGGAGGCTCTGGTTTGTTCTCCCTCTACAAACTACAATTTCTGAAAGGAGAGAAACTGAACACAACGTGAGACTCACATTCAGCTTGGTCAGTCTGCATGATGGTGTTGATCTCAAGAGCTGTCAGCAAGACTGGGGGAAAAGAGTGCAGACTGCTGCTAAAGCTTTCTGCAAGTGTATACATGCAAGGAAAAGGGACTTCTTAGAAGCTTATGCAGCTGAATGACAGAAGGTTTTCTTCCTGTTAGGTGAGGCAGTAGAGCTTTGCGGTTTGTCATTCCACATTCTTTGACAGAGTGGAATGTGTTTAGATTGTCTGCAAAGGTCATTTTGGCATGATGAAGATGATGTTTTAGTAAGATATGTGAGAAATGGGCTATTCTGACAATAAGAATTTTTGTAAGGTATTTGTAAGGTCATTGTGACCCTAATGATGTCATTAAAGTGGAAGTGAAGTAAATATAAAAGAATTGATATTTCACTGATTGAATACAGTATTCCAAACACATTTGAACAACCTTAGCTTTTAAATTAGTAGGCAAATGAGATAATTTTCGTTATAAAATGGCATATTTTAAGAATTATATGATGACAAGATGACAGTTTTAATATCTATCAGTCATCTTGTTGCAGGCCAAGGCAGCTGTGACCTTAACAATAACTTTTCTTTGTAAAAGAATGTCTTTGATTCTAGTGATGACAAATTATTCATTTTGTTTCTTGATTTATGCTGAAGTGAAGGTATAACTCTTGCAAAAATTTCAACGTGACTAACCAGAATTGAACTCAGTAGAATTAATTTTGCATAACTTGGACTGTGTCTCAAACTTTTTAGATAGTCAGCAACAAGCAACATGTCTTTTTATTTTATACAGAAGAAGAGACAACATCTATGAACTGAGCCCCTCTCTCCTGCATAAATCTATGAGGACATGGTATGTCCCAAAGACAGCTGTGTGAAAGAAAATGTTTCACAGTTTATGCAAATCAACATTTTCAAACACATTCTGCAATGTGAAAAAGCTGTGACAGGAAGATATCACTGTAATAAACAGATGACTATTACTTAGAAAACATTTAGAAGGCTTCCTTCATTACCGGTAAGCCAGGTGGACCTGGGGCACCTTCTTTTCCAGGTTTACCCTACAAAGGAAAAACATAAAATAAAATAAAAAAAACTTAAGATGATCAAGAGAGGGGTCATTGCATTCAAAGAGCATAACAACTAAATACTGCACGTATAAGTGTATTTTAGATCTTTATAAATTTTGAAAAGCCATTAAGCAGGCAGCTAGTTACAAGATAAAAGGGGGGTGGAAGATGAAGAGCTCAGAACAACAGGGGAGAAAGTATGTTTTAGAAATTTGTTTTTCACAGAATAAACCAATGAAACTTAAAATAATTCTGAAAAAGATGACCAGACCATGAATTACGATGCAAGCATGAGAAAAAACAGTAATACTCAAAAGATTGCAGAATGTAACCAAGGATGATACTCTGGAAAAGAAGAAGGGGAGTTGGAAAGATGTCACCACAGGCTCAAAACTCACTTGCACAAAATAGTATTTTTTTCTAGAATGTAAAATCCATAGCCATTTGATATTTTGTGCTCACTGATGTAATTTCAGTAGTAAAAATTTTGTTTTCATTTCAGAATAGCCAGTCAGTCAATGTCTTAACACAATTTGTATTTCCTTAGCATTCTTCAAGGTCAACAGGCAGAAAAGCAAGGGTGCTCTACTACTTCATCCACTAAGGAGGAAGGGGGAGGTCAGTTAAGCGTTATAAAAAACACTGCATGACAGGACAGGGCTTTTGCAAACAGAAGACATAATATGGAAGAAACACAGAAGATGGAGGAAGAATAACACACATTGGGTAGCAAGAACTTTTAGTACTTTAAACCAGTAACTCAAAAATTTTCATAACATATAGGAATAATAAAAATAATAATCAAGTTGCTCTATAGCATCATCATCATTATAGCACCATACAATTGGAGAAAAAGCTATCTACAGGTAGTACTGGTCTTGTCTTGCTACCCTTCCTTGTGGAAGAAAATTTATGGCAACCACAAAAAGTATGGGAAAAGTTTCAAAATATATATGTTTGGACAGAATTAATTATTTCATGAGAAAATTATTTTCTTAATATTGCTTTTAAAAATGTATTTGGAATCAAAATGTTTTGTTCAGAAAATGTCAAAAAAATTTTGATTTATTTGGGTATTTTAGGGTTCTCACCTGATTACATATTAGTAAACTGTTATGAATTCATACAGTTTTAGTTATTAAGAACCTGCATCTTTCATTGATTAGTTTTTATCTGAAAGTCTGAAAGCCATTTGAATGCAAAGTGGTAACTTCCTATTTAATTCTCTTCAAAATATAGATGTACTCAAGTAAATAATATTTTAATGTGTATACTTTTAAAAATAAACATATGATTTTTTTCTCATGTTTTTGTGTTAATAGAATAACTCTCTTATGACAATTTTCTTCATGTCTCCACATACCTGCTGGTTGAGCATACCAATTTAAGTCTGCTGCCTTAAGTAAACCCAATGTTTTTAATTCTCTTCTACATACACACTGGCACTATAAAGCCAGTATGTGTTCAGAAGAGCGCTTTTTTTTTTTTTACTAAGTTTCAACAGTAGAACTTTTACAGCAAAACAAATAGAAGGGCACCCACCATCAACTGACCTTTACTTCATGTACTCATGGTAAGTGAGCCTATAAGAACAGTCATTTGACTTTCAGCTCTCTAGTCTGGTTTACTGGATGAAAGAGTTTTCGAATCTAAGAAAATTTGCTCCAAGTGGCATTGAAGCAAAAACTGGAGAGCAACACTAGTGCAAAACTGCTTTTCAGAAAAGACTAACATGTGTATTCAGTTGTGTGCACATACCTGTGCTCCGGGTTCTCCTTGGTCACCCTTTTCACTTTGAGAATCACCAACAGGCCCCTGTAACAAAACCAGCCTCAAGATACACATACTTGAGACTCACATTTTCTAACTTAAATGTATCTCTTATAATTTATCTTTTAAAAAAAAGTGTAAAAATAAGGTACAGTTAGAACGGGTATTCTAATTCTAATTAATAATATTAATAGGCATTCTATTCATCAAAGGTTGGAATAAGTAGTGTAAATACTGGACTCTAAATAGAGTAGCATTTACTAGGTGATGCTGCCTAAACATCTGGATTTAAGGGATTTACTTCTGGTCACTTACTGTGAACCCCATTGGCCCTGGAAGTCCTCTTGATCCTTTTTCTCCTTTCTCTCCTTTCAAGTCCTATTACACAATAAATAAAAATTTAATATGGTCTCTTGGATTTTTCTGTGCCTACCATAACACTCAAGTTTTACAAATAAGAAATCCTTATGTTACCAGCAAGCTTCTTTAAGCAGAGATGGTTCTACTGAAATGACTAAGAAACAGAAACTTGATATCAGCGCTCCTGCCTAAGTCTATGATATTTGGAGAAGAAACTGGCTCTGCACATTATTTCTGAACATACTGAGTTCAAAACAACCTACCTGTGATTGCATGCAAGGGGACTGGAATAAATATCCCCAGAAATGGCAACAAGAAATTGCAAGCAAAAACCAAATAAACCTTGGTTGCTCCACTGGAGCTACATTTACCTCCAATACGTAAATGCAGTGGCTACCCATGTAAACCTTCCCTCTGTGGGCTCAATATTAGATTACCCTACTGTGTAGTACTACTGTGTACTGGGACACAGCCTAAGGTCATTGTAAAGTCAAAGTTTACAGACTGCCTAAATATTACCTGGTTAGACTCAGGCCCCAAACTATTTAAGTAAGGAGTTTTGAGGGGTTTTTAAACCTTTATGCCCAGTGCCTGTGAAAAATTGCCGTTCCCCCATGATAAACTGCCGCAGCGGCGACTGCAAAGTGCTCCAGGTGGTCCATATTTGATTTAAACAGGGAAGAGCTTGTGCCTAAAAGCTGAACCTTGCTTCTGCAATCTCTCTTCCTTCAATACAGTCTTAATGCAAAATTCACAGGAGTTTTGCAGCAAGTGCACAGTGATGCAAAAATCCAGAGAGTTTTGATGCTCCATGGATTAGATGCAAATTAAATAAGGAAAACAGAGTCAAGAACAGGTGGAAGACCTGTTCTGTTAATATGTGAAGAGTTAAAACTGTGTATCAATTACTGTTGTTTAAGTTCTATGTAAGGACAAAATGCAAAAATTTTAAGTCACAAAGCAATACCTAAAATGAAAGCTGAATCAGAGTATTTCCTTTCTCCAATACTCATTGTTTTTCCAACACTTTCCATGACTACTCATGTTCCAGTAAAAACAATGAGAAAATAAACTATGAAATGTACATGAACGCATTGTAAGCTTTTGTGAAACTCTGGTAGTTCAGAGCCCTGATATTTTCAGTGACAAGGCCCAGAGGTCAACACAGCTGTGGCTTTGATAGCCATTCAGACAATCCATGTTGATTTGATAAAGCTAAAGTGATTTACTTTTCATGTACTTGGAGATCCACAGCAGATGGATTACTAATAAGCATTTAACATTCCACTGGCATTGTGCAGATGTGCATGTGAATACACACACCTCAGCTGAGCTGGCTGTAGAGACACACTCTTAAGGAGAGCTTAGTATCTAACTAAACAACTCTGAAAAATGTTAGGATGGGTGAAAGGAAATGTTATCGGAACAATGAAGATGAAAATGTCCTCTCAAAGTAAAACCTAGCAAGATGCTTATCTGAATGTGATGTTTAACAATTTTACTACCGTTGTGTTGTCTGGTCCACTTAATGTCACAATAACGGTTCCTGGTGGTCCAGGGGGTCCAGTTAACCCAGTGTCACCCTTGAAACAAAAAAGAAAAATAAAGCAATTATAAACAGCATGGTTTTTTGTTTCGAATTTCTATTGCTATACTTTTGACAACATGAAAATTTTTCTGTCATTACACTTAGCCATTAATGCAGTTAACATTTCTCTTTGCTTGCTATTTATCTTCCAATAAAAAAGACATATGGAAGACTTAAGACTACTATGACAACCTTCTCCTAGCTGAGAAATATAGAAATCCATATGCTGATTTCTCTTAAAGTATCTAGAAATAGCTAAATTTTGATTACTATTAATTTAAAAGTTATACAACCATTTAAACTCTAAATCAAATAAAAATAACTCCTTGATTATAATTTTTCTCTCCATTTGATTAAGTCAATCAATAAAATACATGAACTGTCTTCAGTGACACCCTCAAAACTGCAGTCTGTGTATTACAGGGAGATGATTGTAACATAGTGCTGACAGATGAAATTAGCTTTTGTGTGTCCTTAACCGAAAACATTAATATTACAGTACACTTTTTCATTACGGATCTTTTAGAGCAGGGGAAGTCCTAAATCTTTCCTGTGGAGCTCAACAAAACAACATCCATTAACTTCTAGTGATTTTAAGCTAGTGGAATGCCTTTGCATGCACTTGCAGCATAACAGCAAAGAATGCATGAGTCTTCCATAAGGAAGCAAGATGCTCCATGGTCACCTGAGCTAATGCTAATGAATAATCAATTCTCTTTACAGAAATTTTCCCAGGAAACTTCTAGCACATTGCTGGTAGTAATTACAAAGTTAAAACCAATCCCACTGTCAGATAGTGCTGTTTCAGTTCACAGTTGAATCTGTGCAAGTCAGTTAGCGTAACTGTGAGATGCCCCAAGTTCTTGAAAGGATCCTGTAAGGACATTCAGACTGACTACACTGGTCTTCCAGCTGAGGTCCTGAGAGGCAATATTTGTATTTGTAGTCATTTCTAGCTTAATATCAATTATATGGGATACAAAGTAAGAACAAGGATGACAAGTCATCCAATTTTTATTCAAAATCTGGGAGGTTTTCTAGCATCATAAAGGCTGACATTGAAAAGATGTTGGCCATAAGAAGCTGTGAGTCTACAGATGCTATATATTTACCAATGTTTACATGCTTAAATAAGCATTTAGGAACAATATGCAAATGATATATAAATGAATTTAATGCTATGTGTTAGTAAATACTAACTACTGGCTCCTCTTAAGATTCTTCCCTTCTATCAGGAAGTTTATATCATTGACTCTTACATGAAAACAGTTTGTCCTTAGATATTAATTGCCATGTTTCCATTTTCCAATAAAAGACTTCTACATATATACTGAAAACTTTTATTTCACAGTACTTACTTCCCCAAACACTTCACCATAGTATATCAGAAAGTGCACAAAACAGAAACAAAACTTAAAAAAATGTTTTAGGCATTACCTTTCTTCCTTTGGTTCCTATTACTTTCAGTCCCATAAGACCCTGTAAAAAAAATCCCCAAATGTTATTTTTTTAAATTATTTTAAAAACACCTATAAAGTAAGTTAATTGATGTTACACATAATAGGAAGTTTTCATTTTTATTACCAATCTGAGACTACCTTAGGTCCACGAGGTCCTGCTCTCCCTGGCATGCCCTACAAAAAAGAAAAAAAAAATAAATTCTTAATTTAAAAAGTTACAATCTTCAGCACCAATATAGGTCTTTTGAAGTACTCAATTTTCACGTGAGTTATATCACTATTTTTATTTTTTTTCCCACTTTTAAAACTACAATTCATTGTGAGTGGGTGACAATGTCTATAGTCTAGTTGCAAACATATACATCTCTTTTACAGTTATACACATTAGTATTTAAAGTGAGGAATTATTTGAACATTAAAATTTATGCCTACATGGACAAGGATGCTTCTGAAAACATGAAAATTATCATGCATAAAAATAATCAAAAGAAACTAAAAAAAAAAAAAAAAAAAAAATCAAGATGTGCGCAGAAGGATATGGATTTTGCATACACATGTCTCTAGACCTCAAACCACTCTGGGAGAGTCAAGTATTTATATTTGTGTAATTCCATACGTTTCTGGGAAAATCGAAGGTTAAAGTAACAAGTGAGACTTAAGTTCATACTCACTGAAGCTCCTGGAGGACCCTGTGGTCCAAGCTCCCCAGGATATCCTTGAGCACCCTGGGCACCCTGCATATTAAAAAAGAAACAGGAATAAATCTCCTGGCAAGATTACAAGGAAACCACAAGGCTAAGTTCAATGAACTGAATAACAAACAGAGGAGCAGCACTGTCTCTGGATAACACAGAATTACAATTCCTCCTCACTGCTTCATTGGTTGGCCTATGTTTTGAAACATGAAAAAACATAACTGTTCTAAAACTAAACTACTCAAGTGAGGATGTATGTCCTGTTTAACTGTGGACATTCTCATAATCCATATTGTCCCACTGCTAGCCCTAATAAGCGTTTAATCTTTCAAATACTCTTTGCAATAAATTCTACACTTTAAAGCTTCATTTTCAAAGAAATGGAAAATTAAAAATTTTTCTTTTTCTTTTAATTTCATGTCCTCCATTTATTTTAACAGTCAAAAGACATGTCTGCTCTGCCTTCTCCTATTAATCTCCATTTTTAAAATATGGATCATACTGTCCTTTGTTAGTACACCAGAAGTTGAGCTGGTCTAATCTGTTCAATATTACTTCATGGGGAATTTTTGCAGTTAGAGTAGATGGTCGTTGTAGGTCCCTCCCAACTGAACTATTTATTCTATTCTATTCATAGGGGTAAACCCCTAAATCTATGACCAGTTTTTCTCCATTTCTTAAGTATTGTAGTTTGTCTGCAACCTGACTTCCCCATCTCACTTCACTAACACGTAGTGGACACTATTGGTTCTGATGGCAAAATTAATTACTATTGTCTTGGTGTACTCTGTTTTGTAAAGTCAGAAGAAAGACTCTGAATATAGTGTATTAATCAGATTATGTAAAGTTAATAATTTTTAAAAACACAGAATTATTCTGGTTTAGAAATTAGTGAGATAATTGTAAAATTTACTATATCTATGTAAAATATATAATACATTAAAATCATACAAAAATAATTGTAATATATATACACACATATTACATATAATTTATTTTTTTATATATATGTATGTATGTATCTCACAGTCTGAATTAATTCTGAATTACCTGAAGTCCAGGCATTCCTGGCAATCCAGGATCACCTTTTGCACCATACCCTTGGTTATATCCATCTGCAGGGCACCCCTGGACAATTAGATAAAAAGGAAGATAAAAAGTTATGCTGTGGAACTCTGTAGTGGAACAAATCTTCTAATACAGTTTGTAGGGAAATAAAGCAACATCAGAATTGCATAATGATGGCAACTGCCCACCATGGATAGTTCTGCCTTTAAAAAAGATTTTATTAAACAGAATATACCTTTTTCAGGCATTCCAGTTCTCTGTTAGGACAGTCTTCATTTCAGACATGCCTACATTACTCACCCACAGTCCTGACCTTCAATGTGGTTTTGGTACTTTTTATCCCTTTAAAATACTCGCTAGTGCATCTGCAGATTTCCATATGAATTCATAAGCTATTTGCTTAGTTCTTTGTGTGCTTGAAAGCATTAAATTCATTACATGCAATAATGGTAGTTAAAGGGGAAAAAACAAATTAAATACTCTTTTGTAACCTGGGGTGAATGCAACTAGTACAGATGAAGCACCAAAGTTTGTGGTTGCTTCTTTCAGAAAGTAGACCTTCTATTACCCATGAATGGAGACATTAAGAACTCTTTTCCAGCAGCGAACATACACATAAGCTGTTGATCACCAATAAATATATCATGTAATATGGTGTAAATAACTGACCTTCTCTCCTTTGATACCAGCAATACCCTAGGGAGAAGAACAATCATTATTAAAACAGAAAGCCAGAAGAGACAATGGTGAAAGGACACATTCTAAATATTCTCCAAGCTCAGTGCTCTTGAAGTGATTCATCTTCATGGACAAGGTGTATAGCCAGGTACATGTTTACTGTGCCAGACTTCAAATTAAGAAGAAAGGGCATATTGTTAAAAAATAGTTCAGTCTCACACAACTCTACAAGTGAAGGCAGAACAGTTTTGAAGCCTGATCTTAATAAATAAATAAATAAATAAAATCAGGAGAGCCGGTAAAGATCATGTTTAGAAGTTATTAGATGTGAAGGCACTGGAACTTGACAGACAGCATTCCTTTTCCATTTGTTTAGAAGTTTCTGTTAAGAACACATTTCTACAGAGAAAAAACAAATCCTAGGGTTAAAGCAACGCACCCAGAATGAGAAGTGTTAGGTTTAATTCCTGGTTCTTATTGACTTAATTAAGCCATATCCTCAAACATATTTAGGCATGAACTGAAACTGCAATGTATTATGTATATATTGGACACCTTTAGAAATGTGAGTGGTAAATTTTCATGAGTATCTCTTGAGACAGTAAAGAGCTACCACAGTCAATGAATTTGCATGCACTCATTAACTAAGAAGTTGAGACCCGACATACAGCTGATAAAGCATTACTTTCAACTTTGGTTTCTTTACCAAACAGTTTTCATATTAATAAAATGGGGATACCTATATATTTCAACTGTTGTCAGTACCAGCTAATGTGAGGCTTTACACTCCTTCAGTGAATGGCTTTATGTGGTAGAAATGCACAAAATCATGAATTTCACAGACACCTACTAGAATGCCTGGAGCACCTCTTCTACCTGGAGGACCTGGAAAACCTCGATCACCCTGAAAGTAGTAAGAGTGACTGTTAATGCATATTATTATTTGGTCTGATTTTAGCAAATGTGATTAAAAAAAGTTTTTTATGTTATCATACTAAAATTGTGAGTTGCATTACCACCATATTTGTTAAAGGGGCACAGCCGCACTGTATGGGTCTTGACTTCTATCCCAGACACCAGGCTTTATTAGCTATGTCAGATCAGTTCACTGTTTCACTAGAAATGTAAGATTTTCTGTAGTAGGCATTCTTCTGACTCCCTCTTTCAGAATGCTGGAAGTATTTGCTGATAGAGCAAAGGAAAACTAGTAAACCTGTAATTTAACATTAAGCCTTTTCTTTTAATTGTTTTTGGGATTTATGAAATGCCGACTGCAAGCTAGATACTGGTGAAATAAAAATTAATTAACTATCTACCTTTTCTATAAGCCATTTCAACAGAAGGACAGGTTGGACAAAACTGATTAGGTCTTCTGGATTTAATGAAAAAAGTTTTATCTGTCAAAATATCAAACATTATTCTTAACTTTTTAGCAAAGGCCATTAGAATGTATTATTTATCTATCTTATACAAAAAGGCAGCACTTTTCCTTCCTCTAGCCTCATGATTCAAATTTTTCCTAGTTGATAAAAGTTACAAACCAAAACAAATCAATGTTGTTGTATATTGGGGGAAAAATTCAGAATGCTTTTTGGCCGTTCCTAAGCATAGCCAAACACAATCCCCGTAACATTCAACTTGGTTTGTACCTTTGTGCCATTGCATCCTGGAACACCCGAGCGCCCAGGAGGGCCAACAGTTCCCGGTTCACCCTAAAAAGAAGTGCAAAATTGACACAAGCTTTGTTTTTGCACGTTCATATTACCCTACAGCAACACTGAAAGAGTTTATGTTGGAGCAGTGTTTCACAAGACTTGACAGATTACAATGTGTTCTTAAATCATTACAATGAGTAAGAACTGCTGATGCTAAGATTTTTATCTCTAGGCTAACTGACAGAGACAACACTGATGTTGATACTAGAGTGAGTACATAATAAGGATAATTGTGTACTATAGTAGGAGAGAAATGGTTAAATCAGTTTTGTTTTTACTTACTGGAAGTCCTGGGGGACCTGAAAATCCAGGTATTCCTGGGAGTCCCTAATGATATAAAAACAGAGGAATAATAATACAAATATTAAGCAAAAGCTTATGATGTGTTTTTTCTTTTGATCGCACTTAGAAGAATGAATTCTTATGAATTCGTATGATTCTATCAAAAGATCATTATTTCCTTAACCCTTCTGACTGTGAACCAAGTATAAAGGTAGCTTATGCACTGTTAACATAGACTGGTTTTGCCCACAGAAAAAACTCCAAAACAATTCTTCAGGGAATTCTAGTTTGAATTTTTCAGAGCACACTCCACTACTAAATACATACAGTATGAACCTTGTACATAAGGTGTAGCAAAAAAGGCAAAGGTTCTAAAAAATAGATAAGGTATGTGCATGCTCCATGTCATAAAGTTTAAAAATACTTTAAAATCATACATAATGTTTTGTTCTTATTTTTCACAAATTATTGAACCAAGCTGGCATTTAACATGACATTTAATACATACAAGTTTGTTTAAAATATAAATACTTACTCGTATACCTTTGGGTCCAACTAAGCCCGTAAGCCCTGGAGAACCCTAGATCACAAATGGAAAACAACATATTTCAATATAATTGAGAAAAAGCACACATATGTCAACAGGACATGCAGTATTTTTATTATTTTACCAATATTAACATGTGCACACAAAACTATATAAATAAATAAATAATTTGCCTACTACAGACACTAAAGCAAACAAACACTTAATACAACTTGCATAAATCATGGCATCCTTCCCCCCTTTTCAGTGTTTAGGGGATATATCTCATCACAGGTCAAAAAAATAGCAGTCAGGGTATGTTGAGAAAGCAGTTGCTATGGATCTGTTCAAACTGTGAGACCTGGAAGTGCTTCCCTGTGAGGAAATAGCTGGAAAGCTCCCAGATATGGATGGTGTCCATATAATCATCAGGTATATGCATGTACCAGCCACTCTCACCTGCACTGTTGTGCATGGAAAGGAAAGCCAGGAGCAGGATAAAAGGGGGCTAAGCAGGATGGGAGAGCAAGGCTGAAAGAAGACAGCACAGCATGCCACAGCACAGTCTAGACAGAACCTGCTAGAATTGTTTCAAGACTAAGAAACTTTTATTGCTCCCAGAAAGGAAATGGGGAATGTACAGAACAGCATAACTCCTAAAATCCTGGGCGACATTTCATTTAAGATAATGTACAGGCATTGAATAGGAAAAGCTAACTGGAATACACTACAATAGATGGCATTCAGGCTAACAGAGATGTTCTTGCTAGATAAATTATCCTTACTTTTTGCCATTCTTGCAGAAGTTATTATCACTTATTAAAAGGGAAATGCTCTACTAAACACTTTTCAATGAGTTCAAACAAACGGCTCATCAACATGTATGAGATCCACCATGAGTATCCATTCCACAAAGTATTGTAAAAACGAGATAGGACAGAATAATGCAACAATACCCAAACAAATTAAAACTATAAAAAACAATTGTTTAAAGGTATGGGTAAGTGCTGAAGCCACATTAGTGCAGGTCCTCGGCATAATGTGAACGTGGCAGTACCTTCCTGATTTATACCATGGCTGAGTTCACACCATATTTAGACACAAATAATTTATTCACCAAAGTAAATTTATCGATGGCAGCAGAAGTGTTCCTCAAGACAAAAATAAATCATATGTTTTTTACTGAGTATTTACTTGTTTTTTCTGCTCATGCAGGAGTCATTGAAAATTCATATTCAGCCTCAGTTTAGGCATACAGGAAAGAAAGAAAGCCCAAATCACCAAAGTAACTCTCTCCATACTGCAGGCAACTAGGCATTGCCTAAACAGACCAAGATTTATCTTAAAAAACATTTTTCCCTTCAAATTTTCTTAAATCAATTTTTCATATTTGTCTCAGCAGTAGCTTGTTTCCTCTCTTTCCAACAGATGTCAGAATGTAATGTTAAGACAAAATTGAAGTTATGCTGCTAAAATCTATTTAGACCCATGTTACATTGCTGCTGGCAGTTCAGTGCAGGTGCTTTAGCACTGGCCAATGGACAACTGACAACAAAAGCCCATGTTCGTATCAGCTACTTTGACTCAGTCAAAACTGACCATTGCATCTAGTGACCACGCAAAATCCATCACCGAACAGGAGACTCTGAAACAAGTTTTGTTTTCTTTTGGTTTTGTTTTTTAAAACAGAATTCTCTACCTAGTCATAGCTCACTTTCACAGTCAAGCAGAGTAGTTTCTCTGTCTCACATACACACCTACCTTTGGTCCCTGTGGCCCTGGAGGCCCTTCTGGACCAGGAAACCCCCTATGACCAGGTGGACCTGGAACACCAGGAAAGCCCTTTTCACCCTGTAAACATTAAGAGAATGACATTCTTAAAATATCCATGAATTCTCCTTTTGATAACTTATTTCTAAGGCATTCATTACTTTCAGTACCTCTTAATTTCTACAGATCTGTCTGCTACTGTGGCAGTTATATTACCCTTGCTCATACTGACCGTTTTTTGTGGTCCTGCTTACGTGCTGTCTAGGCCACATGGTATCACTGAAGTAACATACTCATAAGTATGGTTGAAGATATCAGAAGACAACAGTACTCAAGATTTTGCGGAGTACAGAAGAGAAAAGGAGAACTGGCTACATGAAAAGTTTAAGAAAGTAGCTGATACATATTCCTTGTTAGTATTTCTGCATTGTGTTTAGTCCCTACAAGCAACACAAATCCATCACAACAGCCCTAATTTGTAGTTGGCAAACTTAATGGCTGCCGCTGTACAGCAAGGTCAGTTCCAAATCATTAATACCTCTCTTCACGTAAGCCAAAGAAACAGTGGGAGCCAAATGCAACAAAACCATTCAGATACAATAAAAGAAGTTTGCTTTAAGCAACAACTTTGTAAAATTGTTCTGAGTCTCAGAGATTAAGATATGAAGTTATTCTTTCATGTGTTTTTTAAGGTCAAGTTCAAATAACCAAACCATGTAAAGAAAACACAGAAGATTAAAGCTATACAAATAGAATACAGGAGGCTAAGTTACAGTGGAAGGGGCATTTTCAGTTTTTTATTTAAATATAATGAAGAAGCAAGTCTTATCTTGGTTAAAATAAAGTGCTTCAAACCTAGAAACTGACAGAAAAGATGTTTCAGCTCTTTAGATAGCAGCAATTTAGCATGCTCAATTTTACATCAGTGGAGAGCTGCCTATTCAAGACCTTTTACATCACAGCATAACACAGGAGAGCGAGGATGGGGTTATTGATTCTCTCAGAGTCAATTTTCCTACTGCTTTATCAGGAGAGAGTTATAAAAAAAAGCATTTGAATTCTGCTGTGCAGAAGTTCTGGTATCTTATTATTTTATGTACAAGATAGGATCCAAAAAAAGTCTCAGGGAAGTCAAAATACCTTGGCTTGTCCCTCCACCAATTCTCGTCCCTCAAAATCCCACAAACTCACCAGATTTTAAATAGGTTCTGAATTTAAAAAAAAAAACACAGTACTAAAATATAGTGTAATCCCAGAATATTTTAACACAAATCAAAATAACAATTGCATTATGAAGAGTCTGTAAGATCTGTATCATAAACCGGCATAGCTTTTTATAACAAATAATTTATTTCATCCACCACTGTTCCAAGAAAGGCAAAAAAAGATTAATGCTATACCAAGACGTGCCACTGGAGGGGGTACGGTACTAACTCACAGAAAAACGAAATAAGTCCTTGATCTTCCTTCCCTGAGCTTGCTATGCCCTCACTGCATTAAGCGATGGGGTACTCTCCAGATACAGAGCAGCACTGCACTCTCTTGACAGCTTCACTCCCCTCCATACAGTACAGGCAATTTTATTCACACTTTCTTCTTGACAGATCAACAAGATCAGAGGATTCTCAGGTTGGAGAATTTCTTAACATTGAGTGGTTATCAGAACATACTAATGCAATTGTACTGACTTGACACGCTGCCTGAAGAACTTCAACAGTGTAAACAATGATTAACTCTTACTTCCTAATTGCTCAGTTGCTTTAACATAGAACTGATGAAGACAAATTGTGGGTGTCCGTTCTTATTACTATTTCTCTTCTAGTGGACAACTTATTTTTTTCTAATTTTTCAACTGGTCTCACTTTTACTGGTTAGGACAAAGTCAGGTTAGACCAACTATGAACATCTAAAATAAGCACTGAGATTTTACTAAAGACATGAGTATTCTCCTTTCCCACTTATGAAAACATGTTTTAATAATGAACATATTTACTTTGAGAGAACTTTTCTCCACCACTGAAATGAAGCTTCCTTCATTTGTGGTGCAATATAACATTTTTTTCTTGGTAATAAAAGTACAGGAGGAAAGTTGTGAGTAATTGTTTACCAGCTAGATGTGTCGATCAGTGGGACTAATCACAACCCTAAGCCTATAGAGGCATCTGGAACCTACTGATAAGGTTTAGTATAGCAATCACTGTGTCCACAGTTAGCCTGAGTTAGAACCATGACCTCTTTAATAATGTCCCTTTCATTTGTGAATCAGTTGTTTTTCCAGCTACAAGCAGGAGTTTGAAAGAATTTTTGGCATTTGTGTAATTCAGGTTTGTCTAAAAGCCGCTCCAAGCCTCTGCCAGGCTACTACTGGCAACAGGCAGAGCCACAGCTCTGTTACTTCTGATGGATTTGATGCTTGTTCCCTCACTGCTGGCAAGTGTTTGTGATAAGGACCCAGAAACTCATTCCCTGTGTCAGTCTGCAGGAGATTTATCTGTTTGATGCATGTAGATTTATCTGTTTGATTTCATGTTTGAAAGCATGTAGCTTTGCTTCAGGAACCGGAAAAGGGGGGGAGATGGGCAAGGTCCAAAGGTGGAAAGAGGGAAGCACTGAACATGACACTCTTGATGGCGTTATGAAATTTGTAACAGGAGAGCTGCCGCCAGGCTAATTGTATCTGTTGGCATTTGTTAGGAGTTTGTGAAAGGGACCTAGTGCTTCAGACAGTTGCTCTTCTCTTGGTGTTCAAACATCATGCAATGCTGAAAACAAACTAATGCCTTTAAGAAAAATAAATTCAAAAGTCTTCTTAGTTAAACAGTGTCCCCAGAGCTATTGTAACAGATTTTTGTAAGGTAATGTATTCCTTTTACAATTCTCTGTAGACTCTGTTGACAGAATACCATCACACAATAAATTCACTCACTATATCAACTCAACTAATGTATTAAAAATTTCCAGGCATAAGCTAATCTTAAAAAAAGAAAAACATATTTGTTCTTACCTTGCTACCTTTCATGCTATCACAAAAGCAGGGACTTTTACCTTTGCATACACAGCTCTGAAAAACAAAAAGACAAACTTCATAATAAAATTATTTTTCTCATTGTGTTGTTTGGTGAGGGGCAAATGAGATCTCAGGGGTTTTAGTAAGGTAATTATATCACAAATACAACTTTAAAAAAAAAAAGTTCATGAAAAGTGGCAATTCCTAACAGTGGAAAAGAGCTCATTATTCCTATGTACTGTCTTCTGAGACAGATAAGGGCACTAGTTTAATTTGGGGTCACTAGTTTACCTTGGGGTAAAGGCCACGACGCTGTGCTTAACACCACCAGGGTTATAATATCAGTGTGAGTGTAAAATTCAAGAGTTTGGGCTCACAGCACTAAACTGATGATTCTTTAAACAACTTCCTGTAAAAACAAACACATATACCGATACTGTTTTAGATTACAATGATACTCTTTTTATTTTCACCTATTAACCAGTAATTTTCTGACTTTTTGTAGCTGCCTTCACCTCCTGACACTGGCTCATAGTACCTAATACAATTACAAAGGACCCTCAACTTTGCTATTTCTTAATTCTGGATGTTTCCTGAGCCAAGCTGTGTGACAGTGAGTGCCCTCCCACAGGGATGTTCCCGCTCCTGCAGCAAGTCCTGGGCTGTAGCTGCTACCAGCATGTCTGTGTGTTCAGGTGAGCCTGGAGTTCAAAGCCCCCTTGGAGGGCTGAGTGTTGCACTGTAGCATCCAAACCTCTCTTTGAGTCTGTGACCTCTACTGCCACAGTATGGCATGGCTATCTGGGGTTAACTACCATTCGGCAAAATTCAATGATTAATCAAGCAGGAAGAGATATTCAGTCTTTTATTGTTTACACTTAAGTGAAACAAACAAATAAAAAACCCAAACAAGGATATTCAGTATGTAACTGGACAGACAGCATGACTAAATCAGCTAGCTCATGTACTAGGTAGTCATGGTAGCAGGGAGCTCAGCAGAGCTGCAAAGCACATCTGAGATCCTGGGTGAATATGAGAACACTTAACCCTTCTGTGCCCTGTTCCTGCTACAGCTATCATGCACTCAGTACCTGAGCTAGCCCAGTCTGGCTAGGATAACTCTGCAAAGGACTCTTCTACACTCATGTAGGCATATCCTATTTCAGTAGAGGGGATCCTTTGTTAACATAAATATTATACATACTAAAATATCACTGAGGTTAATTGAAGCCATGTATTTCATAGAGATGTTTATTGTCCTTCTTTGTACACTTAAATTCTTTCCTTTGTTTTTGAAGCTCTTGCTGAATGACTTTTTCAATTGTGCCACTGTAGAAAGAGGGTTATTTTTCAGTTCATCCTCCCACTTTAGTATATATGTTTATCATAATGACCATATACTATGTTATAGTTACAGACAATAAGAAAAAGAAAACTATCACATATTGGTTAGGAAGATATTTTTCTAAGTTGCATAAAATTCAGAAAAGAAGGAAGAACTGTATATTTGCTTACATGATTAAAGCCTTTAAGATGGTATGATATGAAATTTCTATTTACATCTTGAAGACAGAATTAATTAACCCCTACAACTGGTCATAATGTAACAGCAACACTGTTCCAAATCTGTAACTCTTCCAGTGGCATTCTCAAAAAACAGAAAGCAAAAGTGTTCTCCATTACATTTTAAAATTATAAAGTCAGACTGTCATTAAATTTAAATTTTCCTGTAGCAATCTGTTCAGGTAAACATTTGAAGAATTGAAAAGCATCTTTTCTTCCCACAAGCTAGGATCAATTTCTTCTGTCTTCATCATCCAAAACTAAGGTATGTGGTATCAGCCAGCTGCCTTCATTTCTTACACATTTCACAGTGTTTGTCTCTTTTCTTTGACTACACAAAGAAACTTGACATCTCGTTTGGAACAACTCATTGAGTCTCTTTGGGTGCCTCTTTTAGGTGCTGCTGGAACTTGCTGTTCTCTATGGACTGGAGAATTACTGACAGTACCTGCCTGTTCGGTGGCTGAAGTTAGGTGAGATGATGCCATCTATTAATTTAGAAATAGATGCAGGGGGTATTCCTCAAGTGAACAGCTATTTAAACATTCATGTACAAAATAAAACAGAATCAGTTGCCCATGAAAAGCAAATCTCCCAAGAAATGGTTGTGCCTGCCTGTGTTCCACAGACAGATCAATAAGTGATTGCTTGTTGTTTCAAGCTAGATTTTTAAAGAGTTGCAAACATTAAATACTTAATTCTTTGGCATATTTAAAGATGACTCTTTCTTCCCCTGATCTGACAGCTAGAATTCAAGTGGTACTGCATCAGAAATTTGGAAAACAAAGGTGTCACGTAAAACAGAAACCATGTGACTATGCTACCTTTACTATTATTTTAATCAATATGATTATATCACCAGAGACACAAGAATAACACTAGTGCAGAATTAACAACAAAAAGTACCCCGATTTCTTCTTAGTGAGGCCTATCAGTTTGGCTCTGGATAATCTAAATTCACCAAGTAAGTTACATGACAGATATCTTAAGCCTTCCAGCATAAATACCAGAGGATAAAGTGACATATATCTCAAAATAAATTTGAAACAGTCTATAAGACTACCAATTTTCTTGTTCCCTCTTCAATAACAGTACCTTTCATCCCAAAGTATTGTCGTCAAAATAGGTGACATAGGTTATTGGCACATGTCTGGTAAGCCGTATAAAAACGGTAATTGTTCAATGTTCAGTATTCCAAGGAAAGATGTAAACACAGTACCCGATAAAAGTAGTCTTAAATTGCAGGCACTGCATTTTACTGCTGTACAGGGCTGCTGAGTGACTCAACCTACCACAGCCTTAAGGCTTGCATATGAAAATTGTAAATTAACTACAAGACCTATGAGACCCATTTACTCAGCAATCTCAACTGCTGAAGCAAAGACGTAGCTTGCAGATTTAGTAGACACATGTCTGAGTCCAGGAAAGGTGCTCTCTACTGAGGAAAAAAATGCTTAGAGTATTCCAAATTCTCTGAATTTCTTCAGTGTAACTGGGAGCATATCCTGGCTGACCATAGAGAGGTTTCCTAATATATATAGCTACAGCTGGCTTCTAATCTTCCTAGTACCAGTTATTTACTATTATAATTCTATAGACCTTCATGGAGTTGCACCTTATTTCTACCTGTGAAAGTAAAGCTAGAAGCAAATTCTTTACAGTATTTGTATGCAAAGCACAGTTTTCAGGACATGTAGAAAAATCACCAAATGAAATTACTCTTCTATATAATAGGTATAACCTGCAGAAGACTTGATATGTACAGATACAGAAGAAACTTTTTCTTTTAACTTACAATCAAAGATAATCCAATGTGAAGTTAAATGCATGAACGTGTAGAAACTTATGATGCTACACAACTAATCAAGGTTATTAAACTATTTAAAGAAAAAGGGCCTTTGCTCTTCAAGAAGTCAGAATGCTTAGAATGTGTTTAATTTGCCATTAGTAAGCTTTCAGATCAATTTAGGTCTTTTTGTGTATGCATATCACTTTAAACTAAACTGAAAAGACCAAAGATGATTTTACATTACACAGTCAGTTAGCTGGATAATACTAAATGTTTTGGCATATGATTTTTACATAAGATTAGATTATGCCTTCTGTAAAGGAGCTTTGAACCAAAAAATCATTGCTCACTTCTACTACTGGATGTTTCCACATACTTGCAAGATGCCTGCAGCTGCTTTTTCAAAGGATCATAACAAAACAATAGTATATTGCCAGGTTATAAGATAAGGAAATTAGATATTAGTTATTAATGGTTTATTCAAAATCCTCACAATAGCCTCTACATAAGTAAATGCATTAACAAAACCACAGGTTTACTGCATGTTTTTCAGTTTTGTGATTTTTATAATAATCATTTACATTTATTTCAAGTTTTTAGATACAGTAGATGGCACTAGATTTTTGATCTAAAGATCTAGGCTAAAGGATAAAGCCAGATCATTATACGAATAAAAAAATCAAATTAATTCACCAATGAGCCAAAATAAATAAAAAACCCACAACGCTTCCTTGGAGTGATTTATAAAGGAGCTCTTTTCAAAAGTGTGTTGAATGATTAGTATGATATGTTCTTTAAATAATTACAGTTGTACATGCTGAAGCACATTTACTGCAGTGGTTAATGTTTTGTTCAGTAGGTGGAACCTTACCTATAACACTGAATTGCCCTTCCTACGCTATGGGATTGGATTCTATGGGGTTCTGACCTCTTCCTGTCCCCAGTTCAGAGACTAATTTAAGCATCTGCTTAAAAAGTGCTCCAGTACTCTCCACTGAATCCCTCAAAGAAATGACAATGAAAGAAGGAAGAAATAACATACTACAGACTACACTGTCATCTATACAAAGCTTAATGTAGATTCAGCATTGCACTACTACTCCTTCCATTGCAGTTGTGGCAACTTAATTTGGAGAATCAGAGAGAATCTTAGAAAGCTCACAACACTTTGCCAATAGAGCTAGTTATATGAAGGATGTCAGAGAATGTATTTAGGTATGTTATCAAACCTGAATGTGTCAAAGGACATCACAAAGCGTTACTGTAAGGAAAATAGCAACCAATGATAGGCGTTTCTATCTATAGCACAGGCTTTGAGTCCTGTCACTCACATTTGTGGAGCAATACAGTCATACTAGGAATGGCTTAAAGGCAGGAAGATGGGGAACATAGAAAATGAGCCAGTGAGGGTGATGAGCCAGTATTCCTCCATTGATCTCTTTTTGGAATGACATATATGATGACAGAACAGTCAGAGTATTTGTCTGCTTTTCCAGATCCAAAGATCAGAGTAGGTCAGCTATGATTTCAAAATACATGTTTGTACTAAAAATACTGCACCCAGGACAGAGAGGCAGCAAAGTGTGCTGCTGCAGTAAACAGGCACTGTATACTTTATGTTTCAGATGAAGACTGCATCAAGACCACACAGGTTAAGTAATAAAGACATTTAGATGACAGCTGAAATGAAATCAAATGTATTCTGTAGGAACATAGTAATCTGGCTGCAGTGGGGCTTAAGTTCACACTTCTGGCCTGATCGGTCTTTCATTTCATGGGTGAACTCCACTGATTCCAGAGGTAAATTCTGGTTAACATAAATGAAAGATGACTGTGCAACATGAGGAATTTTAAGGTGAATTAAAAGCAGTGCAAGTGATATCCATTAATTACTGTGGACAGTAAAAATAACTCGGGTGTCTTCTCTCAAGTGGGTGGTGAAGCTGTCACTTTCCTTCATTGGTGGTTCTAACAGTTGATAGGCTCATTTTTAAAAATGCTAGCCTGATTTCTCATTTAACCTTGATTTTTATTAGCATCTCACCTATCCTGCCATTAGGTCTTTATCTTCTAACTTCAAGGATCACTAAATTAGAACTCTATCAAAACATGGAACAAGACTTCTTGGACAAGACCAATTTTTCTGTGATGCAGCTTGTGTTTTTTTTTTTTTTCTCCTCTTTTCCATCTTTTTGCTCATTAATGGTATCCTGAACAGTCTACAAATATGCTGGTCATCAGTGGTCCCTTCTAAGTGGAAGTAAATTATCAGCTGATTTCCAGTTTTCTGTAATTTTTCTTAAATTCCAATACTTATTAAAAATTACATTATCAGTGAGCCAGCTCCTTTGAGAGTCTTGATTATGAATTTTCCAGGGCTGCTGACAACTGAGATTTCTGGATTTTTCCTCAGCTGTCTCAGTGCAGAGCAATCACTTTACACATTCCAGCTGCGTCTATAAACCACAACTGAGCACATAGAATAATATTGCTCATTAGTTGATGTTAACATAGTGCTTAAAACTACAAGGGGCCCATTTCTCTAATGTTCTCTACTACATGTTCTCTATTACATCTAATAAAAGTGGGTGTAAAGCATTATGATTACAGTAAGTGGAAAGTTTTGCTTTAACGTTTATCTACGCTCCAGACTTGTGTTGGGGACAAGTGCTGCACACAGACCTGGAATGCAGCACTTTCTGAAGGACACTGTGGTGCTAGCTAAAGCTTCTAGCTTAGACACAGTTACATTTTTGAAAATTTATCCTAACCTGCTCAAGCAGAGGATCTGAGAGCAGAGCTATATAGAAAAAAGCTCCCACTGTGGAAAAGGCTAGATAAGGAAAATCTTTTTTCTGAGTCTGAGCACCTGTGTCAGGATACTTAGCTATACTAGCACAGTCAGTAATTCTATCTAGACATGGTTAGTAGATACGTGACCCTAGCAGCATATTCCTCATGTTGCACAACTGTAAATCACCATGTAGCATACAAAGTACTGGAGAATGAAGTCCCCTCACTCCAAAACATTGCTATTAAAACAAAATACCAGTCTCACAATTACAATCTGTATACTAAAAGTTTTTCATGCATTCTAAGCATCAAACATGAATTCATTAAAATTATCAAAGACCACGAAGAACTTTGTGTTTTTTTTAGTCATTGATGGACCAGTACAACAAAACCAAATTATTAAGCCTTCAATAAGTATAGACAACATAGAGCAGAAATAGGAGATGATGAGATGAAGGAAAATATGTCAGTTCCCAAACCCTGAAACATTGTGTAGTCACTTGTGAACTGGAAGGCAGCCAGACATTCCTACCTTAGAAGACTGCTGTTAACAGCTATGTATGCTATCAGAATTCACTGCATTTTGCCTACCAGTTGAATACATAGCACCTCACAAAAATTATTTCATTTTGACTTTCCATTATAAAGAAATACACCTGTAACTTTAACTAATAAACAACTTGGTCAATAATGTCTAATGTAAGGAGAACAGATCTCAAAGGACACAGTGGAAGACAACTGTTATGCTACAGACAGTGCAGTTGTTGAATAAGCTCCACTAAACACTTCTAATGGGGACCTTGCTCAGGGAGTAACTACTGAATCAATATCCCTCCTTGGTGACATAGGCCTCGTATTACTGGTTATGCCCTGCTTTCAGTGTGAGGTGCAGAAGAGAAGTCCTAAGCATTTACGATCATTGGAAAAAACCTTTATAACACTTCACAGAAGCAGGATTTTGTGTTTAACTTACAGATATGCTATTTGTGATCGCACAATGTGAACACACAATGTGTCTATCTGAACTTGGTAAGAATTTCCTTACTTTCTATCATTAGTTTTAAACTGTCAGAAGTCCTTTTGGAAGGGAGTTGTTCTTCTGTGTAATATCAAGATATAGATATATTCATAATAGTATGTGCAAACCAACTATGGTAATTTACCAGTATGCAGAAACAGAAGAAGCTGCTGTAGATGAACGTTTAAACAACTTTGTATTATGTCAAGGGAACGTGTATCAAAATGCTTTTTCATTTCAGAGATTGAAACCATTTTGAAAACCTCTTAGTTTTTAAAGCAAAAACCTGTTCAGTAAGAACTTTGTATACAAAACAGATGGAAACAAAATTGTCATAGAACTTTTGGTATGTCTTGCCTATGTTTAAATGGAATAAATTACATCCTTGGGAATAAAAAAAACAACCAAACACTAAAAAAAACAAAAAAACAACCAAAACCTGTAAAACACCCTGAAATTCTTCTTTTTGTAATATACTTACTGTATAGCATGTTTTTGCTGTGAACGAGCCTTCTGGATGGAAGTTCCAAGAAACTACCATAACATAGCTCTTCATACTATTCTTATGAAAGCACACCATTCTGCTATCTTGCTCATAGTTCCATGTACAAATTCCATGGTGCCAACCATATTCTTGTCCAAGCACATACAGTTCAATTAATTATACAGACCTTCTCCCCTCTCTCCAACTCACTGACAGTAAAGAATTAGGGAGTGTGAGAATGGTAGAGCTTAGCAATCTTCACTGTGCCTGCATGTTATCATCACTGAGTTAGGATAAAACAGGTAAAATGTTATAATTTAGAAAAAAAAAAAACAATCCACCCTGAGTTTTCACAAACTCAAATTGTTTGTGAGCTCTGCAGTGATGACCACTAAGCTCTGTACTGTAGAAGCTGCCTAAAGTTACTCACTATCTATGTATGTAGAGCTGGCATGTTGTTTGCAGTTTTGGAAAACTGTAAGTTGAGGCTCTCAATTGAATCTCTGGGTTTGGGGTTTTTTTAATTGCTTTTGCTCTATAAAGAGAAGATACATAATTACTCCCTCTTTAAACAGAGAGAATGATGGCTTGCTTGCTTCTGCTAAAACACAGAAAATTTTGATACTTATGTTTATAATGACCAATATCTTACTCTACAAATAATCTCACTAGGGTAGAAGTCACTGTGAGGAGGACTATCAGAAACTGGACCAAACTGTTCACAGTATATTCAGATGGGTAAAATCTCCAAAGGCAGACTGATAAACCCCATCTCTGTGGGTTTCTTCTCCTGACCATGAACAGGACATGAGGACAAAAGAAATAAATATTCTTCCTTTCCACAAGGAAAAAAAGATTAGGCAATTCAGGCCACAGAATTTTGTTTTGTGTAGCAAACTCTTAAGGGTGTTTAATCAGCTTATTCATCCGTGCTCTTCCTTCCTAACAGAGGGTCATCTTAAAAGAGCAATCTAATAACAAAGAATACACACCATTTAACTAGTGAATTTTTGCTTACCTACCATAATATGGTCAGCATTACATCACACAATTTGTATTACTTCCCAACTGTTGAGTGTGGGAATAGAATTCACTACAATTGTTGTCTCCTCAGGCCTATATATTTGTATATTCATAAAATTCCTGGTGTGCATGTTCCGTTAATTGGTGCAAATAGCAATGAAAGCAACAGTAGCTTGTTCAGAGAAAGCTTATTGCACATGCCTTGGTTTCTCCTTTTTTGAAAGGCTCTGTGATTTCACAGATTTAAAAAAAAAAAAAAGAAAGGTAACTTTTTCTTGCAGATTCCTCCAAAACGATCTGTGGCAAAATGCTGCATAAAGCCCTTGTTAAAAAGCCTTCACTGAACCAGGCCAAATGGAAAACCTGTAAAGCTGTGAGACTTTCACCCTGTGACAAAACTGCTAAGTTTAGAAAAAGACAAACAATGAAAATAGAACTAGAAATATACTAGGTGTGGCAAAAAGCAACATTTTCAGTGTGTGCACGACAGACTGGGGCTGTAAACAGTTGAGAAGAAAAAAGGCTTTTTGTATTTCACCTTCCTCCTAGGCTCCTGTAATCCATGCCAGCATATTGAGCCTTCTAGTATTACTTTGCTAGGCAGTAGGGTGAGAATGTGACAGTAAAACAGATGACCGGACATCCCATACTAGTTGCACTTAATAGCAAAGTATTTTGTTTCAAAGACATGTTATGATAAATCAGCTCTAGGTGTTGCAGAAGAGATTGCTAGCACAGATCTTGAAATAAAATGCTGTTATATCTATATGAAATGCAAAGCAATAGAGAAAGTACCAGTGTTTGCCTGCCTGTTTTGATCATTTTAATGATACTCAGTCAACAAAATAACTTTAACTATAGAGTTATGCTTCAACAGTATTTACCTTGTAGATTTGTTAGAAAAAAGGCTATACATCAAGTGATAACAGTTCAGTTTTCACAGGTGTTTACTAAGATCACCTAAGGAGGTTCATCTTCCTTCAGTTGTATGATGCAGCAAACATGTAAGCACGCTTAACATTTCATCGCCATCAGAGCAAGCCTCCATGTGGTATAAGACAGCAGAACTCCATAAATTTTGATGCACAAACATTAGGGCAACTCTGCTAATTTATGCTCTCTTGGCCCAGCAGGAAAAGCATAGCTCTACAGTGCTTTGACATTGGTCTCTTTCTCTATGCAGATGATGGCTGAATTACAACTAATTATAGAGGCAATCAGGATCAGAAAAGTCTAGTATAAATTGGGCCCAATTATCAAAGTAACACCCCTGTTGACTTCAGAGCTGGGATCATATTAACCAAATCAAAGAGAGCACTTCACAAAGGACTTGTTTTTCTAACACGCTCAGTGAACTCTCTTTTGTATATTCAGGTGCACATCTTCCCTTCTCAGCTGCCGTGTGCAACAAAGAACCTGGGCGCTTCCAAAGGCTGGCAGAGAAGGAAAATTCTCACTGTGACACTTTGTCCCTCCAACATTTTGATTCCTAGTTAAACAAAGCAATTGAGCCTGCATCCTGTTCTTACCAGCCTTGGAGATGCTCATGGCTGAGCTAGAACACCGCATTTTTTCCTTCCAGAGCCATGTTTTAAGATCTATTTGTGACAGCAACATAGTTTGCATATAATTAGGAAAAAAATATTGCATGAAGAAGAAAAGACTAGTTTATAAGTATTTGCATGCAAATTCTAACATTTCTAAAAAATGAAATTAATTGGGAAATATGAACACTTGCATCTAGTCACAGACAATAAGCGTAAGTGAGAAAGGGGATGCAAAAAAGATCTTCTCAGGCCTTACAGTCATGGAGTTTATTACCTCCCCTCCTTTACCAGCAGCACATGATGAAAAAATATGAAGAGTAATGACTGAGGCAAATACAGAATATAGAGCACTTAACTTTATCCTGTGAACTAATACAATATTGCAAATGTATTGCAATGCAAATAAAAAAAATGGTAGTAACAGGAGGTGCAGGTAACTTGCAATCAAGTAATCTTGCTCAAGTAGAAACCCTCTTTTATCCTGTTCTGAACACATGCTAACATGATGCCATCATAAAAATGATCAATGCCACTAAGAAGCAGTATCGATTCAGTACTAATGAACTTAAGTATTTTTCTTATTAGTGTCATTTGAAACAGCAAATTTTAGGGAACATTTTTAGATTAGTGTTTAATTTCAAGACATACAAGAAGTACATGGATGGTATCAAAAGACAGGACACACTCAGGAGAATTAATTGGATTGTACATGTGCATCAAGACAGTATCAGCTCCAGGTGCTGTTAAACAAAATGAAACAATGAGAAAGCAAATCAATTTTTTTCTGAGAGGAAAAAAATAGAAGTGGGGAATGAGAAAGATTTTGTTCCCCGAGGAAACATATTGATAATTTTTATTATTCTTCTAAAGCATTTAAATGAACAGTGGGAAAACCCAAAGCATTGTAACAGCACTATTTGGAGTGAAGGAATACATCAAGCAAGTTGAAAAGCCTTTGACATGGGAAGATGCTACTTCTGCTGAGTTTTCAGAAGATATGATTAGAGCATGCCAGTGGCCAAGAATGCAGATAATAATACTCCCTAGCAGGTGCCAGAAAGTTCAGCCTCCTAAGGGCAGGGAAGTCTGGACTCTGTGAAGGGCTGTGAGGACCAAAATTTGTTGTATAAACAGTAGCAGGTGCAAATTAATAATTTTCTTTCTTGTCTTTGGGAATAAACTACTTATTGAGTTATTAGAGACATACACTTAAAACTTTTCTATGTTGAAACATTTTTTAATTTATGCATACAGCAAAAATATTGCTTGCTGGTCAAATATCAATTTACTTTCATATGGAAAGTGTAGCACGATTTTAAAACACAAACAATACCTATTTCTTTGCAATGGATGGTCCTGCCAAGATGCAATGATTTATTCATCAATCATTTCATGTCAATTAACATTAGCCACTAATATTTCATTACTTTAGATAAAATTGCTTTTTAAAAAGTTTTTATTTCCTCCACCATCTAGAAAATTTTGTTGACTTTCTCTTTTGAAAATATCAGCATTTTCATACAAGAATAGAAATGATGACATTTGAATCTTAAACTGATCTCAGTTATCTGTTGCAAATCTAGTTCAAACTAATATCAGACATATGAGATCCACTGAATTTTCAGGGCACCACTGAATCAATCAATACATTGTGTTCAAACTTCGCTTAAACAGCAAGGTTTCTGTAGAAGACACTTCTTACCACCTCAAATCCTGTCTTTAGGACCTAAGTGTAAACAAGGATCTAGTAATGACAATGCTCTAGAAAACTGGTATCTCATATTGCTTCATGATCTACCTTAAGCAGAAAGGCTGCTAATGAACTAAGGTACATGAGTCTGCAAGACTGGCAAATACTCTAGGATCCTACTGAGGTTGCTAAAAAGTGTTAAAATGCTTTACTGGGCCATATATGGGGTCTTACTTGTCAATACACCTCCTTTTCCCTTCCTCTGTAGATAAAAACACTAAAGAACAGGATGACAAGATCAACACAGCCAGACTAGAGGCTTAGAAGAAGGGGGGGGGGGGAAGGGTGGGAGTGGGGAAGTTCCTGATACACAGGCTTGTTAACAGCCATCCAGCATATACAATGATGTCCACCTCTTAGGAGCAGCAAGGGCAATGGAAGGGAGGTACCAGCAGACGAAGAGAAGAATGGAATAAAGGATGGCAAACTCGGTAGATGAGAGAGGCAGGTTTTGAGTTACTCATCTTGCACATCTTGCTTTAGAGTAAGGATCAGATCTAGGCAGAGCCCGAAACTAGTCTGCAGAAAACATGTACATTGCAAATAGATCTAGTACCTCTGTTCTACATAAGAACTAAGAGGTATTTTAACTCCATTACAAATAAAACAATTAGATCTTTGTTAAATGACTAAACTTGACTGCAAGTTAGTTAGAGTGCCAGGAAAGAAAACGTTTGACGAGGTGCTTATGCTGTTTCCAGACAGTACCCAGAAT
Organism: Buteo buteo; assembly: GCF_964188355.1. Classification (NCBI taxonomy): domain Eukaryota; kingdom Metazoa; phylum Chordata; class Aves; order Accipitriformes; family Accipitridae; genus Buteo; species Buteo buteo. Next base: position 19,382,506 of record NC_134177.1, read on the forward strand.
GTGCGAGTGAAAGAGCTGCAATATTTTAGAAGAAACATTATGACTAATTAGTCTGCTTGAGATAATTACAGCAGAATGTGGCTCTATTTTAGCAACAACAAAGTAGAAAATCAGCTTTTTCCTTATAAAGGTGAACTGCAAAATGTTTTGATAGGCAGTAAAGGATTTTGACGTACTGTGTTAGAGCTTTACTCACACATGCAAGGAGAAATTAATACTGTTGACTATTACAGGAGAAATAGAACTTGAAATTTACTGAAACTGGCAGTTTCCTGTGTTTGATGTTTATCAGAAATCTACTGAAACTGGCAGTTTTCTGTTTGGTAACTGCCAGAAATGTTGAGAGCTACACTGACCCATTTACCCCCACAGCTGACTGCTCTTCTCCCAGTTGGTAATGTACAATCTAAATGTTATAACCAGACAGGGGAGAAAGGAACAGCAAAGATTACAATATGATCTAGGAGAGCTTATCGGCCAAACGGTGATGCACACTCACCATTAAACCTGAAAGACAAACTGCAAAGTGAATTCGTAACGAAGGCGGCACAGGTGGTGCAAGACGGTAAGTGCTGCTCTGAGAGCGTTTACCTCGGAGACCATCCGCACCCAACCCTGCTCTGTCCCTGCCCTCCACATCCACCGTCTCCGGCGGAGCGACGCCCTGCCCGCGGGACAGGACCCCGCGGCCGCTTTCCAGGATCGTGGCGGGGCTGAGCCTCCCCCCCACCCCCATCGCCTCACGGCAGCCCCTCCGCTGGAAGCGCGGGAAGCCGCCCTGCGACCCGCCCGGCTGGGCCGCCGACACGCTGTACTGCTTCTTCGCACCTGAAACAAGCGGTGACGAAGTGCCCTGTGCGGGGGCCTCCCTGCCTCTACTTATCCCCGCCTGGCAGCGGCGCAGGGATAGCGGTACCTCACCTCAGCGTGCCCGGGTGCGACGTACCTGACGCGGGCGGGGCGCATCATTTTAAGTACAACAAATCCACCTTTTCTTCCTCACGATTTGCCCGCGCCGGAACGCGATGCGGTGGCAGAGGGGGCCGAGGGGCTAAGCCCCGCATCGCCCCAGGTGACGCTCCAGTCGCTGCGGGACCCCACGCCACCCTAGCCCCTCCGCCCCGCGCTCACTCACCTCAGCCGCCGCGGCGGCGCGGCCCGGCCAGAGCAGGGCGAGCACCAGCAGGGGAGCCAGACGGCTGGGGCAGCCCCTGCCGGCCATCCCCGCGCTCGGCGCTGCCTGCGCGGCGTCCCGCGGAGCTCGGCCCAGGGCTCTCGGACTCTGCCCCCCGCCCGCCCGCGGCTTTTGGCCTGGGGGCTGCTGCTTCGCACCCGCCTCGGCGCTCCCGGCGCCCTGGGGTGGGGACAGGGGCCGGGGCTGGCCGGGGCGGGGCCGGCCGGGCCACCCCTCTCCTCCCCTCTCCTCTCCCCCCCGCGTCTCCTGCCTCGGGCACCGCCGGCAGCCGCCGTCCGTCCGTCCGTCCTCAGCGGGCATGGAGTGAGCGAGGAGCCGGGGGCTTTCCCGCCTGGGAGCTGAGGTGAGCGAGCGCCGCGGAGGGGCAGCCCCGGCCGGCAGTACCTGGCGCACGTCGCGGGCCGTCCCGCCTGGCCTCGGCTCCTGCTGGGGCTGGGCGGCTCGCTGAGGGGTCAGCTGCGTCCCGGGACAGCTGGAGGTGTCCCCAGCTACCGGGCTGTCTCCGTCCCCCGCCCGCTTCTCCCGCGGCGCCGCGAGGGCGCAGGTTGCTGGGCGCCGCCCGAACGGCCTCGGGGCTGCGCGGCGGCAGCGGGGACGGGGACCCGCCCGGGCACCACCCCAGCGAGGACGCGGCTCGGGCCCTCCCGGAGCGGGGCCGCCTGTAGCGCCCCGGCGGGGAGAAGGGGTCGGTTAAACCCGGGCGGGAGGGAGGTGGGAGGCGGCAGCGCTGGGTGCGTGAGTGAGGCGGTAGCGGGGAAGGCCGGCGGCAGCCCGGGCCTTCAGCGCCATCCCGCCGCTGCCCGGGGCGCTCCCGGGCACTGACGGGAGTGTTTTCCTTTCAGCAACGCTTTCCTCTCCCTCAAGTGTTTTCTTAATGAGACAGCGGAGACCGAGGAGTCCCAGAAGGGACAAAGTGCTGCCCACTGCATAAATTTAAATCGGTGAGAAATCTGAGAAATGTTTCTCCCCAGGCTTTCCACATAGTTTAGCATGATATAAAAGTTTTTTGAATGGAAGCCTGATTTGTAAAGTGTTGGCGATATGTCAGGTTTATCACATTTATGTTATTGACAAGAGTACTGCATGTTCAACGTAACATCTCACCAAATAAAGTGCTGTTCTGAGATAGTGCAAACTTAGAAAGTATGTTGGCCAGGACAGCCAGAGTGATCTTATCTGTACCGTTCGTGAATGCTGTACAGGAAATTCCGTGTTACAGGTTTTATTAAGCACTACAAGTGATACAGAAAAAGCAACAATGTACAATAATATATGTATATAAATCTATTTAGGACTACTGATGAGGTACAAATCTAAAGCCTTTCATGAGCATAAAGCTAACCACAGAGCTTTGTAAAACAGCTTCTCTTACAGGTATGAGAGTAGAGCGGGATCTCCATTCAGTAGATGGTACTGTCAACCCTCTATGAAAACCACTGTGAAAGCTAGTTAGTAGAGGCTACTTTTCCCAAAAGTTTGACACTAGCAGCAGGAATGCATCTCTGGAAGAGCAGAACAATATGTTTAGTATCAATGGTCTTGTACATCATCACAGATGTTATCACCTTGGCTCTAAAATCTCAAGCATCAGTGAAAGCCAGGTATAGAGAGAAAGGGGAAGAAAAATCCCCTGTTTTCAAGCCAGATTGATGGTGACCATGTAGAGGAAATAGTATCTTAGGATAAACCCACTAAACTGGTGCATTTTGTCAGATTCCTAAACTTGTAGACTGTAACAGTGCTACATTTTTTTACACAAGAATACTGTAATAAGGACACAAATGGGGTCTACAGTTGTTTGTAAGCCATACGCACCTATAAATTATAAGTACCTAAATCCACCACTGAAATTTAACATTAGAAGAACTGGTGTTAGACAGAAGGTAGCAGGCAGTCATTTACATGGAAGTGAAGACAAAAGGTGCAAGTATCTCTGAGACAACAAGGTCAGAGCAAGCAAGACTACAATGGAAGAGAGTGGTCAGTCCTCAGAAATGATGCAAATTTAGGTGCTGAATGAACAGTATGACTCTGAGTAAAGAAGATAGTACTTAAAAGGAGAGCTCTTGAATACTAGGCCAAATAACTATTGGAAGAAAGAGAAGAAAGCAGGCAAACCACTGTTAGGAGAAATAAATGAATACATGCAGACTACCTAGTGAATGAAATACTGCTATAATAAAAAGTTATTTTGTCAGTTTTCAAATGATGAAAACCCTGTGTGGAAATTTCAAAAAAAGATGTCAGCAAAGCTCAAAGCAAACATGGGAAGTATGCTAACAAGGGAGGTGCAACAGAAAGACAGAGCATTTAAAAAAATAAGTCCTCTTCGAGCCCAGTCTTATCCCAGTACCACATATTTCACTGACCTTGAGCAGCTGGCTGCTAAGTAGTATGGCCCAGCTGGATGGTAGTTGTGTGTGTCATAGTTAAGAAACAGCAAGTAATGTTGCATTATGAGATTGTCACATAAAAGCATATGTGCTTTTATGTGAGTTTCTAGGACAGATACATGACTTCAAAGTAGCATTGAGCTGGAACGAATGAAAGATCAGCCACTGATGTTCCTCTCCTGCTTGTTGCTACCATAATTGATGGCATCCATCCAAATGAAGTGTATGAAACCTTGATGTAGACTTTGTTGCTGATACTGTTGTGGTCCATAATATCTTCAGAGAGCTACAAACTCAGAGAGATGGTCTTGTATAGCCAAGCACCTGGCCAGGGCAGGCTTAACATCAGTTGTGTCAAAATGTATACCTGCAGCTGCCTGTAGAGGTACTTTAAAAAAAACCCAACCAACCAAAAAAAACAAACCCCAAACAAAAAAACAGTGCATGAACAACAGAGAGGTCAACCTTAATATTAGAAAGCAGTTGAAAGCTGCAACAAATTTAAGTTTGGCTTTTTTCACAGTAATTGATATTTAATGATTTTTGCTTTGATTCTGTTTCCTCAGTTCTCTATGCTAAAACAAGGATAACAGTATTTTCTCTTTTTACAGATAAGGAATATTTTTGTGGGAAACATTACAGTTGTGTGAATTTAGTATAAAGTGCAAAGTTTCATAGGACACTGTAAAATAAAAAAATAGGGCTTAAGGAAAAGCATGAAAAGGGTGTAGAATATATCCATCATGAATGACACAGAAGTCCTATGGAAAACAGCATATATGTTCTTGTACTTATGACCATCCTAATCATGTGCATAAAAGAACTACATTAAAATTGAGCACATAACCCTAATTTTTATTTCCTAATTTCTGAATCCTTGACTTTGCAACTTCAGTGGTCTTGCTACACATGATGTTGGTTTCTTTGGATGTAATGAGAATATAGTTAGGGCTGCTGTAATTTTTTATATCTCAGTAATAGTAGCTGTGTGTGTGCCTCAAACTATGTCTTATTCCCTGTGGTCTTATTTTATCAGAGTCCCTAAGAATGAAATTGTCTTCTTTCTTGGTCTTTGTCTAGAAACTAAACATCTAGGTTATATTATAGTGCCAGCTTTTCCCCCTCTGGCTTTTGAGAATTTTATGAGCTGAGGTTTGGTGATGCTTGTATAAAACCTATTCCTTTGGTGGTATTGAGTGTGTTATCCTGGGGATGTTTTATCTTCTTTTGAATTAGGTAAGTATTCTATTGACGTAACTGTTGTGATTACTACAAAATATAAAACATGAGATCAATTTGATATATCAATTTAAATAACACTTTTTAGTCCTTATTGCATTGGCTGTTGAACACTTCAAACTATAGGAAGCTTGTTCAGAAAATGTTGGGTTTTAGATAGTCATGGTGAAATAGCAAGCAGAGTGGTTTAAGTCTTCCACTCATGCATTAAGTATGATTTCAAATTGTGTCAATGGGTTGGATCAAAATGGATTTTAATTTAAAATAAAAGGTTCTCTGCTAATACAAAGCAAATGTACCAAATTTCAATTTCTTCTTCATTTTCAGAAGCTGTTTGGATAATTAAATAATGAGATGGATAGTTGGCAACAGGAACAAATTTCTGCAAAGTGTAACACTTTATGGCTGACATCAATTTTCCATTTGAGGCAATCCGTCTCTGCAGTACTCTATTGCCTTACAATCTTGCTTATATTATTTATGTTACTAATGTAAAAAATTAGTGAATTTTATTGGAAAATTATTTTTTATTAGGAGTGTTGTTATTTTTTTCTTTTTTCCTTTTTTTTTTTGGTTTTTTTTTTTTGCAGATGGGATACGGGGGCACAGAAAGAGACTAAGAATTTGGCAGATGAATGGAGTACTGTACTGAAGATGTAGGGTGTGATCTTGCAGCCTGAATTGGCTGCCCTTAGGCTATTTACTCATTAGTCAGTACACAGTAGCTTACGAAGTCTCTTCATACTGTGGGATATGGATATACTGTGTATACACATAGGAGTCAATATTATTTATAGATTAGTTCTGGTTAGAAAGATTTTTACACTATCTAAATAATAGAAAGCAGGACAGTAATGTTTTAGGAACTGTACACTCATTTGTTTTACAGAAAGATAGCTGCTTGTTGAACAGCTATCAGAGAGCAGCCAGTTGGCTGCAGGTTCACGTCCTTACTCCCTTCTCAGTAACTGATTGCCTTTGCTTACTCAGGAGACTTCTCCAAAGGAAGCAAACCTCTGTCAGTTCACTGGAGTCAGTGTTCAGTTTCCTCAGAATCAACCTCCCCACATTTGGAAGACTACAGCACTAAAAAACAAAAGCCTGTGATAATCTGTGCTATCCGAGGAAAAGCCCAGCCTCTTAAGCCCTCAGTTTGAAATAACCAGTGTGAATCATTTCCCAGATGTACCTTATTCCAAAGGATTAAAGCTTTTTTCTTATTTGAGGGATGTAAAAGTTTGCACAGGAGCTGGCCATTTCTCTGGATTTGTGAAACTTGAGCTTATAAAAAGGTTGGTGCAGGACGTTTGCACCTAAAATTGCATATGTGCTGTTGGACATAAATCAGAGGTGACGGATGCACCATGTAGTTAATTTATGCATGCAAAATTTGACTGGGGCTGTAGAGGCCTCTGGTCAGTCCTGCGCTTAGGGCTTCCAGCTTCCTAAATCCTGGCAAAAGCTGTGGAAAAATGTTCTAAAAATAAAGCTAAAAAAATATCTAGGTAACGTTTCCAATGATTGTCATCTGTCCATGCATATGGATAGGACTCTTAAGCTGAAAATGCATATGGCTTATTCTGCATTCAGAGTAGTCCTCCTTTGCTCAGATGTACACACAGAGACTGGTCCAGCCCAGTTTGCAGAAGATACTGCTGACTCTGGTCTTGAAACTATAGCCAATGAGGTGGGGGTTTTTTTTTGTTTGTTTGTTTGTTTTAAGTTTTACTGTAGACAGGTGTCACATCTTTTTTTTTTAAAATGCCTTGAGCTAAAATGGTGGATGTGATAGCTTTTTAAGAAATAATGATGCAAGGCACTTTGTTCACATTTCAAACACTGAGTGAAGACTATCTCTTTTCTAGGCTGAAATCTTGTACCCTTTTTATGTTGATCTGTAATTTCATATATAGTCCCCTTGAAATAATTGGATTTTAATAAAATAAAATGCGTTCTGAATAGGAATAATATAATGTAGTACCAACATAAAGCTATGCAGTATGAGATATGTAAATGGTTAAGACATATTTTGGTTATCCAGTAATTATTCATGTTTGTACATCAGTCGTATATTTTAATATAAACAGGTTCAGAGGGGAAAACAACAACATAATGGAACAGTGTTTATAGACCATCCACAAACAGAAGGAAAGAGAAGACCTGCTGTTTAAAAAAAAAAAAAAAAAGAAAAAAAAGTGCTGCATATACAGATCCTCAATCAGCGTGAATGGCATTAACAAAGGATTCATTTGAACGGATTAAGTGGCTTATCACAGCTGCCTGGTGAGTTTTACAGATCACTAAATTTTTTAACTAGAATCACTGAGATACATTCTTAGCTATCAATTTAATAGTAATAAGAAATCACCAGTTAAATAATTTGTAGCCTGTCATAAATTTGATAAGCCTATAATCATATATCATATCAATTTATTGTATTTTACTTTGATTGCTGGTCTATCAGTTTATGCTATTTAAATTTCACGTACTACACTATTTAAATAGTAGCAAACAGGAACTATAATTCGGAGTCTGTTTTAAGAGGAAAGATATTCCTACATTCTAGTGATGAACATACTTGGAGAAGAAAAAGTAATGACCGACTCAAACCTGAATGCCTGTCCCAGAATAATTTTGCAGATGAGGGAGAATTATTAAAAGGCATGAACAAAATTTTTAGAGACTATGAAGGAAATATCTGCTAGCAGCTGTGGCAGGAGTTCTTTTGGGAGGAAAATGATCCTTGGGAGAAGATTAGGGTCACCGTGGCCCGGAATTTTCAGACTGGTGTGTGGGATCAATGATTCCATCTCTAGAATATCTCTAGGAAAAGTCAATCCAATTTTCCCTCTTTACAAAACTTCATGCACCAGGCTCTTTAGGAATGTGAAATTATGCTTTTCTAGCTGGGAACCTGGCCAAGCAAAGGTACCTTGCTTGAACCTGACACCCTCGCTGCTAGGCAGTCTTCTGTTGTGCTAATGTGCCTGAACTCTCTCCAGTGTCTTTTTCATGTTTATTTGGTTTGTGCAAACCCAGGCTGCTTGTTACTCAGGTGTTCCCCAATGTAGCAACCTTCTATCCCAGCCATCTCTCCAAGGTAGCTCTTCTTGCCTTTTTTCTGCATTATTTGTGAATGACTTACCTCTAACAGTCTTGTGCTGATTTGAGTACATAGGCAACGTCTGTCTGGCGTCGAGAGGCATGGATTTTGAAATGACAGAGAACAATCTAGCAAACACATGCCTGCCATATATTACTGGAAAAAGGGGAGACTGCAGCAACGTTCATCAAGAACAGCATCGTCAGATTTCTGTTTCAGTTGTGCAAGGGCTTCATGAGAACTGGGCATTTTCTTAAATGAAAAATAACTTGCACCTGGCCAATGTTGATAGGGGAAAAGTATTTACAGAGACTGTCTGCAAGTTCAGAAGGTTAGAAACAAAAATGGCCTTAAATTAGTAACAATCATGGAAGAAACCAATGCTATTGTCTGCTACCTGTTTGAAGTGTTTCTGTGAAGTTAACTCCTTTCTACACAAACTTATTTGATGCATTAAAGGATAAACTACTGGGATTCACAAAACTTCTCCACCATTTACTGCTGTAGCTGATCATCTGGCAATCTCACATTGTTTAATCAGTCCTTTGTTTCTCATTTAGCAAGAAACAGTATGAGCTTCTATCTTCAGCTACCACCAATTATTTTCATAAATATTTTGTTTCTGTAAAATCTGTGTATTTGAAAAAAGTAGCAGGCAACATAGGTTTAAAAAGTTTATAGACTAAATGTACGTAAATGGCTAAAATATGCTTAAATTGGTCAGTATTGAATTCATCAATATGTATCAGTGCATATACAGGTTATATAATTTGCAGTTTGAATCTATGAATAATTAATAATTAGGGAGAGTAATCATGGGTTTGCTGGCATAGTTCTCAGTGCTCCGAAGAGTTGACCATGTGAATAACAAAATAAAAATAGAGGTTGATCTCAACAGGACTTTGGGAAATTTAGTAAATGCCTAAATATTTGCAAGGTTGGAGTAATTTTGATACAAGCTTCACTGTGGCCTGGAAGAAAATACACAGTAGTTTATACGTTACAGCTGTATCTAATTTATCATTTCATATAATGAGTGAGCACCTTAGTTCTCATTAGTAATAATGTTAGTATTAATAGTAATTAATAATAATGCTTATTTCCTGTATTGCTGCAGAAATTTTGGGCTAACTTTTTGTTTTACTTTATGCTCTTTTTTTGCATGTAGAAATTATGAAAGACATGATTTCAACTTTATAACCCATCACTAGCAATGGCTGGCATGGAGCTGCCCTTCCCCAGCAGCTGCTCTGGAATCGTGGCTCTTTTGAGTGCTGCTTTGCTCCCTGCCTTCTCTTGCACTCTCTCTGAGCAAAAGAAAATAGCACCAGCTAACTCATTTTGGGGCAGATAGATACAGATCACCTCCATCTCTGCTCAGTCTTCACCCCATGGTGTCCGTGGAGTTGCGGAAATCTGTCTGGAATGGTTCCTCTCTGGCCATTCCTAATTGTGGGATTAGAAATAGGTTACAAGGAGGAAGTTACAAGGACTTTTACATAGTCTTATCCATTCATGCCTATCTGTTTGCACTCAGTCTCACAAATCCAAAAAGACAAATATATATAGCATGTGCTGACCATTTCTTGATGGTGTGTACCCCCTATAAATATACTCTTTTACTATATAATCGTGCCAAACAGGACTTAATCATGTGTATGCACTTCTCACTTTTTCGAGGCTACATTTTGTGAAGATTGGATGTTGAAAGTTTAGTTTTAATTTAGCTTTCTCCTTCTTTTAAATCAGGTGGCTGCTGATTGTTTTTTCAGCACAAGAAATTGACGGGGTAAGTGACATTGATATTTACTTTAGACAGGTGATAGGATGGTATAGTTCAAACAAGTAACACTATATACACCAAAATGACCTATAGTTCTGTGGGAAAACTGTGATGTTTCTTTCAGTATTTCTGCAGTTCTAACTTTCCTTTCTGTTCCTGTTGCTCAGCTTAACTATTTTGTAATTTTCTCCTTTGGATCCTTCTAGATTTTAACTTTGGCATCTTTAGATGCTTTTGGAAACCTGCATGTAAAAAAACCTCTCTCGTGCACCGAGTCTGTCTCCTTCCTCATGAAGTCCCATCAATGGCTCTACATTATAGCATATAGGAAACACTAGCTTTCAAGCCCTTCTCTGTATGTTAGCGTAGATCTTGCACTGGCCTCCCTATACATTCCCATCTCTCTGAAGCCAAAATTTCACATATAATATAGTCTCAATATCGACTTTATTTTCCTCTCTCTACTGTCCTCCATATTAACCTTATGTTTGCAATGCCCTCACTAAAATTTCTTTCAAGTCAGTCCTCTTTGTTTCTTCAAAATATTTAAAAGCTCTTTTTTGTTGTTTTTCCCCCAAAGTCATCCCTTTTTAGTTACTGTTGAAAATTGAAGTATTTTTTAAAAATAAATGTGTTCAATTAGAACAAAGGGTAGCAGCTTATGTGTTATTAGAAACTTGCATTCCATTGACATTCCAGTAGAGGCAAGTTTTTAATAACTAGGTGGGAGACTAGTGTGGAGTAGATTAGTAACTTCATGGGAAACCCAGTGTGTGAAAGAGAAGCAGTCTGTTAGAAAGACTATCATACCCTCTTGTTCTGAGGTTTGGGAGTACCAGATATTCTAAAAATATTGTAGATTGAAGAGAATTTTTCCTCCTTATCTAATATTTGTCAGTGTTTTCTCCTTGAAAAATTGGAAGTATGAACCTATAGTGTTCTGTTGATTATTGAAACCAGTAATAAAACAATGTTGACCTTGATAAAAATGAAATCCACACTGAGCAAATACTTTCATGTTATCACTGTTTACTTGTTTACCTAAATTATTCTTAAATCTTTTAAGTCCTTGTCATCCTTTTAAAATTACTTTGATCATTTACACAATTTTGCTGAAAAAAATAATGTCACCTAGTGGACATTCCAGCCATCTAAGTGAGTTTGTAAATGCATATGGTATGTATAATCGGTATATGTTTAATCCTACACTTCAGGAAATAGAAAAAAGTAATATAATAATGTTCACTTAACACACAATAGGTCTACTGAATTTACATTTTGTTGTGTTTCAGTTTCTCCTTGGATATGGGTTTTTTCCTCATTGCAATTTGATGAAACAAAATAGTCACTTCTTTACTATTAAGAGGACAATGACAGAAAGTTTTAATACAAGAAATAAGTAAAATAAGTAGGCAATGCATAATTACACCACACACATACTTCTTTCTTAATTTAATAGGCAAGAATTAAATACAAGGCTTTATTGCTGTGTGGGCTTGTTGCTCTTCAGCCTGTTTTGCCTTTTATCATTTAATTGTAGTTAAACAATCTCCTAACCTAATGTGAATGGTTACAAATTTCACATAATTACAAATTAAATTCTAATTCTGTTAAAATTTTTTCTAGATGCAGCCTATTTCCTTATTTGTATTTAGCATTACTTAACATAACTTGCAGGTAATGTCTTTCACCCTCTACAGCAACAGTAATAAGCTTTTGATTATTGCTTCTACTTTGCCAGCATGTTTATACTGATGAGAGGTCCAAGAAGATTAGCAGGATTTTAAATGTAGTGTTGATGTGTGTATTCTATTAAGCAAGCATTGGAAAAGGTTCATATGTGTCAAGCTGAAGATCTCCACAATATTCCAATGTTTGCTGCTCTGCCAAGTTTCTTCAGAATCACATTGCCCTCTGGGCATGCAAGGGTAGCCAAATCTTTTGCCTTAAAAATCATCTAATTGGATAATCTGTCCAATTGACAATATTTGATGAAGTGATTGTTGTCTGTTGCATATTGATAAATCCATAAATTTTTAATTTTTAGGGAGGATATGCATATATTGAGCCATGTGGGGGACAGGATTGTTCAGTTTGCCGGTGCTTTCCAGAAAAAGGATCGAGAGTAAGTGATGATTAGAACTAATGATAATTACAGTTGTAAATACTGTTCATTTTGTGCACGTTGCTGTTCTTTAAAATCAATATGGTTGACATAAATCAATATTCAGACATAAATAAGTCTGAATATAGCAAACTAGCATAATTCTCTCACTAGTATGCAGTACAGCTATCATCAAAGAAAGTTAAGATTTTTTTGTAAACAAGTTTGCTTGTAAATCAGGTTTGTAATAATTGTGGTGCCTTTTTTGTGTTAAGGATTCATTGAGATCAATCTAGTAGTTAGACAAAGGTTATTCTTAATATATTAAATTTAGAAATCTATGCTTGTTTTCTACTAAGAGGTTGGTTAAAAGAGCATGTCTGTGCCATTTACTAGTTTTATGAGAACTTAGGTGTTTCTTATTTGGGTTAGGTGATCCTGGAAAAGCTTGCAGACTTTTTATTTTAATAGCTTAAGGCACTAAGTATAAGAAATAAATCTGAATTTTCTTTGCCTTACAAATAATTGTAAAACATTGAATGAAGCCAAGGCATTTTCATATTATACATTAAAATTAGTAACTGTGCATGTTGCTATTTGTTAATTGAAATATGGTCTAGTGATGACTAGTTTATCTTGACTGTTCTTTCTCAAAATACATATTTATACAGTGATAGCAAACAATTTAAATGTTACATGAGGAAAGGATTTAGATACATGCCCTGATTAGTGAACAACTGAAAAATTGTCAGTTTAGTGATGGAAATTGTTTTCTTTCAAAGTACTGATGTTAAAGTTTAGGGTTAGAAAGCTTGAACATGGTGGATCAGGTTTTGGAAGAGCTGCATGCCCCATATTTTTGTGTACAACCAGAATTGCTACAAAAGCAAGACACACCTTACCCTTCCTCTGCTTCTGCAGTTAGCTGCATGCTTTGCTGTGTCATGATCACTGCTCTGGTGTCCTTGGATCCTATCCTAATCCTCCAGGATTATGTCTATACCGAAGTCCTCCATGCTGTAGGATTTTCATAATAGGGGCCTAGGATGCGTCTATCTCTGTAACACTGTGTTAACAAAAGGGCATCCCAGGAAAAGTATTTTGACTAGCAGCATTGCAGTGTCTCTCAGCACTACTGAATAGACTGTTTTGGATACCAAAAACCTGATCTGAAGTGCCGTTTAAAAACAACTGACTTTGAAACTATAGGAAACTTCCCTGATTCTGGTTCTCTCTCAGTAGCCTGGAAGTTCTGAATTACATGCCAGTGAATAATATCAGTGAATAATAAATACTGCAGTCATTATGGCTGTTTCCTAAGCTGTCCTCCCCACCACAGGTAAACTGAACTATGGTTTGTGCATTTGCAGTTAGTTTTTTAAATAATTCCAAGGATCTGGACCTAAGTGCCAAATAGAAGTGTAATAAAAATTTCAAAATAAATTCAATGTCATTATGCAAACATAAGTCTGAGAATTTTCTGAAACAGCTCTGAAATACGTATGCGCACTGATGGATAAAGTCTCTCCAATGTAATATGAATTTATATTTCATGCAATCATTTCTGTTAATCAATATGCAAGAAATAGAAGTAGTTATCAGACCCTACATGAAATATGGCTTAACTAAACACCACTTCAGGTAGATTGTTGCAAATATTTTCTATACAAATGTATGGTGATGAATTATTTTCTATAGGATTACTTAATCTTTTTTTCATCCTGTTGATTTCTAAACCCTGCTGTGTTCTGCCTTTACACTCTGACATGCTAACTTTACTTTCCTAGCTTTTGTGGAGACTACCCATTACAAAATAAAAGATTTGTTTACCTTATTTTAGCTTCCTAGAATGCAAAACATCTGCTTTATCTACTTTTCTGTCTGAATCCTGCTCCCAGGCTGGTTCCTCAGAGTTTTGCATCTTCCTCAATCCTCTCTTTAAAGTGCAAGAAATAAACGATTATTGAAAGCATCTGGCATTGTACAGTTTGCAAGCCTAAAATTTCAGAAATGTACAGTTATTATTTAATAAAATAATCCTTCTCTGTAGAGAAGTTAAGGGCAATAGTATAAATTTGGTTGCCTAGCACCATATTTGTTCCTTTTTCACTATTTAGCACAGGCTAGCTGTCAAAATTAAGGATGAGCTGGCCCCCTCAGCAAACATTTGCTGAAAGCACAAAAAGATTCTAGAAAATTCATGTACTTGCTGGCAAAAGGCAGTCGTACAATAATCTCATCTAGCCCAGCTGGAAAGCCAACCTTACAGCAGCCCTCAAAGTTAACAAGTCTTTATTCAGCTCTGCTAAACCAACTGCAATATCAGGGACTTCTGCAGAGGCTGAATGAGAAAGGCGGCATCTGAGTGAGCTACATCAGTATATGTATTGAGTTACATTGATATACTTAGACCAGTCCACCTATTTTTTATTTTTATGTTTTAATCTTTTTTACCACAGGGAGTCAGATGTAGGGTATTCCCTTCATGGTCTTCCATTGAACATGGTAATCTAAGATTTACAGGGAAGCAAGGGCAAACTGTCTCGTTGTACTGCTAAGGTATCATCTCTGTTAGAAACACACAAGGTCAGACCTATTATGAATTGATTAAACATGTTATTGAAAGTCTTCCAAGAACTGCAACCAAATTCTTCATTAGACTAGCTGGAACATGACCATTCATATGTTATTCTGAATCTTTGTTGTTGGCTGAATACTTCCAAATAGAGTTCCAGTTTCAATGGAATGTTACCTCCCCTAAAAAGTGCACTGGGGGAGAAGCTATTTAGCAAAGTGCATTATTTGTAATACACCTGGTGGAATGTATAGGAATTATTATCCATAGGAAAGACACTCATTGTATCATAATGTAGACTTTGTGCTAGATAGATGTCATAGGTCCAACTTGCAAGTGATAGTTTAACATCTGAATAAGGACCTAAGCAGTTTGTTTCACGCATTGCTAATGGTCACTTCCCTACATCTTTCTCCACACACTGGTGAAAAGAAGATTTTTAGAGAAGTCAGAATATCTATCTGCTGATAAAACAGCAGTTGTATAGTTTCAAAGTTAAGGTGTGCCCATCTGATAAGGATTTCACTTTGTCAGCAGACTGTGAGGAAAATATTGTTGCTAGTTTCATTTGAGGGACTTTTGTTTACATGTAAAACACTATGAGAGGTATTTGATGACATTGCTGTTTTACAGATTTTAGAATGGTACCTTCCTTTTTAGACTTTCAGTGGAAGCATTGCCCACTGGACAGTTAGCTAGCAAAGTGAACAAATAGGTTATTTCTATGTTTGGAGCAGACTTATAGTCAATCCATAACAAAGATTTCTACTAAAATTACAGTAGAACAAAAGTCTTAGAGCTGATATAAATCAGCTTTGTTTATTTGTATTTACTAGTGACAAGTGAAGTGTGTTCACATTTTGTAAAACTAAAAACATTGTAAGCTGCATATGACATAACTGTAGCCCTTATCCTTAATGTCTCTCCACTAAAATAGTAAAAAACCTAGGGTAATAAGAGAATAGACACCTAAAATTAAACTCCTAAATATATTTACATTTATGAGTTAAGTAGAATGGCTGTCCGGAGTGTAGTATACTCTGAAGTTTCCATAGGAAAGTAGGACCTCAAATCTTGCCCTACTGTCTTTGGCATAATGACCTTTCTTTCTATCTATCCACTTTTTTGAATGCAGTCTAAGTATGATTAGTTAAAGCTGTGGTTACCAGGACAGTGTAAGAAAACTGTGCAGCTGACTGTGAATGCAACGGGAATTAAGACTTTGCCTTCTAGTTGGCCACTTGAAAATCTTTTAAATGTCAACATAGGAAGCCTTCTTCATTGTAAGTGGACAAGATAATTGAGCTTTTAGCTAGAGAAAAGATGACCATGGGAGTAAGAAAAGGGAAACTGCCATGGCCATACTTGAATATATTGAAATTGGGCAAGTTGGAAGAAAAGTAGAAGCAAATAGCTGAACTTTTATTTAATATTTATATAAACCCAGTATACTTATGCATTGGTTGCTGTATTGGGTTTTAGAGGAGCTTGTGTACCTGTCGTTTTTTCTTTCAACCTTAGATAACTCTGTGCTATAAATAGATTTGTGTTACTATTCATTAGCAAGAAATCACTGTCTGAAAAACATTCTAGTCACTATTTCTAGCAGTATATCCCATTCTGATATCATTACAGTTGTCCACATCACAATGAAGGTTCGACTTCTGTTTAATTGGGATTACAGGCTTGTTGGAATTAGTTTTATATTATACTGTTTATCTCTTGATCTCATGTCACAACTCAAAAGGACTCTTTCTTCCATAGGACACCCTTAAAATGTGCCGTTAAATCTCTGTGCATACTGTGTGCTACTGTACATATTCATTTAAGAACTATAGAACAGATGAGGGGAGAAAGTCATTAGTGAAGGTATACATGCTAGTAAGCATCCAACATGATTTTTAGTGCCAGTCTGGAACAACTGAGACTTTCTCCTGCCTCTTCTATCCCACTCAGGGTCTTCTAGTAGGCAGTAGCAGTCAATGTTTTTAATCAGAGGCAAAGAGCAACTTCATTGTTTCAGATTTTTTTCCCTTCTTCCTCTTTGGTCTCATATAAAGTCCATGATTTTAATTTTCTCCTGATATGTCCAATAAACAGTGAAACCTTTCCTCCATTTCCTCCTCTTTCTCTAACTTGGGAAGTTGCTTCCTTGATAACTCTTGCAGTGTTGTATCAGAGGCCTCAAAAATGCTGGCTGCTCTAACAGAATTTAGATAGTTAAAAAAATGTTTGCAGTTAGCACTGACCAATTGTAAACCTGTCCTGTGCCGACCCCGGAGTTTGATCCCATTCAATTCCTTTGGCTTTGTTTATAGAGTTAAGTAGATTTAGAAAGCAAGCGTCTATTCATGACCCAACCTGATCTAGCTTCTATGAGATCATGTGAAATGCCTGGAGCAAAGTGAACAATAAATATAACTCAGCAAGACCAACGTTCGTTCTTTTGCAGATGAAGCGAGTGGCCTATTTTCATACTAGTGTAGGAGAGACCCTAGCAGACAGAAAACTGAGAGAAAGGTCTCACATTTTCTGGCATATGAGGTGTAAGGAATAAGCATTCACAAGAGATGCTAAGACTGTTGGTTGTCACAGGTAAGTTAGAAAGTCAGCTGATGTATACTTCAGGGCAGTAGGGTAAGAATGGTTAACTCTATAGTAGGTCTGTCTTCTGGCATCACTTCTCTTGTAATATCTCCCTAGTAGATCTTGTGGGTTAACTGAGTCCAATTTACAGCACAGCGTAAACATAGTTAAGATTCACTAACTGGGAAACTGTGCAAATTCTGTTTGGTTTGGGGAGTAAGAGGCATTTATTAAATAACACTTTTTTGCATGTCAGTATGCAATGGCAGTCTGTCATTCACATGGAATATCCAGCACTTGTATTTGAATTTTCAAGCTGCACACTCAGGAAATGAAAACATAAAATCAATCTATTTGATCTCAAATACATGTGCTTAGTTGAATCCACTGTAAAAGATGTATGCACACTAGCATCTGATGAAACCCAGATCTCTCCCACTATTTGCCTCATACTAGTTGATAATTTTTCACAGTGTATTAGCTATGATACAGTTTTAAAATAGAAGATTCCTGAGACCGGTTATTCATGAGGCCCCCTAAATCTATATCTGAAGCAGATCACACTTTTTTTTATAGCTGGGCAGAGCAGTAGGCAGTTCTCTGGCTCTAGAAGTTAGGATTTGTACTGGTAGGGAATGGAGCCTCCTTACTGGAATGTGGAATAGGAACAGGATCACTCCATTCTCCTCACTGTAAGGTCTCTTTGAGGCTGTTCTTCATATACAATGTTCAGCTACAGCATCTGTAAATTAGCATTTCTCATATTAGACATATTTCCAAATTTTTCAAAAGTTTTGATCTTGTTAAATTATTCCTTCTTTTGTTCTTGAGCATCTTTCTTTCCTCAATACTTTTGGTTCCCCTGTCCCACCACACTAAAAATAGTGTTTTTCTCAGTTGCTGCAGATTGGCAAGCTTTTCCACATCAGACAAGACAAAACTCTACAAAATCATTCTTTTTCATATATTTGAATCAACCAAAAATTGCCAACCAGTGACTTGTTTCACTAAAATGAATCAAAGCAAAAGTTAATTTTATTCTATTAGCTAATTATTTGTGGTCTAAAATGCTCTATTTGCAGCTCTCTGCTTTCAAGCATTAACAGTGTTTCTTAGAGTTTCAGTGCCAAATTATGTATTGTTCAGTGGTTTAACACAGTAGTGACACCCACTGGCTTAAAGGATACTTCTTCTTTTCTTGGTTCCACAGGGTTAAAACACAAAACAAAGTAAACTGTGAAAAATATTTCCAGCATTTCAGTGGAATTTGTTGTGCTTCATTGAAGTATCACTGTGAATACTAAGCGCCATCATCAGGTACTATGTTCTTGTAGCATATTGGATCATTGAAAAATATCATGAAAGAACATAGAATTTTCCAGTAGTTTGCAGCATGATCCAGATGCTGAGAAAAGTCAAGCACTAAGACTTACTATTGCATTTAATTTGGCTCAAAATCTGACTATAAAAAACAAGTTATTTAATACTGAAAAGTAGTTATGCGATCTACTGTTTCTGAACAAACTGAGAATAAAGTCCATGCCATATACTAGTCTGACCCTCACTCACTGCTTAACCCACAGTCACAGGAAAAATTGCTCTATTAAGGACAAGAAAGTGGATTTAATGCCAAGTTGTGTGCTTTCTCAGATTTTCTCATCTTGATAGAGTTAATATTTAGAAGGTTTATTTTGGAGCCTTGACTTACAGTGAAAATGGTTTTGGTCCCAGTCCTACACAGTTACAGTGGAGGAGTGGAAACTTTCCAGAATGGACACCCCTATGAGCCCTGGAAGCTGTGGCTTTGCTGTGTGATAGACCTGCTCTTCGAAAAGGGGAGAGGACTTGGGTGGAGCTTAGAGTAGCAGCAGATGCTCCCACCTCACTAAGCAAATTACAAAAGAAAACATCTGTCTGCAAATGCCTTTGTGTGCACTCCTTCCTTGCCCCCAAACTGCTCTACTTTCCTCCCTTTCTCTGTCTTGCTCCTGGTAAAATGAGAAGGACTGGTAACAAGCCAGAGTCTAGTGCAGAATGAAAAACGGCACTATATTATTTGCCTACAGTCTGATTCTGTGGAGTTGCTGGGCATTTTCATTTTTGTTCATGTGAAGTGAAGTAAATGCATTTCACATATCACTGGTACATCCACATAGCTTGTAACATAGGGTACTGTCCTAATTGAAGGCAATAACTGGACTTCTTTTGACTTTATTGATAATGAGAAGCAAGACAGAATTCACTGTATTAGCATGAACTAGATTTTTGATTTCCAATTAAGACTCCTTTAAAACATTGTGCTTTCAGACAATTACATGCTCAGGGCCCTCTAAAAATCAGTGTCTCAGGCAATGAAAAAAAGTAATTCCAAATAACCTTGGCCATTGCCTTTTGCAAACAGTATTAAATGCTTTGCTGCATGATTCTCAAGTATTTGCAGTCTTAGTCTTAGGAAGCATACTTAATTAAAAAAAATATAGTCTTGTTTTGTCAAAAGTCAGTTTCTTACTGCAGGTCAAGCCCAGGATATGCTAAAATAACAGACCATAGTCTTGGCATGGGTAGTTCCTGACCTAGACAATTAACAAGGCATTGAAATCCTAAAGGAATTTATTGGCATCAGATGGCAGAGCAGGCATAATATTCTGTTCATTTTAACTGAGCTAATTTGTCATTTCCACATGAGCATGACTACCTTCATCCTCTTTATTTGTACAGCTGTCCTGAGACTGTAATGCTGTGGTAGTCACATTGGATGGGCACAAATAATAGATGTGATAATAGATGTTATGACATGGTATCAGTTTGGTCTTAACAAAGCTCCCAGTCATTATCAGTCTTTGAGCTGAAAGAAAGAGAGACAATCCACCAGCTTCACATGGCATGCTAAAGTTGTATCAGCTGTCAAACCTATTGTGAATTCTGGATTCAGTGACTCTGTTTTATGACTTCACTGCCTCCTACCGAAGACATAAACTGTGGAGTCAATTAAATTCACAGGGTAGCAACTAATGAAGACATTTTATCAGCCTAAAGGACTACACATCCTAGAAGTGTTTATTGGTTAATTATGATGGATATTTACCACAGAATTCATACAGTGTCTTAGCTTTTTTTTGAGTACTATAAAAATCACGTCTATTCAACTGTCCAAAGGATATAACATGATTTGAAAATTTTCTCTTTCAACTCATGAATGCAGAGTGTACACACTATGAATTGAAAATATTAAAGTTGCTGCAGAAACTTGTCAACAAAATGCATTGTTAAGACAAAGGCATTGGAGTATTAGTGAGAAACATCTATGCATTTTTTTTCCTGCTGATGGTTGTTGCATTTTGCATGGTAACAGCTATTTCAGTGTACTAATAAAACGTACTGCTTCCAGCAGAGTGGATGGTTCAAACAGTTGTATTTTACTATATTATTAGTCTCATTCATTTCACTTTTCTTATACTCAAAATTATGCTTTAATTAAAATGGTCATCCAGTCTTTTTTTTATCAAGTATTTAAAGGGTGTAATAGCTGCTTTAAGAGTACTAAATGAATAAATTTGGTTTTGCAACTGAGAACGCGCAAGGCACTGCCAATAGACAGGCTACAATTGTTCATCCAAGCAAATACTCAAACACCCAGAATCCTGGCTGTCCATTCATTGTTAACAAGGATGCAGAATCAGCAGATTTTAAGACTAGTAGCCCTTAATTTGCATAATATTTTACACTGCTTAAATTATGGTATCAAGAAAATTGTAACTGTTGCTGAAGACAACATACTGATTCTGCCCTGGAATTTTTGCCAGTGACTTCACTGGAAGCAGGACCAAGGTTTAAGTGGGAGGGGCCAGTAAAGACAAATGGAACATGAATTGTATGAGGATACTTTTTCAGGTAGTCCTTATTTCTAAGTGCAGGCCTTATTTTCCTAGCTTCTGGACTAAATTCCTGTTCATAGCTTCAGGCCAGTGGTGATCCAGTCCTACCTCCAGTAGAGCATAAGCCTATAGTATTTCCTGTTCCAAGCATGTAGTAAGTTACCTTCTCATTACTCTGTTTCTTTGCTGGTTTGATTGGATGATGTGTACCATACATTTCTTCACTTCATGTCTGACTGTCAAATCACGCTGATTTTACTGACATATTTTAAAAGACAAATAGAGAATAAAAAGAGATTTAGGTCCTTGCTTGTAATGCACAAGATAAGATGTTCTTTGGACAGTTTCAGTCATTGAAATGTTTACACTGAGAAGCATGCAGTTCAATTCTGTTGCTTCAACATAATTTGACTCCTGAAGCTAACCTATCTGCTTAAAATCACCTTTGATTTCTGTCATTTTTTTTTCCTTCAATCCATTCATAGAAATAAACATATGGTCTGTCATGTCTGAGAATGGAGGTTGTACTGAAATATCCTTTGCTGCCCTCAAGTGGTCTTAGAGCCATATGCTTTTCTTGGGAATGCATAGGGCTCCATTTTGCTCTCTTTTTTAATAATGTGGTATAATTGATTTGATGAATTCTGAGAAGAAAGCAAAACACTTCAGTTGGGAAGCAAAACAAGTTATAGCTAAACAAAGATAACAATGCAGAATGAAAAAGATGAGTAGGAGAAATAGAGACCTGTAAATACGTAGATTTTGTGGGGTGAAAGTGTAGACAGCTCATGTGTGAAGTCTGATTAGAAAGCTTGCTTTATTCAGCACTTTGAATCTCTGATTTAATAGTTGTTTAGCAGCACAGAACAAAACCTGCAACAAATCCAAAACAACTCCACACCAATGCTACAGACTGAAAAATCGAGTTGGCATGGGAAGTATTTTTACTTCAGGAGAATATATATTACCTTGCAAAAGTTAGTAGAAATCCATGGAGACGGTCTGTATGGCACTGTAGATACAGATACTCAATTTAGAGCTATATATAGATAAATGGCATTCTGCAACCTCCCAAACCATTGTAACACAATCTGTTAAAATTGATACTTTATGCAAATATGTTGGCCAGTAACTATCATTTTTCTCTGCAGGGAACTTCACAACTTTTAAATAAGGCATTAATATCTGAGAATGGTGATGAAAGATATGTGAGCTAGAAATACTTAAGATAATTAGCATATAGTGTGACTTAAAAGAAAGAGGAAACTCTCTTGATTTGTTCTGACTGTGTACAAAGTGCCTTTGTCTAAAATGAGCTATCACTTCTCTGGTGGCAAAAATATGATGCTCAGTGGAGTCTTATTCTTGCAGAACGTACTACTTACATTGGTAGAGCCAGGAAGACTTGCAGTTTATCCCAGGCATCTCAGAGAGGTGCTGCTGGAAACCTGATGAAGGTGAAAAGAAATTATTGCCTTGAGCAAGTTGTTAAATTTGAGGGTCATGTTCCTATAGCATCTAATGTATGGAACAGATCTGCAGGCTGTCAACAAACTGTTTTGAATCATGAGTATGTATACATTGTTAAGCCTTGTTTTATCCATACAGTCATCTCCGAAATGCTGCCTGCTGCGAGATTTACAGCAGTAGTCATTCAACTTCTTTGGACTCTTTTCAGGGTCAGCCTGGTGAGCTGGGAGCTCAAGGTCCGATTGGGTCCTTGGGATCTACAGGACCAGCTGGTCTGCCAGGGGAAAAAGGACGGAGAGGTGAGAATGGGCAGCCTGGGCCAGCTGGAGAAAAAGGTGATAAGGTAGGAAACACCATTGACGTAGTATGTAATGTTAAATATTGGCAAGTGAAACAGAACCTGAATGATCAAAAATCATTTGCCAAACTATACTCTTGCTCACACACCATTCTCACTAAAATTAATTACAGCTTTCTTGAAAAAATGTTTTGGGGACTTTTTGCTGTGGATTGCAAAATGAGACTTGTCAGAAGACATAAAATAAAATGAAACAGATCTTGTCTCTGATTGTTGTATACCATGTCATCCTCCTTAACCTCAAAGAGGGCTGTGGGAGGAATGTGGAACTAGAGGGAGGAGTATGGTGCTTTTAAAAGTGCTGTACACTAAACAGAATTTTATTACCACTTACGGAGTATAAATTGCAGTTCAGGTCCATATCTTTCATAGCTGTACAATCCCTGTGCTTGGCTCTTGGTAATTTATATTAGTTTTAATGGTCTAATTTCATTGATCTCAGTGGATGACTGAAATCACTAATATCAGTATCTAGCACACCTGAAATGTAAGCACTGTAAATAGAAATTGTGCTGCTGGTATTATCAAAACAGGAGCAGGGCTGTGAAATTACGTACAGATTTGTTTTGTAAGTTATAGGCAACATTCCCTTCTCTGTCATTTTGTAATCTTTGGAGTATGAGTGAGTATGAGTTAGACATTTGTCCTGTACTGTACCATTTGTTACATGGGTAGCTATTGGCACTAGCCTCCTGCTAAGCCCATATATCTTTTTTCAGATATTTATTTCTGACAATTACAGCTTTTGATTCATATTTCAAACCAACAAGACTGTTTCTTATTTCTTGCTATATAGTATCACATATTCTTGTTTTTCATTCTTTTTAAGAGTTAATGACCTCAGCAACTTTGTTTTTTTCATGTCACCTGTCTTTAGGGCCCGACTGGAGTCCCAGGATTTCCTGGTTTAGATGGTGTTCCTGTACGTATTGAATGAATATTGCTTTATAAAAATTGCAGTTTCTATAAAGTCATAGCAAGTCCTCTAACAGAATAATACACTTGATAAATTTGTTTGGCTTTATACCTATTAATACCATATCACCTACAGAATTACATATTTTGCAAAAATTGAAAATAGCCAGGTTAACTTCAACTGTGTTTATTACTGATAAACTCCACAAAATCCCAATGAGGTAAGTACATAATTTTCATGCAAGAGTTGGGCAGTGAAGGTAGAGGCTAGCCCATGTCCGTGTAGTATGTGTCAGTACTAGGATTAAAAACAATTGAGTTTATTTTCTCAGGCTCTATAGCAGGCTGTATTCTGCTTGCTACATTCTTAACATCTCTGAAAGTATCTCAAATGATGTACTGTTTTTGTTTCAAACATTCTGATTTTTGCTTGTAATCCTTTTGCAGGAAATAAAAGAAACCACTGTGTCCAATAATTTTAACCTGAATAGGGACTGAAGAAGGAAAGTGGGTCCTAAATATATCTTTATAAGCATGTGATTATAGATTTTTCTGAATGTCTTCTTCAGCGTGGAAATGGGTCTGGTGAAAGAAAGATACTATCTCTTAGATACAGTATTTTGAAAAATGCTGTTTATTAGAACTGAATTCCTATGCTGTTATTAGTTTCATATGGATCAAACAAAGTTAAAATGTTGAATTTTGAAAGTGAAAACAGAACCAGAAACTGAGTGGGTGTCTTAGCATCTGCTTGTCAGCTGTCCACACTTGACAATGGGATGATTGCCAGAATGTCTGTATAATGTAGAGGTCACAGGCCAAAATTTAGCACAAAAAAAGAAGTACTCCCAAGAAATGTGTATTCTTTTTATGAAAAAAGTTAATTAAAAAAGTGTCCACAAATTGGGATGAAGAACCTTAAAGACAGGAAGGAGGTAAAATTGACAAAAACATTTCAGCAAACAGCCAGGATACCTTCCTGATGATTTTTCAGACACCACCCCCCCCCCCCCAAAAAAAAAAATTGGGGTCAAAATTACTATTTGTTCCTTAGAAAAAGGTTTAATTCTGTGAAAATAATTTTTCCTCCAGTGGAAAGATCATTCCAAAGGAAGTCTCACTATTTCTGTTGCTTCGTGTCTAATTTGCTGTAGAACTAACCCCTATCTGGATATTGGTTAGTTCTTGCCAGGTTAGAAGATCTTCCTCAATTCTTGAATGTATAGTCATAATCTTTGTGATTACTGTGTGCTTGAGTCAAGCTGTGTCCGGTTTTTCCTTGTTTTATCCTATCAATTAAAAAATGCAAGGCTGTTTGAGATGACTTTTGTATATTTCTTCAGCTTTTCTTTACAGCCACAAGAAAGGTTATAGTTAGAGGGCTAGTCTGCTTTCTCTGAGAAGATAGCACATTACTTTTTGACTCAAGTAAGAGCTTGGTCTGGCCCTCTTAACCAGTGCTGTCCCTGTTATATTTGCTGTGCAAAGAAAAAGATATAAAATAACTTGCATCATTTGCTATACACAAAAAAATTTCTATTGATCACAATAGAAAACATGTCTAATGGAAAGAGTATGAAGCTGGGACCACTGTGAGATGCCCTCTGTTTCAGATCTGAGATATTTGTTTCTGAACTGTTCTGTTAATTTAAAAAGTAATTCCCTATTTATCATGGTGTATCTCTAATAAATATTAAACTGTCTTTCAGGGATTACCAGGAAGTGAAGGACCCAGGGGCAGGCGTGGTTTAGACGGCTGCAATGGTTCAAGAGGAGATCCAGGATTTCCAGGCGAAAATGGTTATGTTGGACCAAGAGGTCCTTATGTACGTGAAAGGCATTCCTACCATCTATGAATACTGTATGTGTACATTTCCCACCCAAGCTAACAGGTCTTAAAATGAAAGGAGTTTTAGACTATGGCACTAGCTTTACACTGCACAATGAATTTCCAGGCCTTCTTACTAAGGTTAATGGGAGTGAAGGACACTTGGTGCCTTAACAGATTAAGTTTAAGCTTGAATGGGAAATAAGTTCCTATATCCTTGAAGTATATATGTCTACCTTGAGAGTTAAATTCTGCTTTGTTTCCCCAGTACGTAACCCCACACCAAAGCTAATACCATTTCATCGAAGTACAACTGAGAAGGAGTAGCTTGAAGCCATCGTAGCATTTATCAATACTTGAAATTTCTAAAAAGTCTTAATAGGAGGGACATAGCTGAGGTGAATTAGCAATAACTGGAAGTTACAACAAGTTTAAGTCCTGTAACACTTGAAGATTTTTAGTGGTTGATCACACAAGTATATGTGCCACTTTTTACATATACCTATTCATGACTGCTCTGTGCACACCTAATCTAGCCTGGGTGTTTATCTGTATAAATAGAAATAATTTCAGTTAAAATGTTTAAAATTAGCACTTTAATATCATTTACTTTTGCTGTTAAAATGGAAAGCATTTTAAAATTGTTTAAATAGTTGTGTTAGCAGTGCTCTTCCAATGAAGATAAAACACAGATTCATGTCAGTAAGGGATCTAAATTACTGTAGCTCCAAAGAAATTTTGCTGAACAGATCTAGTCCCCAGTCTTTGACTTTCCATAGAAACAAGTTTTAGGTCTGAATGATTAATAGTTGATTAGTTGGTCTAAGAGTGTCCCTGGAATTTTCTAATTAAAACAATAAAAACAACTGCAATTTACATGAAAAGTCAAATGTGTTTGGTAGGAGCTAAATAAGATGCTGATTCAGCCATAGGGAATCAAAAAATGTTCAGTGGGTGCCAGAGTTGAAAGATGTTGTAAAAAATACAGCAATTAGAAAAAAACATACAATTTCAGTCTTGGATCTGTAATAAATGCTATGAAATACACAACCTGCTAAAAAACTTGATAATAACCTCAGTTGTTATACCTCTTAAAGTAACCTATTAACCCTCCAAATGGTAAGATGACTTCTGCTCAAACTCTAATTTTACCTGTATTTTCTTATTATGGCTTTCAAAATAGAATTTTGCCTTTTATAATTGGCCAAACGACATAAAGGAAAAATGAGACATAGGACAAATTACAGCATAAATCCTCCCAATTCCAGGAGCATGCTCTTTGACAGGCCTAGAAAAGTATTTACAACCTACAAAGAATGGGAGACAAAATAGGCATGTAGCTTTGAATATGCACACTAAAATTCCAGTGCAAATTAATTTAGCTACCCAGAAAAAGCAGACATAGTAACCATATTTGCTTGTGTGCAAGAATGCTATTCCAACCTCTCTATGCATGTTGCCTATTTCTAAATCAATTTGTTGCACCAAGGACCAACTTGACTATATATTACAGCTAACATTTTAATGTTATTCTTATTTATAATGTTGTTCTGTGTAATTTTAATTAACAGTGTACATACTCATCAGCTTTACTTCTGCTACCTTGTAGAATCTGTTTACCTCACCAATAAATTGGAAAAGTAGTTTCTATTTGTAAGCCCTTACCTAAGTCATGTAGAAGGTAACAAATTGAATCTAATAAAGACGTTTTATCATGCAAGAGAGCACATGTAAAATAACCAAATACAACTTCTGATGTGTTTAATGTGTTCCCTAGCAGCTGCTGTTTGACGTGTAATCTGCATCTAGTCTACTGTAGCTATATGCAGCTGCAGACAGCTGTAACTCTTCTTTTTATTCTACCATTCCAGGGATAAGTACTTTTCTTGTTTCATTCTGACTTCAGGATTTGAGCAGCCAGTGTATAATACCAGGAAAACAGTACAGTTTTAAAGTGGTTAAATTCCATGAAAAGCAGTATCCCATTTTATTGAAATAAATAGTTAAGTGGTTAAATGATATCCAGTACATTTAGATTTCAAGTGAGAAAACTTCAGAAATACTGTCTTAATATATCTATTCTTTAGATATGTACATATCATGCACTTAACAGTCATTTGAGCGTTACAATTAAAATTTGCAAAAGCAATCATCTGTTCCTGCTAAGTCAGGTTGAGGTTTCGAGTGTGCTAAGATTGGCAAAGTTTTATAAGGGACTCCACAGCAAGTACCACAGGGACTTAGTTTTTTAAAAAAACAGGGCCTTTAGGCATCAGATTATTTTTTTCATAGACTGTGAAACATATATCCTGATAGATGGAAATGTTGAAGAGTACGCATGTAACAGTCCATACTTTCAGCTTTTTAACTGTATGCAGAATCACACTAGATTCTTGTAAATCACAGCATGAACTTCTGGAGAAAGCAGAGTGCTAATACTTAAAGCCACTGACTCACTGAAAGAAAAGGTGGGCATATTGATATACTTGATACTAAGGTAAGATTTGTGAAGATTGTAGAATATTGACGTACCCAAGAACTAAGGAGCATCTAACAGAGCAAGAGTCCAGCAGCTGTGAGGAGCTCTTTTGCTCAACTGTACAGAAGGCAATTTTACTTTTAAGGGTCCTGTTAGATAAAAGAACTACAAAACGCTCATGCAGTAGTAGTGGTTCTAGTGGATTACCTAGGGATGTATGGGCACCAGAAAAGCACAGCCTGAGAAATTGTCGTTCAGTCTCCATAGAAATGTTGGATATCAGTGAGTGGATCACATTTAAAAGACTTTTTTTCTTTGAAGGGAAATCCAGGACAAAAAGGAGAAAAAGGAAATCCAGTGTATGTTTCACATTTTGGAAAAGGACCTCCAGTAAGTATCTGATTGTGAAAAAAAATCATGTCTTGTAGGAAAACATGTATGACAAATGTAATTGTTCTCATAACTCCTCACTGTTTAATAAAGCTTTGTGCAAAAAAAGATTAAAAGCAAATATACAACTGGAACAGATAGCTTGTGATCTTAATAGCTATAAAGTTAGAAAATACCAACAACAAAGCTTGTAATGATGATTCATTTGCTAAATCATTGTCATTACAGGGAGACAGAGGTGATCCTGGACCCCCCGGCATGCCCGTAAGTACAGTGAGGGGGTTCTCTGCATGCTTTTTGTCCTGAAGATCTTTCAAGTTTTCCTTCTTAGTACAATAAAGAAATATTGGGGTTTCTCCCTGCCTGCCTTAAATAGCAAAATTCCTGAATGAGTCTAACA
Organism: Buteo buteo; assembly: GCF_964188355.1. Classification (NCBI taxonomy): domain Eukaryota; kingdom Metazoa; phylum Chordata; class Aves; order Accipitriformes; family Accipitridae; genus Buteo; species Buteo buteo. Next base: position 19,411,199 of record NC_134177.1, read on the forward strand.
AACATCGAGTCCTTATAGTCTGCCCCTGTGACCAGTTCATGCTGGCTGAAAAGGAGAAGAAACAGACCATACCCATCTGCATTAGCTGTTCATTGAGCAGTTGTTGCCCTGGTACTCACTGTTTGCAGAATATTTTCTCTGTTAAATTCAAGATGCATAGAGATGTGACACATTCTTCAACATTATCTGGCGGATCTCCCAAGAACATGTAGCACACTACCATATTTTGGCCATAAAAACGTGAGAAGAAGAAAGAGTTTAATTTTCTTGCTGACTCACACTCTTAATGACTTTGGGTTCCTCTTATGCCCTTCAAAACAGTATTTACTGATGAACTGTATGAAGCCCCCACACTTGCACAATTACTGACAAAGTGTTTTTTCAATCCATTAATAACATATAACTGTGCATTGTCCAGTATCTGTACAGTATTATCCAGAAACTGGTGCTGAGCTGC